>NC_024802.2:15589729-15936812 GCF_000309985.2 Brassica rapa | reverse complement strand
CTCTATGACTCCGAACTTGTTACATACCTCAGCTTCTTGTTTACAGATTCTGCTGATTTCAGGTGACCACATCAAATCCTTCTTTGATGTTCACTGCATCATCTCATTCACCCAATCCCTGAGATGATCCATTTGCTCGAACAACTCAAGCTTCCAAGACCTTTAAGGTCTTGATATGTTCTCTGAACTTATCCCCTGATAAAGCCTTTGTCAAAACATCTGCTGCATTCTTTGACGTATGAACCTTCAGAACTCTAACTTGACCATCTGCAACAACTTCACGAATGAAATTATACTTCACCTTCATATGTTTCGTCCTCTCATGAAACATATTGTTCTTAGACAAGTATATTGCACTCTGTGAATCACACTGAATCTCCGCTGCCTCTTGCTCAAACCCCAAGTCATCACAGATCCCTTTTAACCATATTGCCTCTCTGCTAGCCTCGGATAGTGAGATATACTCTGCTTCCGTTGTTGACAGTGCCACGACTTTCTGTAGACATGACCTCCAACTGACTGTATTACCCCCAACTGTGAACACAAACTCTGAGATCGATCTGCTCTTATCTTGGTCTGCAGCATAGTCTGAATCGCAAAACCCTCGAACTAAGAAATCTGAGCCCTTGGTAAATACTAAACTGTAACCTGCCGCACCTTTAAGATAACGCATTATCCATTTAACCGCTGCCCAATGTTCTCTACCCGGACTTCCCATATACCTGCTTACCAGTCCGATAGCATATGCTAAGTCTGGCCTTGACCCGACCATAGCATACATAATGCTCCCGACTGCACTTGCGTATGGGACCTCTTCCATCTCTGCAGCTTGCTCCTCTGCTTCCTTCTTGGTTAACGCTTTAAGCCTGAACTGAGACCCAATAGGCGTTTGAACCTCTCTGGACTCTTCCATGTTGAACGTCTTTAGAACTTTACTGAGATATCTCTCCTGTGACAGCACTAGTCGGCCTGCTTCTTTATCTCTGAAGATATCCATGCCCAGTATACGTCTGGCTGCTCCCAGGTCCTTCATGTCGAATTCTGACTTTAGTAACTCCTTCAACCCGTTGATCTCAGCTCTACTCCTTGAGGCTATCAACATATCATCGACATACAACAGTAGAAACACTCTAACTTGAAGTGTATCTCCCTTTGTGTAAACACATGGATCATATTGGCTTCTGGCGTAGTTCTCCCTAATCATAAACTCATCAAACCGATGATTCCATTCTCTTGGAGACTGCTTTAACCCGTAAAGCGACTTTCGTAGTAGACAGACCTTGCCTTCCTGTCCCTTCTTCACGAACCCCTCCGGTTGATCCATATAAATTCTTTCCTGTAGAACCCCGTGTAAAAACGCCGTTTTTACGTCCATTTGATCTAACTCCATGTCAAAATTAACAACTGCTGAGAGGAGAATCCTGATGGAGACATGCTTCACCACTGGTGCAAAGACTTCATTATAATCTATGCCTTCAATCTGTGCAAACCCCTTTGCCACTAGACGAGATTTGTATCTCGGTTTCTCTACTCCAGGAATGCCTGGCTTCAGTTTATACAACCATTTGCACCCAATGACCTTCTGATTCTTTGGACGTTCCGTTAGATCCCACGTGTGATTCTCTTCAAGCGAAGTCATCTCTTCTCCCATTGAACCATTCCAAATGTCCCAATCTTTGCTCTGTTTTGCTTCAGCAAACGATCTTGGTTCTTCTAGTTCAATATCTTCTGCGCTTGCTAGCGCGTAAGCCACCAAGTCTGCATCCTCATACTTTGACGGTGGCTTTATTTGTCGTCTGACACGATCCCTGGCTAGGATATAATCACTCAGATCCTCCTCCTGACTGTGATCATCCTCCTCTTCATTCTCTGAGCTGCTAGATGAGTCGCATATCACCCCTTCCTTACCTGAGTCTGCTCCACCTTGAACTGAACTCCCTGACGATGACTCTACGAGCTCCTCTTTGAATGTGACTTTCTTCTTTGTCTTAGGTGTCGCATGGCTCTCAAGCGCTTGCACTCTTGTTTCCTCCAAATCCTTGTGCTTAAACAGGTGATCTTCGTGAAAGACTACATCTTTACTTATTACCACTTTCTCGTCATCGAGTAACCAAATTCTGAAGCCTTTGGTTCCTTGAGCATATCCAAGGAATATTCCTTTCGTAGCTCTCGGACTAATCTTGTCTGCAACTGTGTGAACATAAGCCACACATCCGAACCTCTTCAAATGGCTGTAGCTTGGATCTGTTCCAGTCCATGTAGCCTCTGGAACCTCAAAACCTGTAGCTGACGTAGGAGACCTGTTAATGATGTAGACTGCAGTGGACGCAGCCTCTGCCCAAAACTCTGCATCAAGACCTGTCTCAACCAACATACTTCGCACCTTGTCCATTATGGTTCGATTCATTCTTTCCGACACGCCGTTCTGTTGTGGGGTGTAGGGGCAGGTCTTGTGACGCTTGATACCTGAGTCTCTACACACTTTATCAAAGAGATGATTGCAGAACTCTAACCCGTTGTCTGTGCGCAAGCATTTGAGTTTCTGGCCCGTCTGGTTCTCGACTAGTGCTTTCCACTCTTCAAATTTCTGAAACGCTTCATCCTTTGTGCGTAGGAAAAATATCCACACCTTGCGCGAGAAGTCGTCTATGAAGGTCAAGAAGTATTTGCTTCCTGATAAGCTTGGAGTCACGTTTGGTGATCCCCATAAATCAGAGTGCACGTAGTCGAGAATGGCTTTGGTTGTGTGTTTTGCCTTTGGGAAGCTCTGTTTATGAGACTTCCCCATTGCACACGCTTCACAGAACCCCAGTGAGTTTATGTCTTCCCGATTCAGATAGCCTTTCCTCACCAAGATGTCCATTGATGATTGGCTCATGTGAGCTAACCTTGAATGCCACTGGATAGTCCTGTCAACTGCACTGCATGACGCTCCCTCTGTGACCTTTCTGACAGACCCCTGTAGGTAGTATAAACCTTGATCATATTTACCAGTCAGAACCTTCTGGTTTCCTTTGAAGAACTGTACTTCAAACCCTTCTCCACGGTAGTTACATCCTGACTTTTCTAACTGGCCGTAAGAGATCAAGTTTCTTCTCATCTCTGGCATGTACCGTACTAACCCGAGGGTGACAACTGAGCCATCTGGATTGTCTATGGTGATCGTGCCCATGCCTTTCACCATGCAGAATGTGTTATTACCCATCATCACTTTGCTTCCTTCAACCTCTTGGAAGTCTGATAGTACTTCCCTTCTCGGTGTTATGTGGAAGGTGCATCCAGAGTCTAAGACCCAGTCCTCGTTCGATGCGTGAGGGCTAGCGGTCAGTGCTATTGAGTCTGGGAGTCTCAAAGCAACGTTCGCTGATGTGGAAGTCTTCCCTTTATCATACTGTTTGCGTTGAGGACAGTCCCTTTTCTAATGATTCTCATCTCCACATACCCAACAGGCCTTTGGAGCAAACTTCTGTCTGGACTTTGATCTGGATCGATCGTAATCTTTGCTCTTACCGCGGTTGTTGTAGCCCCTCTGCCCTTTCTTATCAGACCTTCCCCTTGACTCTACATATAATCCATCTGAGCCCTGCCTTGACTTGTTTAGAGCTCCCTTCTGCCTAAGCTCAGCTTCTTTTGCATACGCCGAGGAGACAACCTCATTTACTGTTAAAGTCTCCTTGCCCGACCCATACTTCAGGGTGTGAACCAGTGGTTCAAATGCAGGTGGTAGGCTTGTCAACAGTTGGATTGCCTGATCCTCATCGCTGACCGTGATCTTCAAGCTACCAAGATCTGCTATCAACTTCAGGAATGTGTCAAGATTTTCTTCGATCGTCTTGCGTTCCTCCATTTTGAAGCTTGCAAAGCTTTGTTTCAGGTAGATGCGATTAGGCAGGGACTTAGTTTGATAATCTTGCTCCAAGGCCCTCCACATTCCCAGTGCCGTTGGTTCATGCATTATCTTTCTCAGTATGGTGTCGCTTAGACATGTGCTCAGCAGATTCCGCACCCTTACATCCTTCTCAGCTGCCTTCGGATCAGCCTTATCCTCTTTCAGCTCTGTACTGTCTTCATCTTTGACCTCAGTCGTTTGCTCTGGCTCTTCCCTTAGGACTGAGGAGAGCCCTTGAATCTCCAATTGTCCCAGCAACTTGTACTTCCAAAGACTGAAGTCGCCTTTGCCGTCGAACTTCTCCATGATGAATCTTCCCGGAGTTGGATCCATGCTTCTCCTTCCTCTACCTGTCTATCACCTGCAGATAACAGACAAGTAAATAACGGGATCAGTAGATATCTACTCCCTCGCACGGATCTACAATCTTTAAAGGATTCAATCCCTAGTTTGCTCAATGTCAACGTAATCAAACTAGTTATCAAGATTTAGGGAAAGGTTTCAGAATTACTCCCCTGATAACCTTGAGACTTTCAAGATCACCCGATAAAAGTATCGGTTCGACCTAATCTCCGTTAGCACGAGCTTGATCGGTGGCCTCGATCTATCCCTGTAAGAGCTCGGCGATCTTTCCTCCGGTGAGTTCCCAGGACCTCGAATCTGGAACCGACTCCTTGTATCGCTGATGCGTAACCTACGCTCTGATACCACTTGTAGCCGATACTGATCGATTCACTCGTTCGTCTAGCTCGATTCGATCACTCTCTCTCTCTCGTTTGATCTCTCACGCTCTCTCTCACTCACTCGTTTGTTTGTAAAGAAGAAAAGCAAAGACACAAGCGAAATTATAGAGTTCCCCGAATCTCCCTGGGTACTTCTCTCTTCAGGATCTTCTTGCCTGGAATTCACTATATGATCGACAGATCGTTTTCTTGAGTACAAGTCAACTCTCAACAACCTGAGAGTGACCATATATAACAGTTCAGCTCGTCACTTCTCTCCACGAGCTAACTACTCCTCTTGGGCTTTAACAATATCTCGTAGGCCCATTAGTCTTTCCCATTCTGTCGATCCGCAACTGTTCGACCCAGCCTGAGTGACTGTTATAGCCGTTGCGCTCCTTGAGCTCCAAGCAATGAACCACTTATCCTCACAGTGACATATTCTTAATATCACTTTCAGACGCGTAAGAGATAAAAAAAATTGAAGTCATGGTAAAACCGTTAAGACTGGTTAATAATGATGTTTGTTACATTTGCTTCGTTTACCTCGACTCTACTAAACAATGACACGTTTAAATTCATCAAAAGCTCATGAGCAGACACAAATATATATACACACAAGCAGTATTGCATAGGTCAGTCATGCTATTTACTATATTTTCTCAATTTTCTCTATAAAAATACAAGTAAAAAAAAAATTCCTTGATTTCACATGGGTCATATGACCCCCTCATTATTAACTACCTCCGCCACTGCACACAAGTACTCTGATGATACTCAGATGATCATTTTCAGTAATTATTTTTACCCTTAATTTTTTGAAATTTAACCAGTTATCTTTAGTTAAACTTATCCTTTCGTGACAAAACATGGACTGAGATCCGAGAACTAATGAACTTGTCAAATGTTTTGTATTGTTTAGTAAATCCTACACTATTTCCATTGTAGAACAAAACAAGTTGAATAAATTCTAGTACCCCAGTCCCCAGGGTAAAGCGACGTCATCCTTTTACCCCAAAACACACTCCACTACGTGTCTTATTAATCGTTTCGTACTCTCGGTCCTATATATATATATACTCGGGTCTCTCATTAATTGTATTTTGTATATACAGAAAAACAAACTTGCAATTCTACAAAAACAAGAAGATAACACAAAAATTTATTTTCCTTTGTCACCAGAGAAGAAGAAGAAAAATATGATGGATTCTTTAGCTAAATGTTTCAACGGACTTCAAGAAAGCTACGAGAAAGTTCTAGAAGCAAAACCCATTTACAGAGACGACTTGGACATAACGTTGCCTCTGGATTGCTCAGTGGTTTCAGTAGAGCCCACCAAAAAGTCCCGTTGCTTGGAGAGAACCAAGAGGATTGACAAATCCTTAAGGTTCGAAGAAGAAGATGAAGACATGGCAAAGCCTCTGGTTAATGAAGAAGGTCAAAAGCCACGTAAGGTTGTGAGGTTTCAGTTAGAGAATAATAAGATATTCGAACCTAAGAAGCCGGTGAGGTTCGATCTTGATGATCATGAACTGGAACCAAAAGAGAAGCCTCTGGAAGCAAAAGAGGGTTTGAATAAGGCTGAAGGGAAAGAAGAAGTTGTGAGGGTTAAGATAAAGGTGACGAAGAAGGAAGCTGACAGGCTATTAGCGAACTGGAAAAACGACAGTGTTTTGGATCTCAAGGATGTGGTGGACCAGATCGCACACGTTTCGGTTCATCAACTTCAAGTCGATGTGGTTATGGTTGCTTGTAACAACGGGCGACAAGGAAATGGCTGCTTGTTATCCCAGACGGAATAGTTTTTTGGAATTTATTCTCGTTAATTTTTTTTTTGTAGTTTTAGGGTAATATCTATTTATCTATCAAGTCGTCATGTGTATGTATTTTGATGATACAAGTTTTTATAAGACGTATGTATTCATCATTTTTCGCACAGTTATGCATTGTTTGTTGTAGGGTATGTCTCAAAGAAACTTTGAACGTATAGTAGCATTGAATAATCAAGACAATGATCAACCCCACACCATATAGTATTGATGTTCAGTCATACCTAGTTAATGTGGTTGATAGACTTTATTTGATGCACAAAACCACATCAAATTAGGTTATCCGTCCATCTATGTACTTCCTTATCACATTGAAAAAGAAAGTCTTAACCACATTTGGTCAAGGCTAGTTTAATAAAAATTAGATTTCTATTACATGTTGACAATGTTCTAAAGCAACACAAGGATATGCAATTTGACACTTAATGATCAAAAGGATTAAGGAAGTGATTACGCAAGTGTTTCTTCAGGCCATTCAATGATTCTGCCGAACGACGGTCTCCATTTTCTACTTCTCCGGCAAGACTCATCCTCTTCTTCTACCGCCTTTGCTGCGGCTCCACCGGCAGATCTTTCCGCCTCTAACTCCTTGAGAAAATCGCCTAAAGAGGCCAAAGTTTTTTGTCCTTTTCCAGCGTTTAAATGGAAGAGAATGAGTTTCTCTAGCTCATCTCTTCTCAAAACAATCTTTACTTTCCGGTTCTTTCTGTTGTCAACTTTCTTTAATTCTTGATCTTCTTGTACCATTGTTTCAATGTTGTTTCCTCCATCCAAACAGTTTCCCATTTTTATAGATTTAAAACAAATTGTGAAACAAACACTTTTGAGAAATGCCAACAAAAAAAGTTTGTTGAAGAGAAAAGAAAACTTGGGAAATGCCCAAGGAAAACTATTTCTTCTTCTCTTTTTTTTTTCCTGTGTGGGTCAACTTGATGGACGTTGGAGACTTGCATGGATCAATTTGTGATATGGAGTTTATATATAATGTTGAATGTGGTCAGGTCTGTCTAACTATAGATGCATGGATGACTTAGTTTTTTATTTAAATTCAACCAACCAAACAATTTGTTATATATGAGGATAACCGGATTAATAAATAGAGCTCAAAGCTAAACAAACCTAAACCTTATAGTTCAATATCACTAACAACAACTGGATGTTGCTTGACTAATACAGCTGACATTCTTCTAAATTTGCGATGAATTTTCTATAAACACTGTTTATGATGATTATGAAAGTAATTAAAGTTCTGTTTCCATTCATTTGCTATAATATTTTCATAGAAGCTTATTTTGTTAATCTTCTCGTGTAATTTTAAAACGGTCTGAATATAACTCTATCAGGGAAGAATAACTTCTCTAAAATCAAGTTAAGTAAAGTTACTGTAGAAGACACAAAACCTCAAGTTAACTGTCCTCTGCGGTTAATAGGTGACTTTAAACAAACCAAAACCGTTTTAAAACCTGGCAAACATATTAATTAAATATGTGTTACATGATGATAGCTGGTACATTCATCTTCGTTTCCCTCAGAACTCAATCATCAATAGAATCCAATAATCCATAGTATGACCTGTTTCAAACAATGTCAAACGCCATTCTTTCAAACTAATCTCTCCGGAGTTAATTAGGGGCCAAAAATCAAAATTAAGATAAGATCGATTATTATATATATATATATAACTAATAAAAGTTGATTTCGGAACTTAATCACAACCACTAAACTATAGCCATTTGACGAATTTCAAATACTCTCGAAAATGATACGGTGGGCAAATACAGTTGAAACCGTTGTCTTATAGCTATATCGTATGAAATAATGAATTAGTACGATTGTGATGCGATAACCATAACTATTGGTATTTAATCCTATACTAATAACGTACATATGAACGCGAAATAATTCAGCACACTTTATTACTATTATTTATGGAAAATACTATAGTATTTGTCAGATGACCATATTACTAAGCACTACGCGTTACATAATTATGGATCGCATCAACTCTCATCACTGGCAGAAACTTCGGGGGAAATTGCATAAGGACAACAACTACGTGCCCGTGTCACGGGGGCTGTCGTTAGTTCTTATTTCTTACATCTTTCTTCAAGGGCCAAGTCGGCCACAAGCTTGCAATTTTAATTAAATATTTTATACGTTTTTATAACGAAAAAACTTTGTAATATCCTAATCAGCGTTAAAAAAAACGAAAAAAACTAAAAACTGAGGTGGAATATTCGGTTATCAATCTGCCAAACAATGTTTTATGTTGCTCAGGCAATATCATTACCTATCATCATCATAGTTCTTTTAAATTCTTAACAATATGAAATTGTCATCTTTTAACAAAAAAAAATGTAACACTTCCATGTTATCTTAATATCTTATATGACCTTACATTTAAAATGTAGTTGGTCTTCCTAAACCCAACACCAAGTTTTGTTTTGACTGGCCAATCTGACGCTGAATCAACAATTTGAAGTGTTTTTCTTGCGTATTCTTGATAAACCAACGTTTATATATAGATGTAGGAGGATCATATAACGAATTTCTTTTTTTATTCACTCTCTTTTGATTATTTAATAATATTCTACTCTTCTTTCTAGTAAGAAAATGAAAGAGTTGATCAATTCAAGATTCTAGTCTAATATGCCAGCAAACCTAGTTGGGTTCGATCTCGAAAAGTTGTCATAATGGTTTATATTCGGCTCGGTAAAGCCTAAAATTTGGCTGTAAAAAATCGATTGGAAGTGGAGTTTCACTATAGTCAGCAAACAGGTGAAATAGCTATTAATTCATGTTATAAATTTGAAATAGGTATTTTAGGGAAGCGTAGAATTAGTTTACGTCAATAATTAATAATATTTTGTGACCCAATGGAAATAATTCGCATTGTAGGTTGAAAAAAAAAGAGAAGAAATACACGATAAATGTGTTTGTGGCCATGGTTATCTTCTAAATGATGATACCTAAACAATAATGCTATGGAGAAGTTGGCTACCCATAAAAAGTTAACATTTAATTTATATAGCTCGTTAATGCTATTTAAGCAGTGTCGGATGAAAAGGGACAAAAGATTCTATCATTGACTATCAGATAGTTGATCAAAGCATTATTTACCGTTACGTTCACTATATGACCCAAAGCAACGACAAGTGTTATTCATCAACCCAAAAAAAAGTCGAAGCTTTAAAGCGAGAGAGAAAAATGGCGACGTCGGGAACATACGTGAGGGAAGTTCCCTTAAAAGGGTCTGCGGAGAACACTACAAGAGTGGAGGAACGAGAACCATGCCTTCCCTGACGCCGCCGGCCACCACGTCCAGGGTATCACCATTCACGAAGGCGAATGGGACTCTCACGGGGCCATCAAGACTTGGAACTACACATGCGGTATTACTTCTACTTTCTAATTCTGTCTATATATTCCAACACTTCATACATATTGTTGAGTTAAATTATAGCCCATGTGTGAAACTATTATTTTGGTTATACTATATACTAAGCTATGAATTATGATTACTATATAAGATTATTCAGGGCCGGGCCTGTGTAGAGGCACATAAGGCATGTGCTTGGGGCCGTACAAGCTATATATAATTAAAGGGCCAACAATTACATAAACGTTACACTAGTTCTACTGGTAAGAGCGTCGGGATGCGCATGAAAGGTGCAGAGTTCTCGATTAACTAGACCTTTTTTTTTAGCCATTTTTTCTGATTTTTGAAGATAATGGGCCAAAAAAAAATTGTTTGCTTCTGGGCCTAAATTTCTCAGGCCCGGCCCTGATAAGATTATATAAGACAAATGAAAAAAAGGAATGAACAGTTGTTTCAGAGATGTCACAAGTAGCTCGAGAATACATATCCCTTATATACTAAAGCACAAGTCACATAACAAATCAAAATTTGCCATTTGGATTTTATAAAATTTAAGAAAAAAAATCAATTAAAACAAGATAATTTTTAGATAAAAACACATCCTATCAGCAGTTTCTCAAAATACTCCACGATCCACGATCTTATTTCTTCATCCCTATACTCCTATATCTCTTAAATTTGACAAATAGGAGAGAGGTTAAACTGCACGTCAAGTCTTTAACTTTCATTGCTCTCCATGGTCTGTAAGTTTGTAACGCAAGAGAGGCCCTGCTCTCCACTTCTCTTCAACTCGATTCCCTGTTCATATACTCCACGGTTTCAACTGAAGCTTTCTAGAAAGAAGGGAAGATGAAAAGCTTGAAAGTGGTTAGATTTTCAACTTATAGTTTTCAGGTGAGTTTTAACCTTGTGTTGATCATATTTTCATGGGTTGGTTATATTTCTTTGGATAATGGCAATATACACATGGATCTCAAACCAGGTTCAGAATAGCTAAAAATAAAATTCATTTTGATTAGGAAAATATGTTACTTGGCTAGATAATTATCCTTCCCTTACTCACCACCTTCATGAAAACTACACCTTTAATCATGTTTGGTTTGAATATAAATCCACGTTATAACTTAATATGAACTCATGTCAAGTCCATTTTCCACATTGACTGCTTTTCTCTTAACTACACAAGAAGAAATATCTCGCACTTGTGTTTTCTGGTTGACTACCTATTAAGCTATTAATTAGTTACTCTATATCATCAAGGAGCTGCAAAACCACATGTGAATGTCATCGCTAATTCACATGATCATATTTCTTCAGTTATAATGGAAGTCCCAGTAAAGAATATGACTATGATTATGTAAGTGTCAATAACTCTGGTAAGGTTTACTTAGTTCAAGTGTCAATTAAGAACATATTTTTTGCAATTTCATTTCAGTTAGTATTTACTCAATGTTTTAGTCATTTATGTAATTTAGATTTTAAAAATATAGCAGTATACATTAAATAGTAAAGATCACCTATTCTCAAACTTAAGTGTAAATAATTTTGATTACTTAAATTATTTGTCATTGTTATGTACTGATTTCTTTTCAAAGAATTATGTTTACATGCTGACTTTTACTGTTTTTAAGGTTTTAACTAATTTGTAAGATTATTTAGATGTTGAATGAATTACTTGATGTAAGAAGCCAAAGACATAGATTGCATTCATCATGTTATTAAGAAGAAAAATGTACTGAAAGAAAGAGCAAGACAGAAGTAAATTAAGAAAGCTTCAAACTACCATTTTGTCTAAAACTAAATAATTTATAACAAACGAAAGACAAGTTAGCATATTGGTTCAGACTTCATCATAAGTCTCTTCCAATCACACGTTCTGTTCCCCTGTAATGAAGTTTAACAAAATTTTAATGTTAAAAACGAATTTATAACAATGTAACTTTCTTATATGTTTGTGGTTAATCAGTGATAAATATGTTAATGTTTTTATAGATAAATGTGTTTATATTTTGTGAAGATAAATGTGTTACTGTTTTTATATTTATTTGTATTTTCTTTGGCTAAGTTTTATACATGTAACTTTTAGTTATGTGTATATATAACTAAAATTTGGCTTTATTTACACCAAAAAAATTTGGTTGTATTTGTAAACAGATATTATCTCAGTGCGTAGCACTGGGGCAACACTAGTGAATATATATAGTACTATTAGAGTATCTAAGTATGTATAGTTGGTTTGGTTAGTTAGATACTAAACAAACCAACTACCCAACTATACATAATCTAATATGTACGTCTTCATTTTTCCAAGTCTCACCATTTTGCGTTTGCGTTTATATTGAAAGCAAAAAAAAACACTCTTTAAAGTACTAAACATATTTATTTTAACAAAAAATACAAATATTTATATACAGTTTACGCGCAAATACAAACATGGTTTGCCTCTAGGGTTTGTGTTTACTGTTAACAAAAAAAACTTGCTTAAGATGCTAAATGTTATGGATGCATCCGGGAAAACACACAGATATTAACACAAAACCAAATGCAAACAGTCTATATGTACCATTGTCACGACTCACGACATCAACTAGATGAATGAGGATTGGCTGGTGCAGTTAACTAGTAAAGTATCAGTAGCGTGAATTTTGATCTCTCTATGAGTCTAAGTTTAATTTGATATGCGTGGCGACCCGAACAACATATCTATATTTCACATTAGTAATTAAATGTGAGTACGTATCATGATTAGTCGGTATTAACATAATGTGATAAATTTGACCGATCGAAATGTAATAAAGATGGAAAGCAGGTATATAAATGTGAAATAATTCTGACTATTTTCAAGAGTTGTCGAAAACCATTTGTCTCCTTCACAGTTTTTACAATACTGCTGAAGAGAACTATTTTAAATCATGTTTAGTTAAAAATAAATAATTCACCAATTGAGAAAGGTCATTTTACATATAATTCTGTAAAGTTTTATATATTAATCATAAAAACATTATAATCGTTTCTGGTTGTCAGCATAGTATAAGAGGGTTTGGGCCGCTTGGGCTTGGGCTAGAAACGCATAATTAAGGTAAGATTCGATTAAAAAATTAAATTAAAAAGTTGCATCTTCTTCTGCATAACACTCGTGTCGCTTGAGTTCTTCAAACTGGTTTAAAAACTCGTTCTAGGTAGAGCTAATTTTGTTAATTATTCAGTTTTATTCAGTCGTGAGTTAGCAGATCGAAGATTTGGGGGTTCAGGGTTTCTAATTTTAGAAATTGTGTTTTTTTTGTTGTTGTGGTGTTCCAGTTTAAGACATCGATGTCTGGTGGTGAAAATGTCTCATTCGCTGAACACGAGGTTCTGAAAGGAAAGCACGAGACTTTGTTGAGAGAGCATGGAACCTCAATCTCAACAATCGAGCTTCTCGAGAAGAAGCTGAAAGAGGCGTTGCTGGTTGAGCAAAAGGGTGACTATTGGGAGAAGAAGTATCTTGAACTGCACAAGAAGCTAGAGACCGTTGTGAACAATATCAAAGACTTGATGTATTCTGAAGTGGCTGGTGAGAATCCAGGGACTGCAGCACTTGGAGAGGATCGTAAAGGTGTGTTTTTATCTTTCTTATGTTTTGGTGTTTCTCACTCAATAGTGTGTATGGTTTTGGGTTTGGTAAGCATGTTTGTTTTTTGGCTTTAAACTATATGCAGTTGTGATTGTGCTCAGTGATGACGATGAAGGGGACGGAAGCGAGAGCAGTGGAGGAGATAGTGACTCTGAGAACCAAGAAAATTTATCTTTCTATCTTTGATCAAGAATCGTTTTAGGAGATGGAGAAATAGAGAGTAAGTGGTTGTTTAGTTATGACTATGAATCTCCGGTGTGTTGTTGTTTATGGCTTTCGGAGTTAGGATGTTAAGAGATGGAAGTTTGTATGTTCAGTGGATTTGTAGCCTAACATAAAGTTGCAAGAGAAGCAGCTTCCATCCTCAAAACTATGTTCAGACTGTTCTAGTTATAGCAGTTAAAGAAGAGATGAGATCAAGAAGCTCTGTTTTTATGCTAGTGTTTGAATCTATTAGGCTGTGTTCTTTAAGAGACATCATCAGATGGTAGTTTACAGTTTTTGTAAATTCTTCACATTTCATTCGGAATGGAAGACTCTGCGGCTCCATTTTTGAGTTTGGGTTTAGGCTCAAGACTGGCTCGGCGGTTTCACGTTCTATTCTTAATCACCTTTTGTTAAATCTTGTCTTTACTTTAGTTCTATTTTATTTCATCCAACGCCTAGTTTTTATTTCATTTTAATTTGTTATTGATTCTCCATTTAAGTGTGTGTTTAATTTTTGAAAGAAAACATAGAGAATCTCTCTTTTATTCAGATCACTGACTTTGCAAGGAATTTGCATAGGCTTTATCATGGACCGACTCCAACCCGTCTGAAGCCTGCCCTCGCTCACCGATCATATCTGGTTCATTTGGCTAGTACAAAATCCAATGGGGGTTCCGTTGTTCTTAGTTTTATTACAAACACAAAAGTCCTAAGCATCTTAGGGAGATATGAATATACAACAACGCAAGACACAAACAGAAAATCAATAGCAACAGTTCAAATCTAGAACCCACAAAACATTAAAATAAACGAATGAACAAATCAAACACTTTAAATTAATTTCAGAGTCGATGATTTGCTTGTGTGTGACATATATATCAGTTCTTCACTGTGCTCACATGTTTCAGAAGCATTCCACAACATCTTTGGAAATCCTCGAAGCTTCGTTGTTCTTCGACTGCTCGATCTTGGCATCAGTTTCTGCTCTAGCCTCTTCACGTTTGCACCTGAATCTCCATTGATCTGTTTTTGGCAGTCAAGTTCTCTCACCATGACAAGTGTTAGAAATATTAAGCACACGTGTTTGTTTTGTAATGTTACCTCTTAAAGTTTCCTCTGGAAACTATGCTCAGTACTGGTTTCTCCAATATTTCGCGAAGAGTACTTGTTTCTCACACCAAAAACTTTAAAACTTGTAAATTCATTCTTTTTTTTTTGTCACCGACTTTTACAAATTCATACAAACTGCATCCATATAGACGACAAAAGACGGTTACACCCTAGAATTACGGACTAGTCGTAAATTCATTCATTATTAAAAGTTTTTCTGCGTCATGAGTAGTGATAATAAAATTTTGAAAATATATTATTTTCAAAAGTAAAAAATCAATTTTTATATTTCTAAGAACTTTTTTAGCTTTTTCAGTATAAATGTAAGTAACTTTCATAATTTATATTCATAACTGGTTTAAAAAAAATATAAAACATTTATATATTTTTATTTTCCAATTCTAAGTCAATGTAAAAAACTATATATTTATAATATATTATTGGTTTAAAATTTTCATTAGTGGTAATATGTATATGTTATTGTTATATTTAAAGCATCTTGCCAAAAATGTAAAACTTCATAAATGCAATCGGGCATATTTTAAAAGAAATGTCATCATTTTCATTAAACTATGTCATATTTCTCTATTGTAAATGAATATGGTGATAACACATAAATAAAATTCAAAAAGTCACTTTTCAAATAATGTTTAGGAGATGTTATTTACATTCTAGTGGTTAATCCTACGTAAGTAACTGAATAATCTTAAAGCAAGTTACAACGAATATGAAGTATTGCAGTTTAATCCATAGTTAATTTAATTTTGGGGTAAAATTTCATAGCTAATAGTTGTCCCAAAACGAATATTGTTGTGATTCATTAACCAAAGAAAATACAATGGAAATGAAGACGCAGAAGAGAAAATATGAAACAGATTTAAGAAATATATAAATTTGATTCAATCTACTTATTACCAATTGATTTTAATTTTTTTTTTTTGAAAAACAATTGATTTTAAATTAAAACCTCAAAAAACATAACATAGTAGAACTTAGATCCTAAACACCTAAACCCCTAATTAACTTAACATTCTCTTTAATTGTTGGGAATCTCCTAAACATTAACAGCATTTGTTTGTCTTAAGTTTCAACACATTTATAGTTAACTAGTATTAATTATAATGGATTGTAATGTCAACTACACCTACAAATCTGAGATCGATTGTACACTTATTGATAACAACTCATTTCAATAATCGATAATGTAATAGATTAAACCTATAACTATAAGACTGTGTAAGCGACACATAGTTTAAATTTCAAATGTCTGGTTGTTTTAATATTCGAAAGTGATCATGTATCGTAGATTGATTAACGGAGTTTATTTACTACTCGGCTAAAACACCAATTGAATCCGTAATATGATCTATGTGCATCTGTGGGAGAAGAATGGGTTTCTCAGGTGGACCCAGTTTAAATACAAAAGAATAATCATTGTATAAACTATGTCATTGCCTGGAGGAAAGTCTTATGTATGTATGATCACCATGACCATTCATATATTATATATTATATATTTTCTGTTAAAATCCATTATAAAAAGTAGAATGATTGCTAAGTATTTCATCATCGGTATCTAATTTTCTTAAAAGCCGCCAGTCTTGTTTTTCTTAAAAAAAATTCTTTTTTTTGCGTGTGTTTACACAGAAAATATAGAAATCCACAGTACAACAACAGAGAGTGAAAAAAATGAACTACTTTATTTTTCTGACGGTTTGATCCACTAATTAAAGAATTGAGTAATGCTATCCATCGGATTATCTTATAAAACTAGAAGTTGAAAGTTAACACGAATTTTTATATAGTTTAATATAGAAAAGTAAGTCAGCTTAGGTTTTATCATCAAGCTATTGGTTGACAATGTCGGATGAAAGCGATTTATAGGACTAGTAAGTAATTATTCTATTAATCTAATGTTGTTTAAAGATTTAACAATGACATGAACTTTTAGCATGGCCGAAACGTTACACGTTCACGTGTCAGTGACGTTTAGTTTCTTCCCACGTATCCAAAACTCAATTATTTGTATATTTTTCGTATTTTGCCGGCTCGTAATTTCTTGAATTGATTATAGTTGTTTCTGGTTATAATTTGAAAACTAATCTTATCTAAGTTTTTAGAGGTTTACCATTTCAACATGACAGGCAAAATACTTACAGGTGTGCAATGCACCCTGCACACTGCACAATCAAAGCGTAGATCAGAGAATGGTACCACGATTTTCTAATTTATACACTAATTAACACACATTACTTAATTTGGATATGTTAGTTAATTCTTACATATTCGTATGAGTCATAGTTACAATTCAAGACTATCCCAAACATTTGGACAACTCAAGGTTTATGATAATCTATGTAAACATTAATCATTAATATAATATATTTTTTATGAGACCTGGCAATAGTTGACAATAGTTTATGCACCACTATAGTTATTTCAGATATAATAATTAACTTTTTTTTTGGGCAACAATAATTAACTTTTCTAAGTGATTCAATAGCCAACCAACATTATTTTATGTTACGTTTTCAATCAACCGAGCATTGACATTAACTTATTAAATGATAATACTCTGAATCTGGAATCTGACATTGCAGCAGGTATCATTGGATTTATTTAATTAAGTTTTCGAACGGATAATGCAAAGTTTTCGTTTAAAAATTTATAAGGGAATATACCATTGCATTCTCAACATTTTTATACTACCTGGATTATGATATGGGTTATATTGAGAGCAAAAATAGCCCTATCATTGAATGTTAGATTTTTGATGATTCGAAAATTGCATACATATTTATTTATACTTGTCATTTTGAACCGGAAGTTTTATCTATTTTATTAGTAGTTTTTTTTAATCAATCTTAATATAGTATTAGGGTTCAAGTTGACCCAAAACAGATTTCCCTACCCAAAAGTAAATTCAATTCCAGCCAATATAGATCAAAATCAAATTAAAGAGTTTCTTAAATTAAGGATACGTTATAACATTCAACTCGAAGACGTTCAACCCGGTACATCGATCGGTTCCAAAAGAAAATAGCCAATCCATCTAAAGCCGACTGAGACCCCAATTAAAAGGATCATTATTTCATCTTGACTGTGTAATTGCAACGGTGAGTGTGATTCGAACGTTTATATGTATTCACGCTTTAACCCCATATGACGGGTTGAGCTATACCTGTCCAAAAAATCGAGAACATAAATCTTAGAAACTAACTGTCTTATTCTTTCACTTGTGCTACATAAACTATAATAAATTCCATTTAATTTACATCAGTTCAGTGTTTCAGTTTAATTGTCGCCGTAGAGTAAAATTTTTGTTTTAAAATAAATGCCGTTTTAAAATTTCAATATTAAATTTATTAACAATATTCTCTAGTCTATTTTTTTATTGGTTGAAATATGGTTACATGTATTAGTAATGATATTTTTATTTTGAAAATATGCAAAACTTAATGTTTTCTTCATATGTGTGTATAAACCTAAAAATACAATTAAAGTGAAACGGATGGAGTACGTAATAAACAAATGGTGGTCGGTGTTTTATTCTGAAAGTTTAATCATATTCATTTTGTGTTTATGTGTATAAATGGAATTTGCTTATGTGCTTCAGAGCGAGGTAAAACTCGATCAAGAAGCTTTGGTCAACTTAAGGCCGATAGAAAGATGTTTTTTTTTTTTGGTACAAGCCGATAGAAAGATGTTTAATGATGGCGATAATAGAGATAACTACTTTTTTTTTTCTTTGAACCAGAGAGATAACTACATTTGACACTTTTACACAGAAGTCTAAGATATATATTTGGCAAACGTATATTTTTTCTTTTAATTTATTTGTTTACTTCTTTAGACAAGCAAAGCATATTTTTTGCCTTTCTTACAAGTGGCAAGTACACAAATATGACTTTCAATTTTTCCCCACCTGAATGATATCCTGTCAAATTTATGTATCATCTCATTTGATTAATTTTAGTGATCTAGTTTATTTTAGTAGCATTTTAGTAAGCGTTGAAATATATTATTTGTATTATTATTTTTAACCTGGCTACTTCAAATTCGTTTAGTTCTAAAATATAAATTTGGTATATATAGTTATCTCTTTTTTTTTTAATAAAGTGGGTGAATTACTTTTGGAGAAAAATAAATTACGGTTGGTTCCCTACGTAAAAACTATGGATTCTCAAGTTCTCATGCGTACTTATTGTAAACCTGTATTTGATATAGATACAAAATCAATAAAACTAAGTATTTTATATTATATATTTTTTGACAAAAGAGTTTCTATTTTTTTGTAACCGAAAAGGGCTTTCTATTTAAATGCAAGAAACAAACTAAGTACTTTATAGTACATTGCTACCTTTTATTTTACCAAAGTGTTGATGGTCGAATGGTAATTAATTACTTTGTGATATAGATTCAGACCACCTTTTTGATATATAATTTTTTTATAGTAAAAATTGACTCCAAAACGGAAAGAGATTAAATGCTAGAACACTAGTATTAAAGGTATTTCTAAGGCTTCGAATGGTGACCATCGTCCCGTTCCACCCCATCCTGCAGTTAAATGTAACAAAATTCTCTATATATAGTATATATTTATACATTTTTATAACTGTTAGAACCGCACCGCAGTTAAACCGCTTGTCCCGCACCGCTCAAACCGCAGTCACCATTCGGAGCATTAGAAGTTCTGAAAATAAAAGAAAATTATTGATACTTTATTAGGTTGAGTACTTTAAATTCAAGAAATCTACCTCAAAATATCTATAAATATATTGAGAATCCATGTTAAAAGAATCACTATTGGTCAGAAACTTTCACTGTTAACAAAAAATAGAAATAAAAACTTGATTCTATTTATAAATGTACAACAATGTACCAAAAATATTTTGTTAAGAAGAATATAAATTAAAAGGAATGTACAATTACATATCCCATAATGGAAAAATACATATAGACTTCCTCAGAAAGCACCTATTGTCAGTTGTCAACCCTAGCCAGATAATATATTTTTCAAAAAAGAAAAGAAGAAATATTCCCGCGCAATCACAGGTAATCTTGGTAGACTGGAGGCTATATAAGGAACCCTAGTAAGAGCCAGATACTCCATCTCTCTCCCTACTCTTACTTTTCCCTCACGTTTCTGTTTTCAGATATTAACATCCGTAAGTATTTCATGTTTTTCTATCGATATTTCGTGTACTAATATTCTCTTTATGTCCAATATTTCTTTTGTATCTATCAATAAGAAAATGGCTAAGCTTTTTTACAAAAAAAAAAGAAAAAGAAAATGACTAACTCGTAAAAACTTTTAAATTTTCGGCAGAACTAAAAGGTATGGGAACGAACGGGACAACATGTTCAGGAACGATGAAAGCAACCTCTAATGGAGTCTTCCAAGGAGATGATCCTCTGCATTACGCGTTGCCTCTTCTCATACTCCAAATCTGTATCGTTCTTCTTCTCACTCGTGTTCTTGCTTTTCTCCTCCGCCCTCTCCGGCAACCACGTGTCATCGCCGAGATAGTGGTACATTTCTTATTATTTCATTTATCAAATCTTAATTCGTTTTGGGTTGTAACTAAAAGTCAAAGATGTTACCAGTTTGATATATAGTTCATTTATCTAAGGATTACTAACCCGAGAAAGACTTTTTAAAAACATTGAGCATTATTGCTAATAACTCTACACCAATCAAATCTTGAATTAGTCGTCGGGATATTCAATGAGAATATTCATTTTGATCAGAATATCCATTTTCTTCCGCAGAATTCGCTAACACGTTAAGCTTTGAGTGTGTACTACACACACATTATATTTATAATATCCGCTCCTTGCCTTTCTTTTATACTTCCAATCTTCCACACGTTCCAATAATGTTGAAACATATGATTTCACAACATTGATTAGTCATAAATGCATACTTTTCTTATTTCAAAAAAAAAAAAATACTAGATATAGTGATGCATATTTGGTGTTTTAACTTTTAACTATCCAAAAATATACTGATATCCCTTATATATTAAAAGAGAAACATTGTAATAAATGCATTCACACTATAATAGACACGTGGCAGCCTCACAATGATTTGATAATAAATATGTTAACGCGTTCACACTATATTTATAAATGTGTTCACACTATGTACTTTGCGTTTTTTTAATATAAAATTCACATACATAGTTGCAATAAAACTCTTAATTTTTTGGTTCAAATAAAAATAAATAACGAATCAAAATCCAAACTATATATATATATTATTTTATTGTTTATGGATAAAATTGAGTAAAATATTCATTATCCGTTTTGATTTGAACCAAAAAATATGGATATCCGTAACTCTACGAAACAAATCAAATACTAAAATATAATATCCAAAAAAGAAGCAAATCACAAATACCATTTAGGAACATATATCTAATTCGATCTGTTATATGGATTTATATACATATATGTAAAGAATTATATATATATATATATATGTTATATATATTATACTTTATATCACTTTTACAATATTTTTATGAATTAAATTTATTATACTAGGTACTAGAATTTAAAAAATTTAAATAATGTTTTATTTTTGTAATAAAATGTTATTATTAAAATTTTCAATTATTTTTAAAATTTTATTTTATTTTATTTACGGATCAAATCAGATATTCTTTAAAATTCCAAAACATTTCGGATATCCGAGTCACCGAATATCTAGGTGGCTAAAGATCGAATCGACACGAATGCTTCCAAATACCCAGATATTTGATTTGTGCCCACCCCTATTTACAGATACAATTTTATTTTCTTTATATGAAAAAAATGACTAATGGCAAAACCTTTTTTATTTTAAATTAATTTTAGTTTTACTTTTCATTTATTATTTTGAGCAAAACAGTCATTTAATATTAATTAACAATATCTTTATATATTTGTCAACTATTTGTATATACTTTTAACATACACATATATGTGCACCTTGATGTGAGCACATTGTAACTAAGTATTTACCACAATTGAAGTATCTAATTTTTTTGAAAGTTAGAATATTTTTTCTTAATGTTTCTTTCACTACCGACAAAATTGTAGTGAAATGATTTGTCTTAATAGTTTTTTTTTCTTAAATTATTATCTGTTTAAAAACTATAATATGAAACTATTGGTTCGACATGACGACTATCTAAAATTCATAACATGAAAACAAACAAATAATATTAATTTTTTGTTTTTACCGGAAAAAATCAAAAAATCAAACATTTTAACCGAATAAACGAAAATAAATATTAATTTAAAATAATAGTTATATTTTAGAAGATTAAAAACCAAAAAAAAACTTAAAGCCGAACCAATATCCAGATTAAACAGATTTAATGTATTTTTATTAAAAATAACGAAACTAATAATCACATCCCGCGCAAGGCGCGGGTTATTACCTAGTTTAGTATAAATTCATTACTTTGTAATTAACAGTTTCTTATAATTTTCAACCAAAAACAATTTAATAAAAGAATTTTTTTTTTTTTGCAGTTTATAGTTTACAGTAAATACCCAATACAAATGCACGGAAAATGTAAAAATTTTGAAACAATTTTTTTTTTAATGTTGATCTTTCTAAAAGGTTATACAATTATACATTGTTCTTTATTTGTTTGTATATGTGAAAATAGAATGTAATTTTGATTTTGTTGGTTTTGGGTTTTTAGGGTGGAATATTACTTGGTCCATCAGCTCTTGGCAAAAGCTCGAAGTTTCTCAACACAGTCTTCCCAGCAAAGAGTCTGACGGTTCTTGACACACTTGCAAACTTAGGTCTCATCTTCTTCCTCTTCCTCGTTGGCCTCGAGCTTGACCCTAAATCCCTCAAGCGAACAGGAAAGAAAGCTCTCTCCATCGCTCTAGCTGGAATAACTTTCCCTTTCATCCTCGGCATCGGAACTTCTTTTGTTCTCCGTAGCTCCATTGCTGATGGTGTTAGCAAAGCTCCTTTCCTTGTCTTCATGGGGGTTGCTCTCTCCATCACCGCCTTTCCCGTCTTGGCTCGTATTCTCGCTGAGATCAAGCTTCTCACAACTGATATTGGGAAGATAGCTTTGTCCGCTGCTGCTGTTAACGACGTGGCCGCTTGGATTCTACTTGCTCTCGCGGTGGCTCTCTCGGGCGATGGGAACTCTCCTCTCACTTCTTTATGGGTGTTTCTAGCGGGTTCCGGTTTTGTCCTGTTCTGTATCTATGCAGTGCAACCGGGGATCAAGTGGATAGCTAAACGTTGTCCTGAAGGGGAACCAGTTAAAGAACAATACGTGTGTTACACGTTAGGTATTGTTCTTGCTGCTAGCTTTGTCACGGACTTGATTGGGATCCACGCTTTGTTCGGTGCGTTTGTGATCGGTGTTATCTTCCCTAAGGAAGGTAACTTCGCGAACTCTCTTGTTGAGAAAGTTGAGGACCTTGTGTCAGGTCTTTTCTTGCCGCTTTACTTTGTCTCAAGCGGTTTGAAGACCGATGTTGCGACGATACAAGGAGCTCAGTCTTGGGGGCTTTTGGTTTTGGTTATTTTTACTGCTTGTTTTGGTAAGATCGTTGGCACGGTGGGGGTTTCTCTTTACTGTAAAGTTCCACTTGACGAGTCGTTGGCACTCGGTTTCTTGATGAACACGAAAGGTCTTGTCGAGCTCATCGTCCTTAACATTGGTAAAGACAGAGGGGTAAGACACATATTTTTTACAGCAAACTTATTACATAAATTTATATTTTCTACCGCATAGTTTCTGCTGCAACTTACATCGAATTATAACTTTTATTAAAATTCAACGTGTCACCAATTGGAACTATAAACTCTTTTGTATAAATTTTGTGCAATTACCTAATTGTTTTATGTTTCTCCACAGGTTTTGAACGATCAAGTCTTTGCTATAATGGTACTAATGGCGATTTTCACAACGTTCATGACGACTCCTTTGGTTTTAGCTGTTTATAAACCGGGTAAATCCACAACCAAAGGCACTTTCAAGAACCAAACGGTCGAGGAAACGAACCAGTCGAACAAACCGCTCCGTCTCATGTTCTGTTTCCACAGCATAATGAACATTCCCACCATAGTGAACCTCATAGAAGCGTCCCGAGGCACGAACCGTAAAGAAAGCCTATCAGTCTACGCGATGCATCTGATGGAGCTTTCCGAGAGATCATCAGCTATACTAATGGCCCACAAGGTCAGAAAAAACGGTCTCCCTTTCTGGAACAAAGACAAACCTGGAACTAGCTCTTCCGACATGGTGGTGGTTGCATTCGAGGCTTTCAGGAGACTCAGCCGTGTCTCTGTCCGTCCAATGACGGCGATCTCAGCGATATCGACTATACATGAAGACATATGCCGAAGCGCTGAACGCAAAAGCGTCGGTATGGTGATTCTTCCGTTTCACAAGCACGTTAGGCTGGACAGAACATGGGAGACGACTAGGAACGATTACCGTTGGATTAACAAGAAGGTTATGGATGAGTCTCCATGTTCTGTCGCGATTCTTGTCGATCGTGGTCTTGGTGGTACCACTCGTGTCGCGTCTAGCGATTTCTCGTTGGCTATAACGGTTTTATTTTTTGGAGGGAATGATGATCGCGAGGCGTTAGCGTTTGCAGTGCGTATGGCGGAACATCCTGGTATTACGTTAAACGTTGTTCGGTTTATTCCTAGTGAGGAGTTTAAACCGGATAATGTGAAGCTAGAGATAACCGAAGATCAAGTCGGTTCTTGCTCAGGGGAGACCAGATTGACTGATATAGAAGCTATTACCGAACTTAAAGCAAAGATTAAAGAACAAGAAAGCTCTCGTTCTGATTCGGACACCGAATCTCAGATCGTGTATGAAGAGAGAATCGTGAAATGTCAAGAGGGAGTTTGCGAGGCTATCAAAGAATATTCAAGAAGTAATCTTTTCTTGGTGGGGAAGTCGCCGGATGGTTCAGTTGCGTCGGGACTAGACGTGTTAAGAAGCGACACGCCAGAGCTTGGTCCGGTCGGGAACTTGTTAACGTCAAGTGAAAGTGTTTCGACGGTGGCCTCGGTGTTGGTGGTGCAACAGTACGTAGCAAGATGTGATTCTCATGTCGTGGGAGTTTTGAAGAACGTCACGGAGGAAGAGTTGCCGGTTAAGGATACCGAGAGTCCTTAGGGAAGTTTCTCTTTGGGATTCTAAGGTCAAAACATTGACTTTGTATAATAACATCTGTTTCATGTTGTAACAAAAAATTTGAATATATGATTTCTATG
The DNA here is from genome assembly GCF_000309985.2 of Brassica rapa. Taxonomy (NCBI): domain Eukaryota; kingdom Viridiplantae; phylum Streptophyta; class Magnoliopsida; order Brassicales; family Brassicaceae; genus Brassica; species Brassica rapa. The sequence continues at coordinate 15,911,799 of NC_024802.2, read as the reverse complement.
TTTCAAAAGAGAAAACGTTTGATTACATATGGTAGGTGTTCGTAACATTTGAATTAAATTAACCAAGAGGAAGTATAATTATAGAGACCGTTACTAGTCAATAATTATTGTTAAAGCATTTTAGGAATTAAATTCAGGTGGATTTTTAATGTGATCATCAATTCATGTTATAATTCGGTAAGAACTTGATGCTAATTGTTTAATGTGTAAGATCCATGTAGGTAGTTTGCCGATGACGAGAGAAAATTAATTCGGAAAGGACGTAAATATTTCATGGAAATAAATTTGAAAATAATTAATTATTATATATAACTGAAGATTAAATTGTAAATTTAGTAACAAAATGCTTTTTTTTAACAAAAAAAAAAGAAGAAGTAACAAAATGCCCCTTAAGACAAAAAGAATCTTAATCACACATTACAATATCGATTTAAAGGTGCAAGTTCAATTTAGTTTTTTTTTTTTTTTTGTAACACGCAAGTTCAATTTAGTATAATGTATAAATATTACGGTGAACCAACGATCTACCAGGCACTCCTCCACCCGAATTCTATTCTCATTGGCAGGGATTAATATTGTTTGGTCGTCCACAAAGAAGTGAAACCACGTTTAGATAGAAATTATGGCATCCTAACAATTGATGAAACTCATAGTTATCAAATCGTTTTGACAATTCGTTAATATGACCAATGATTGGGTTGATAAAATTGCTACAAAATCGGGTTACTATTCGCATATATACGCTATTAAAATAGAGTTTTAAATTTATCTACCATTGAAGTTGTCATTTAAGTTTTGGACTGTTTCAAGTTTGTTAGTGTGTTACATAATTTACGGACCATATCCTGTTAGTTACAATTAATTATACAATAAAATTAAAACTAGATAACTTAAATTAAACCAACAATCTATTATATTATAACAACCAAACGAATTATGTTCTATTGAATTATGTTCTATCTACTCTATTAAACTATACCGATTGTATATTTACAATTATATTAGCAATTCAATAACTCTCCTATAGATTAAACTTTGCTCTAAGTTGATTTATAATTTTCTCTTATCAACATCATATAATTTTCTCTATACCGAACATGTATATGTTTGGTTCCTCTTTAACTTACATGCCATTATGAACAGATGACTTAGAGACTTAGAGATACATGTCATTATATAAAAGTCAATAATATAATTTCAAAAGTGCCAAAATATGATATCTATTTATAAAAATCTATTTAAAAAAAATAGAGTATAAGTTAGGAATTACATGTATTATTTATTTAAAAAATATTTGTAACTACTAATTTCGAAAATATAATCCTTATCTACAAGAAAATTACAAAGATATTATTCAGCAAATATTTCAAAAATATAATCCTTATCTACAAGATTCTTAACAAGATATTATTCATACTAACTTGACTTGCACACCAAATAATCGATAACAACATAATACAATTTATTTATCACGAGATTTTCTCATATTTGAAAGTTTATATTTTTTAAAATAAACTAAACAATCACATTAACCATATAATAAAAAATTAGATTTTTTTCTTATACGTTATATTTTAATTTTTTTAAAACGTCTATAAATTACTAAATCTCGGTCGATACACCAAAGATTTATTTAGAAGCTATTGAAATCACCTAGCGAGAATATGGATTTCACAACAAATTTGCTTTCGTAACCTTTACCCCCTTTCTCTTCGTCACAATACCGAAAATGAATAATTTGAAAGTGTCGATTAAAAATCTGAAATGGTAATGTTTTCTTTAGTTCAGTCCATTGTTTTCCTTAACTAGATGTGCCACGTACATAGAAGAATGTATTTTGGCCTAAAAATGATTGCATACCCCAAATCAATACGAATCATCATCAATTTTGTCTAAAACTTTGTTACAATAAAAAATATAGGTTTGGGCAAAAAATCTGAATCCAAAAAATCGTACCAAAGGTAGTAATGAACTTTAATCAAAATTGGTTAGATATCCGAACGGGTTCAAAATTTTGGTATCTAGAGAACCAAAATGGAACCGGATCCGAAACAAAATATTTCGGGTATCCGAATATATTCGAACCATATATATATACTTAAATATATTAATTATTTTAAAATTTAATATTTAAAGAATATACAAAATATATAAGATGTTTTTAAGTTGTCCAAAGTACTTAAAAATATATATAAATAGTTAAAAGTACATGTTTAAAATAGTTAAAGGATACTCAAAATACCAAAATTACTTAAAATATCTATTTATTTCATATCCAAATATTTAAGATAAACCAAATTTTATTTTAAGTTTAAGTATTTTGGCATACATTATTCTAATTTATATGTTATATATTATTTTTATTTTTAGATTTTGAGATATTTAAAGTAAATATGAATTTTATTTTGTTTTTAAAGTTAAAGTAGTTATCCGAATCCAAACTCAAACCAAACCCGCAAAGATTCGAATTAAATCAAACTTGCAAAGATCAGAACAAACCGAACCGAGCCAAATCGAACCAAACCAAATGGTACCCGAGTGTCCACTCCTAAGATTCAAATGTACAAAAAAGTTATTCATAGCAAAGTATACTATTTATAATATTTAAATACAATATATTTTTAAAAAATCACTCCGTGCAGAGCGCGGGTTATCATCTAGTATCTTTTTAAATGAGTGTTGAACCTTTTTTTATATCAAAAGCTTTTGTACAACAAGTGTGACTCTATTTCTGAGATTTTTTTTTAATCTAAAATTGTTTTCAAAACTTAAAAAATCCTCATTAACTTACGTAGATGCAAACCACACAGCCATTGCTGTTTCAAATCGTCCACCACTCTTCCCTCGTAGTGATGAAATACTATTCATATTTTAGTTAGGAAAGTTTGATTGATGAACCATGAACTTTGTACAGTCCTTACTTAATGAAAACTTGTAGCTCTAACCTTTTTTTTGGTTTGATATGAGTCAAATAAGTAAAACCAAGACTCTACTGCCAAGTTCAAGACATGGCTGTTTGGTTACTGGTTCGTATACAACTTTTTATTTTACCATTTACCAAACATTAGCTCGGATTTCACTCAATTGTCTAAGTAGCCTCCGCTTCATGGTCTCAAAGTGGTATTTTGGAATTTTTTTGGGTCAAAACGGTATTTTTGGAAATTTATTAGTATTATTATTTCAATCTTTTTGTAGGATAAGATCTTTGTGAAGTTTCTTATGTTATCTCAAGCTGTTTTTTCATAAACCAAAAGCCGTCTACTTTGAAACCAGTAAGGGACAAACGAGGAGTTAGGCAACTAAACCCCATTGAACTGTTTAAAAGAAAAAAGAATCCTCTTGCTTGACATTTTGCCTTTTGTGCTTTTAATTCATGTGTTAGGAATGAGTTAGTGACAAATATTATTGACTTATACTATTTGTAAAGTAAATATGGGAAAATACGATTTATTTATGGTCCCTTTATTAATTAATTACAAAGTTTTTCGAATGTTTCTTTTATATTATGTGGTAGTCTTACACCGAAAGTAACTAAAACGATAGAGTGAATGATCGCTCTCCATGAACTACATTTATCTTCAAAATACAATAATCATATGAAAATAAACCTGATCCCTTTTCTGTTAACAGCCCAAGTTTTTATTCGTGATTTTAATGTTAGGCTTTAATTAAGATACTTCAAAATCAAAACTACAAATATTTTGGAATAATATCTAATTTCCACAACGAAGAATTAAAAATTTATATATAAAAGGGACTAAATTCAAGGCTTTTGAGACTATCCACCTCAGCCAAAATATTCTCATCCAAAAAAAATTAAAAATAAATATCATTTAGAAGATAATTAACTAACATAAAACTTTTGATATTTCTAGAAATTTCAAATTTGTAACTGCTAATTTATTAATAGAATCATATATCTATATTGAATTATGGTCTATTTGTAATCGTTAGACTTTAAGAGTAAATAAATTATTAATTTATAATATATTTAGTTTATAACTTTATATTGTAGTTATAAATAAAGAGAATAACCGGAAAAGGTGAAGAAACTCATATAAAATTATGTAATTAAAATGGTAAAATGGTGAGTATGATGAGGTGAATCTAAGAAAATTTGTTGTACAAATTATGGTGCTTTCTTCGTCCACTATAATGATTTAAAATAATATATATTCATATAAATAAGTCAATATTTGTTTTTTTTTTTGGTAAGATGTTAAGATTATCATTTTCTGAAAGGTTACACTGATCCAAAGAGATTAGTTTGTGGAGCTAACCAAACGAGGATTATAGTGTTTACTTTGGAAAAAGTAATAGGTTGAACGATAGATGGCGTGCGTGTTTTTTTACATGGAAATCTGCACATATATTAAAATTGTAAGATTTGAATCATAGAGAAAATATAGTGTATATGACTGAAGTTGATCCATTATGAAACAAAAGATGGCTAAAATTCTTCTTTGTCAAAATGCATAGATGTGAATCTTATATGAATAGAGTTCTCAATTGCTTATAGCAGTGTAATAAATTCCGTGTGTAAAGGAAAAAAATGTTATATAAGTGAAAACAAAAATTATGATTTTTTTCTTGTGCCTATAGGCTCTTCGCAATTTGAAGAAGAAAGAACATATTGTGTGAAAATCTTTGGCTCGGTCAAATTTTATCGAGTTGTTTATAAAACTGTTGTTATCTGATTCATGTAAATTTTCAGTGTTGACTTTTTTCTGTGATTTAAATTTTAAAAAAAAGATAAAACTTTCGATAAGTTTTGTAAACTCATAACAAGTATTTAACTTTAGAAAGCATTTACATGTTTCAAACTTATAATATATAGATATATAATGTTTAAAATTATGTATATAAAACCTGTGTAAAATGTGCCTAAATATGTTTCTCTTCTTTAATGTGTTAATCCTACTATATATAACATTATTTTAAAATTTTAAAAAGTTTATGTCACATACAAAAACCATCAATAAAAAAATATAATTCTCCATCTACAACCAGAAAAATGAAAAATTATAAACATATAAATTTAAATTAAGAAAAACTAACATTGGAAAAAAAATTAATGTAAAAGAAATAAACCGACAAATAATATTATAAAATAAATTTATAAGATACAATCCGCGCGAAGCGCGGAAAAAATCTCTAGTGGTAATTAATAGCAACCTTAGAGGCAAAGCTAGAACGTGGTTTCGTTATTTATTGTACAAGTCATCTAATTTTAACCATATGGACCACACATGAGTGATATTGGGAGTTCGTTTTTAAGGCAATATCTCGAAGAGATATTTTTTCATTCATATTTAAATTTTCGCTTAACACTTTCTTTTTGTGTCATTTAATGTTCACTGCATCATCATATACTCAACTTGTTGTTTTATTAGCCTTCGGCTTTATGCTTTTAGGTTGGATCCAACATAGGCCACCAACCGGTTTAACAGTATTAAATCATTAAACCTTTCAAGAAAGTGAAATTAACTTATTGCTTAGTTTTGCACCAACCCCGCCACATGATCTTAAACCTTTCTTGTCAATCGAATTCATATTTTAGTTGACGAAACGTACGTCAACAACCCATTTAGCAGTCCCCTCAAACTTTTAAAATTCTTTCATTTTATCCAAATAAATTATCTTCACTAACTCAAGTGAATAACTTCTATATAAATGGGGGTGTAAGCGATCTTCAATTTACACAACTCACTAGTCGTCTCTAGCTAACCATGGCATCTCTTGTAGAGAAACAACTCCTTAAGTCCCTCTTCTCATTCTTCTTATTAGTCCTACTCTTTTCCGATACTGTTTTTTCGTCCCGAAAAACATTTGATCAGAGAAAACCTTGCAAACACTTTTCCTTCTACTTTCATGACATCCTCTACGATGGTGACAATGTAGCAAACGCAACCTCAGCCGCTATAGTGAGCCCGCCAGGATTAGGAAACTTCAAGTTCGGTAAGTTTGTGATCTTTGATGGCCCCATAACAATGGACAAGAACTATCTCTCAGAACCTCTAGCTCGCGCACAAGGCTTCTATTTCTATGACATGAAGATGGACTTCAATGCGTGGTTTTGCTACACCTTGGTGTTTAACTCGACGCAACACAAAGGGACATTGAACATAATGGGTGCGGATTTGATGATGGAGCCGACAAGAGATCTATCGGTCGTGGGTGGGACGGGTGATTTCTTCATGGCTCGTGGGATCGCTACCTTCGTGACGGATATATTTCAAGGGGCTAAGTATTTCCGTGTTAAGATGGATGTTAAACTCTATGAATGTTAGTAACTAACTGCATGTGTTTGATTCTTAAAGCTTGTGTGTTGACGCACAGATAAAATGTATTACTAAAAATAAGTGTTTTTGTTCTGTTTTATTTTATAGTTTTTCTGTGTGTTTTCGTTTATGATTTATAATTCTTGATGTTCTTGTCAGAAGACGTAATGAAAAGAATGTTTCAGTATATTGTATAATTTAGTATGAAAGACGAATTAATTAACCCGCTTGAAATAAAAGAAAATGCCCTCTAAGTAAAGATACGTAAAAGAACAACGTACGATACTTGTTGACTGGGAACAAAAAGAATCAATAGTTGAACTTTAATAATACTAACAGAACACATTAGTTAGTAAATTTACGTAAGATTTTGTTTCATAACTGTCGCCATTGACGGACACTATATATTTTGTTTTTATCCTAAGCATCAACAGCTTTTTTGGGGATCAAAAGTATTTTTTCTTAAAACACAAGGAAAAAGGATACAAAAGTTCAGCCTATAACAATCCAAAAAAATAACTCAGAGTACAATGAATCAAACAAACTAAACCAGATTAGTTAACTAGAAAAGGGAAAGTATGGAATGAGTCTTGGCCACTGCGGAATTTACATATAGGCTGCAGCATCCGAGACCGAAGACCGTTACATGGTGAGCCACATGGTGACGCTCTGGCAGCGTCCTTGCTCACTTCGGTCTCTAGTCTGGACCACCTCGGTAGGGCCAGAATACTTGGTTAGAAAAAAAAAAAAAAGTATGGAATGAGTCTGACAGTATTCTGCCTTCAGCAATACTGATGGGTCTATTGTATTAGTCCACTAAACACTACTCTTCACACATATCATTAAAAATCACAAAAAAGACATGGATAACAAATCAGCCAGTGATAACGGTCATTCCACCACCCACATACTAAAATAAAAATTAATTGAATCACCCTACATGGTCTTCAGGTCTTGTGCAGTGGCGAAGCTAGGCTGTAGGATGTAGGGGCAAGTGCACCCGCAATTATTTTAAAATTCGAATATTTTATGTAGAAACATCAAAAATTTGTTAGTTCATGTAGTAAAATGTAGTTTGTGCACCCAGAGCAGGTCATAGAAATTTGTTGGCTAGAAACCAAAAACATAATGGGGCCAATTAGGATCGAACTCATGACCTCTTCAAGCTAACAATAGTTCAATTACCAAGCCGGCTGAAGAAAGTTTTGACAAAAATGTAACCGAATTTTTACTTAATATTTACGTATTTGGCGGCCGGAAGCATGGACTTGGCCCGCTTCTATTTAAGGCCGGCTCTGTGTGCATCCATACTTTCCCACGTTCCATCCCTTTTATATGCACTTTTTATTTTTATTACCAAAGGTGTACCCATGAATTAAATGGTCTAGCTGGCCCCTGGTCTTGTGCTGTGAAAACATAACCAAACAGCATGCCCATTTCAAATATACTAGCTAATTTTTATTGAAACGCAGCTAACGCATATCTCTATCCTATACGATCCACTAGTCCAGCCCTTATTCGGATCCCCATCTGTATATGCGGTTCTAAACCTTTTTTCGATTGTTCAGAAAGTCCATACCAAAATGTAAGATGGAAATTACCTGTACAAAAACATTTTTTCTGAGTGAGTTCATATCAACTATCTAACAATATATGTAAAAACAAATACCAATCTATAAAAATATATATATTTATATTTTTTTACTTCAGACCAAAATTCATACAAATCTTTGGCGTCCGTGAAAACTTGTACTTTGGTCACTTAAATCGTGCATAATAACCATGATGATCAAAACTCATTGCGAAAAGATTCGAACTTTAATACCTTAATAATTTTATAGTAAATATTTCAACCACTAGACCATCCTGAATTAATTGAAATGTTTTTTTCGTGAAACATACATTTATTTGATAGACACATATCGTAATTTTGATATGAACATAATTTTAGGTTACCAAAATTCCGCCTTTCTCTCTTTTCAGAAAAATGTTTCCGCCTTTCTATTTTACAAATCATAATGGAGTCCAGCTACAAATTACAACCCCAATCCGAACTATTAATGCATTAATGCATAATCACCATGCCAGGCATGGGATCAAATTCTTCTTAATCTTTTTTTTTTGTGATAAAATTCGATCCTGTGTTTTATTTTCTATAACAATGAAAATATAAAGATCGGCTATATAATTGCAACAATAAACTTTCTTATACATTATATATATATATATATATATATATATATATATATATATATATATATATATATATATATTTCATATATAAGTATATAACTTTTTTTTTGATGAATAAGTATATAACTTATAAACACACACTATTAGTACTTGATTTTGGGCTATCATAACATAAAGTATTATGCAACTAAATAATGATTGAAAAATAGAAAATGATTAAATGAATAAAAGTAGTTGCTTTGAAGATGCATATATTGATATATGTATAAAAGTAGTTAACTTTTCATATAAACTGCATATATAAGTCTGTACATGTATATAATGTAATCTAATGTATTTTATTTATCAACTTCTTTGAATATGTATTCTTTTCTTGAATGAAGTTAAATCTCTTCACTTAAAAAATATTTGTACATAAGATGTGATTTTGTCTAAAAGTGTGTGATATACTTAAGAAAAAATGATTGACAACTACACGAACTGTATGTCCCACATAGAAATATTCCGAATTATTATGTGTTATGTTGCTAGCATCATAACCATCATTCTAACTAAAAGTGTGCCGGATTTGAAATTCAACAACTTCTAATGATGTTTTCACATTTTATCACATGTTTCGGTTGTATAACATTATATTTGAATGTTTGATTTATGAATTTATTTTGTTTTGATCTTTGGTATGTGTGTTTTGGTTTGTTTCTAAAAGTCTGATTGACAAATTTCTCATCAGATGTTGCTAGATTTCAAATCTGACAAACTTTTAAACTATTAGAATAATTTTTATGGTGTTAACAGTATAACACATAATAGATTAAAGATATTGTTATGTGAATCATATAGTTTATGTAATTTTATATATTACCTTTGTCCAAATATGTAATCATGTAGTGACGAATAGTTCTTGTAGTTGACAATTATTTTTTCCTAAAATTAAACTAAACCCTTAGTAGGGAAAGCTTCTAATAATCACTTAATATAATGATAAATCATACCTGTAAGGATTTGTATAGCTACCATTCCCACAGCCTCCCAGTGAGTCAATACGATTATGGACCTATTTGTCGATGTAACTGAAAGAGTAATTCATCGAAATCTGTTGAGTGTGGAGGGTTTGTGTTGTTGCATTTGAATCCTGAATGTTGTACATGGAGCTTGTTCTTGGTGTGAACAAAATGATTTTATTGACTATTACATGTTTTATCCGTATTAAATATCTAATATTCAGTTAGTACTCACACATACATACTACCTCATCTCTTATAATAACTCAACTCGAATCTATGATTTATTATCTGGTTATAATGCACATTCATAATAAAGATACAAAATCATTTGCTGGCTATTATTTTATAATCCCGATAATCTATCTATTATTCGGTATACTATGCATTCATTAAGATTGTTGCAGCTATTGTAATAACACAAGACCAACCGATAATGTACATAATACAAGATTAATTTTGTAATATCCGCTTAACACGGGGTACTCTAACTCTTATAATAACTCAACTTAAATTCATGATGTAATATCCAATTATAATACGCAATCATAATACATGTAAAAATTATTTTTAGCTATTACTATTATAATTCGGATAATCTATGCATTATCTGATTGTAATACATATATTACTGTAGCAATTGTAATAACACAATACCAAATTAAAAATAAATATATTTAATATCATTTAAATTAAGTTATATACTATTTTAAAATTCATAATTATTTTAATTTCAAAATTTTAGAAATTGTAACATAATTGAATTATTATTTTTTAATTTTATTTTAACTAAATCATTAAAGTATATTTATATATTTATATTATTATTTTTAAACAAATAAAAATTATTTATTTAGCAAATATTTTGTAAATATATTATTTCAAGGCATGGTGGTGCGAATAGACACGATAAATGTGTACATGGGCATGATTATCTTCTAAGTGATATACTGTGCCAACTACCCACATTAAAAAGCGATCAGAATTTGATTACCCTTGAAAAGTAACTTCACCGTCAAATGATCGATGAAAGAAACGGTAGAAACAATGTTTTACCGTCACGTTCACTATATAAATCAAGGCGATGACAAGTGCTTTTTCATCAACCAAAACAAACAAACAAACAAAAACGAGTCGAAGCTTTATAGAGAGAGAGAGAGAGATAGGGGAAAATGGCGACGTCAGGAACATACGTGACCGAGGTTCCGTTAAAAGGGACGGTGGAGAAACACTACAAGAAGTGGAGGAGCGAGAACCATGCCTTCCCGGAAGCCATAGGCCACCACATCCAAAATGTCATCATTCACGACGGCGAATGGGACTCTCACGGGGCCATCAAGACTTGGAACTACACATGCGGTATTACTTATACCTTTTAATTCTGTCTGTATATTCCAAACTCTATACACACTACTGAGTTAAACTATAGTCTATAGCTATGTATGGAACTAAGGTATTGGTAGTAGTAGTAGTAGTACTACTATATACTGCCTTATGAATTATGATTACTATTTATGGTTATATAAGAAACTAAATAAAATATAGTTGTTCCGATATGTCACAAGTAGGTCGACTCTGGAGAATACGTATGAACACATGTACTTACGTATAAATATTTCCAATTCCCTCGCTTTTTGCATTTGTATTGATATATTTATGAAAGAAACTTAAAAAAACAATTCTATAGAATCAAGACAGAATTAGAAAAGTATATATATACATTTATGTCTGCAAACAAATGCAAACATGCTTTTGCCTCAAGTGTTTGTGTTTACTATTAACTAAATGTAAGCAAACAATCGATATGTACCATAGTCCTGAGTTATGACTTAATTCAATCAAACTGGATTGGTTGATGCAGTTAGTAACGTATCATTGTGAATTTTGATGTCAAATAGTTTAAGTTTGATTTGTTATTCTTGCCCCCAACAACATATTTATACTTAGAATTAGCAATTTAGTATGAGTCATGACTAGTCGGATGTTGCAAATATTATTGCATCATTACACCGGCAAATATGTATATGATAATGTGTGTTCATGTATAAAGATGGGAAGCCAGAGGTATTCAAGGAAAGGAGAGAGATAGACGATGAGAAGAAAACGGTGACATTTAGAGGACTTGAAGGTCACGTGATGGAACAACTCAAGGTGTATGACGTCACCCTGGAGTTTATCCCCAAGTCGGAGGATGGTTGCGTCTGCAAAATTACTATGATATGGGAGAAGCGTAACGATGAGTTCCCCGAACCAAGCAACTACATGAAATTCGTCAAGAGCATGGTTGCTGACATGGACGACCATGTTCTCAAAGCTTAATCATCATCATCATCGTCATCACAATCCACCATCACCAATCCACCATCACAATCACCGTCACCATGATCAATATCATCTCCATTACGAAATACTTATTAATATGCTTTTCAATTCAATAAATGTGGTCTTGTGGAGTTTATTTCTTTGTAAGATCATGCTTTGATATGTTCTTGTGGTCATCGACCGATTGGATATGTTCTTGTTCACTACTTATCAATATATTTCCAGTGTTTACAATTTTCGTATATAAAATATATGGATTAGTAGATATTTTTTTTTTTTTGAACAAAGGATTAGTAGATATCTAGTTGTGCACCATGAAACATTTTACTTTGGTTCGAAAATATGCTAATTTGTATAATAAACATTTTTTTGTGATTATCAGTTAAGTAAAGTTAAAACAATAATTCAATAGATTCAAAAAATTTAAAAACTTTTAAATTTAATTATTATTAAATAATAAAAAATGATCCAAACCATTTGTTTTCGTGAAAAGGATGTAGTATATAACCGCTCGATTTACATGTTAAACGATGTAAATCCCGTCTGCATCTCTCTTCTATCTCGGTAAACATTCCTGCATTTCTTCTTTAGTTTTTCATATATTATTTGATTGTTCACCAAGCTTGTATTCAGTGTCGTCACTCAACTGAATTCGTCTAGCTGGCTAGTACATGCAATATATCAACGATGGTGAATGTCCACACCGATATAAGTGTTTTTTTTTTGTTCACCACCGATTTAATATAACATTAAAAAATAGTACCAAACTATATCGCTATTATATTGTCGACACAACTTGTCGTTCCCAATAAAATTTGTTCCCTTGAAATATAATCACTTTTTATTTTCGATTATTTTCCATAGACCCAAACAGCAACAGCATGGAGAACCGATAAAGTACGGCCAATAGTTTTCTCCCCTTGTTATTACTTATTAATGCATCGCGACATTAGATTTGAGAGGATGAGATTAGTGAGCTGTGAAACATGTGACTAAATCTTACTAACATTTGTTTTGTGTCGGATCAGACTAAATACGGAATGGGCCTAATAATGAACTATCCTAGTTACTGAACAAGTCTAGATCCAAGGTAATCTTTCACACCAGAGTTGTTGTTAGCCGGTAAGCTTTCCACTCCCATTCTTCTTCATCTTCTTCTTCGTCTGTTGAGTTCGTGTTGAATCTAGTTTTAGTTTTTGCCTGTCATTGTTTAAGACATTGTCAATTATCTCTAACCAAGCGAAATCAATTCGATCGTCGCTTGATTTTCTTGATCTGTCGATTAACCTATGGAGTGATTAGTATCCCCATGAACATTATAATTATTGAAAAGTTAGTTTCACTCGAAACAGGACTTAGAGCACCCACGTCAAAAATATATTGATGGATCTCTTAAGATTATATTAATGTATAAGACAAAAGAAAGAGGCGAGGGGTAGAAAAATGATGGAGACAAAGTGGAAAGAGGTTTTTATACGAGAGACCCAAATAAATATATAAGAGATTCTTGACATTTTCTCTTTTACTGATTCTATTTTTTTTCAATCATTTTATAATTTAATTATAAATAATAAAATAAATAGCATTAATATTTTACGTATAAAAAAACTTTCTTTAGTGTGTTCCAAAAAAGAAACTCTTCTTAGATACTTTAAGGATGATTAAGCTAATGTGTTTTTTTAAGACGTTGACTTTCGACCGTAAGCAGTTTGAAACCTATTATGTATTTTCTTTCTGCAGGCAAAACTTTTTCTCAGAGATGGCGTTTTCTGGACTGTCACGAGGGTTACTGAAATCATCTTTTACTATGCATTACATCAATCCTTTACCTAAGTATCATCAACGAAATCATAACTAGAAAGTATGGAGTAAAGGAAGAGAACGGCATCAAGAGAACTCTCTTGGTGCTGACTGTAATGACAGATTAGTTGCTGGAATGTCTTCGGTTATTGAGGTAAAACCTAAGAAGCATGATGACAAAGAGAAGAGTGGTGCTGGTGTTAAGGAAGCTTCTTGGATAGATTTGTATTTGCCAGAAGAAGCTAGAGGTTATGCAAAGCTTGCTCGATTGGATAAACCAATTGGAACTTGGTTGTTTGCTTGGTCTTATATGTGGTAAGTTTTTTAGATAATGTAGCTTAGAATACATTTCACTTTTGAGATTCAATTCAATCAGGAGATAAAGAAAACTGTGAGTTATAATTACTGAAGGGGAGACTTCTAAAATTTGGATTATTTTTTGTGTGTTTATTACAAGTTTGTATTGAAAATTTGAAACCTCTTCTAGAAATATTTATTTTATTTTAACAATTAGTGTTTCAAAAAAAAATTAACAATTAACAATTGAATTAGCATAAATCAGTTTAAGACGTTATTATATAATATAACCTAATCCTACAAAATAATAAATTATAAATTAAATAATATGAATAAAAAGAACCATATATAATCATTTTTTATTGTGGATCTTGTTCCAGAATTAAGTAAACAGTTCAAAATTCTGAATTTCCACCATTTTTGTATTAGGTCTATTGCGTTGGCTGCTGATCCTGGAAGCCTTCCAAGTTTTGAAATGATGGCTCTATTCGGTTGCAAAGCACTAGTACTTAGAGGTCCTGCTTGTACTATAAATGATCTGTTTGATCGGGACATTGATAGAAAGGTTAGTTTGTTTTTGCGGTATAATGATATGTCAAATTTATATCCCTTTAGAATGCTCGTTTAAAAACAATATGACGATGGCGGGAAAAGTGTTTCTGCTTTCACATCTGGAAGTGCTATGATACTGTGTGTCATCAATCGATCAAGCAATTCTAGTAACTTTGGTAATAGTTTGTCTGCATGTACTGAATACTTTGTCCAGAAGACAAAAATACTTTTGATATTATATGCATGAAGGTAGAATATGTGTTTTCTTATATGGTGCCTGAGAGATTGCTTTCTGATCAGGTTGAACGTACAAGACTAAGACCTCTAGCGAGTGGTCTTTTTACACCATTTCAAGGGATTCAGTTTCTTGGGCTACAGTTGCTTTTATTGTTAGGGATTCTTCTCCAACTTAACAACTACAGGTTTGTTTGGTTTATATGCAAGTGTTTGTTTAAATTCACAAACACAAATCACTCACCAGTAACCAAACGACATGTAATCAAGTTCTGTACAGGGATAATGTCATGCCTTGGCTTAATTAGTTTTGTGCTTAATTTATTAACTCCAGCCTTATATTCTGCAGCCGTGTATTAGGAGCCTTATCTTTGTTACTAAACTTCTCCTACCCACTTATGACGAGGTTTACACATTGGGTAAAAATGCTTTTCAATGTTTAATACTATGCTTTCTTCTTTGTCTTTTTTTTTTCTGATAGTTTTCTGTTATTGTTATTTTAGCCTCAAGCATTTTTAGGTTTCACCATAAACTGGGGAGCACTATTAGGATAAGCTGCAGTTAAAGGAAGCTTAGAACCAGCTGTTTGTACTCCCTCTTTATCTCTCAGCAGTCTGCTGGACCATTGTTTATGATACTATTTATGCACATCAGGTATAGTTCTTAGTGTAGTTTTGAATTATTATGGAGGGATTTTGCTTGAAACTAAGTTTCTACAGGACAAAGAAGATGATTTGAAGGTTGGTGTCAACAGCTCTTACATTTGGTGATAATACAAAGCTGAGGCTAACTGGATTTAGAACATCATCCGCACTCAATGAACTTTACAAGGAATCTTTTGTGATACTTAACTCCATTTACATTATTTTTTAATATTTTTCTCGTTCTAATGACTTACGCATCACTGGGCGCTGCTTCAGGACAACTAGGATGGCAAATAGGGACAGAAGATTTCTCATCTCGTTTTGAATGCAGTAGAAAGTATGTTAACAACTTAGGCTTCCTTCTTTTGTCTTGGGATCTGGTTTTTGATATTTCCACAGGTTTGTGTCCAACAAATGGTTTGGTGCTATTATATCTAGTGGTGTTTTACTTGGAAGAACGTTTCAGTAGATATCTCTCTCTCTGGTAAGGAATGCTGATGAAGATGTTCTTGGGGTAAGAGTAACCTATTCCTATATATGAAGAATGGAAGTAGACTCTCGAGACGTCGCTACCAAGTAAAAAGTCTCCTTCAGGATTTCACAAGCTGAAGGAGAAACCATTGTCAGATTAGCTGAAACCTGACTTCTTCTCATTAGTTTCTGGTACTGTTGTTGTCATGCCTTTTGTTTACAAGGAGGTTTGTTGGGGAAAACGGCATATTCATGCCCGAACTAGGGGTTGCTGAGAGAATACATACCTCAACTTTTACTGCAAGTCGAAACATACCTACACTAATCAAAAATTTAAAATTCATGCCTGAACTATGGGTTGATAAAAAAATACATATCCCAACTCTTATTGCATGCCAAAACATACCTTAACTAATCAAAAATTTGAAATTTATGCCTAGTCTTTAGAAGTCAACGCTAATTTCAATCTATACTATTATTTTTGAAATAATTTTATAGCAACGGAGCTCTCACGTTAAAAAACAGAGTGGCTAAAGTTTATGTTATCCTTAATGAATTTTTATATATATTCTATTATATAATAATAAAAAAATTATATTAAAAATCTTATATATTTTTAAAAAATTATGATGATTCTTATATATTGTGTTGTTATCTTAAAATAATAGTTTACTATTGTAAAAGTAAAAAAAATTAAGAGACATGATTTTTGCAATATTATATTTTCTTAAAAATATATGATAATTCTTATATATTGTGTTGTTATCTTGAAATAATATTTTACTATTTTGAAAGTTAAAATTTAAGATAAAAATAATATCTAAGTAAATATTAATGGAGCAATATATTTGTATAAGGATATTTTCTAAGAAGTGATTTTAAGATATATTTGTATATATAAGAATTATCTTTTTTTTTAAATATAATATTGTAAAAAATAACTTCTTTTAATTTTTTTACTTTTATAATAGTAAAATATTATTTTAAGATAACAACATAATATATAAGAATCATCATAATTATTTTTAAAAAATATATAAGATTTTTAAAATAAAATTCATTTTATTTAAAAATTCATTAAGGGTAACATAGAATTTAGTCAATCTAATTTTTAACGTGAGAGCTCTGTTGCGAAAAATTACTTCGCAAATAAAATTCATTTTATTATATAATAGAATATATATAAAAATTTATTAGGGGTAACATAGATTTTAGCTACTCTAATTTTTAACGGGAGAGCTCCGTTGCGAAAATTTACTTCGCAAATAATAGTATAGATTGAAATTGGCGTTGACTTCTAAAGACTAGGCATAAATTTCAAATTTTTGATTAGTTAAGGTATGTTTTGGCATGCAATAAGAGTTGGGGTATGTATTTTTTTATCGATCCATAATTCAGGCATGAATTTTAAATTGTTGATTAGTGTAGGTATGTTTTGACTTGCAGTAAAAGTTGAGGTATGTATTTTCTCAACAATCCCTAGTTCGGGCATGAATAAGCCGTTTTCCCGAGGTTTGTTGATACTCCTCCATTCAAAGCGTTGACTGACTAAAATTAAGATATCAACAAAAAAGCAAACCGAAATGTCAGAAGTGGGATTTGAACCCACGCCCTCTCACGAGGACCAGAACTTGAGTCTGGCGCCTTAGACCACTCGGCCACCCTGACTATTTATTTAAACTAAACTTACATTATATACAATCACTAATTAATAATAATACTGTAAAGAACAAAGATCAACATCATCCTTAGCAATAATAGGACTAAGTTCAGATTGAGTGAAGAGGTAGTAAGATACTGTTAAAAAGGTCTAAAGCTTCTTACAACAAATCCACTAGAACCAAAATAACATACTAAAGGGATGTAACACAGAGATTCTGACACCATTACAAAACACCCTTTTTTTTTTGCTATCGACGTATTACCATTTCGTAGAACCTACTAATCTCTCTTCTTGTTCTTCAACGGGCCCAATGGGATCTTGCTCAACACCTTCTCGTCCAACACTGCGTACTGCTTCTTGATCTCGATCATTGCCTTCTCACCTAATGGGTCGACTTTGTCTTCGTACTTGTCGTAGACAAGAGGCACCGTGAAGAGCAGCACAAGAGCTGTTGTGGGCAGATAAAGAGATTTAGAACATCAGGGTCTAGTAAGATAAGATAAGGAAATCACCAAGATTAAGCATTACCTATGTATGCCAATGTCAAGAAGTTGAACCAGCCGCCTAAGATAGAAAGAACCCACAAGCCGGCAACTGCCTGTTCAATCCAATCGTACATTTTTGTCAGATTGGGATGAGCACACTAGTTTATAATCATCACACACTTTAACTTACAGAGATGAACTTCTTGAGATCCCTTCCAGATGCAATCTCACGAAGGGAATGGAACCCACGGTTGATCTCTATCCTAAGCCCAGACGCAAGCTGAAGAACAGGCTCTTCAGGGATATGAACTTCAGGAATCTTTGGTGGTGACCTAACAGAGAATCAACCGTCAACAATGGAGTAGTGAATCTTAATAAGCTGGGCCTGGCACACGTACAAAGAGACATAAGCTTACTTGTGAATGAACATGGTGGCATTAGACCAGAGAAACAGAACTGCAAGAACAACAATCATCACATGGCAAAGCAAAGTGAGGAGGTGATACTCCATCAACTCAAACAGAACCCAGGCAGCTGTAGCACCACCAGACATCTTCTTGTCCTTCCACATGAATATATCAGCAGCTGCACATCAAAAGAAACAACAGGTTAACACCAAAAACATCACATATACTATCACCATTGGATCACTAAACACTAGAAAGCATGAAACTTTATACAAATCCAGATTCGAATTCATATACAAGTCGGAGATAAAACGTACGTTTTCCACCGCCGAGAACTTTGTGAACGGGCTTCTCCCTTCCGAACAAGCGGTAAACTTTCGATTTCATTGATGACGGAGAAGACGGCTTCTCCTTCTTCTCCTTCTCGTCGTCTGAGGATGAAGAAGACGACGACGAATCGCCGCCGCCGTGGTGGATCTTCTCCGATATCTTATCCATCAACGATTCCCTCTCCACAATCTCCACCGCAGGCTCCGAAGCCGTCACGGTTTCTTCGTGTTTGTGCTCCTCCGTCATCTTCTCCGATTTCGATTTCAGAGAGATATTATTAACTTTCCGATTTGATTGAACGACACAGAACAAAGTAGTTTAGCCTTTAAGAGTATTTTGAAACTCAATCTCGTCCGTTGATATAGTAGTTGAGATCTGAGACGTTGGTTGGGACGTTGGTTGGTTCGGTTCCGAAGTAAACACGTTCGTTACTTAGCTAGGGCAAAGCGCATGCATTGGGGACAAAGGAAATAAAGGCGAACACAAACATTTCAATAGGAAACCGACATGTGACGCCGTCAGATTTAACGGCCACCGTCGTTGAGAGACGTTTCACGTGGCGGATGCTTAAGCTCAGACGTTGGTGATCGAATCTTTGATTTCATGACACGTGGAGAAATATTCAGCCACTCGTACATGAGTCACGTTCTTTCTGTCTGCGGAATGACAAAACATTACTATATTATATAAAAATTTTATATTGATGTACTTAGAGTAACTAATTAAGTATATGGTGGTAAGCAGTACTTTTATATTCTTATTAATAAAATTACAATATTTAAACAGGTAATTAGTACACGTCGTAAGATTAGAAGAGGGCCCAACAGAGCACAAATGACTTCACCAATATGGACCCAATTCTAAATGGTTATAGATTCCAGAACATGCTCATAATAAACCAAAATCACAACTAAACCGCAACTGCATACCGGAATATGCTCACACCGAATAACCTTTTATAATAGATTTGAGAAGACTTGAGAAAAACCAGACAAACGGACCTTGCACATGGAAGATGAAGTGAAAGAAGTAGAAGCGCCATTTTTCTTGATCCTCATGAGTTCAAGAAGTTGTACGAGTGACTTCTTTAGTTTTTCTTTTATTAACAGAAAGCAAAAATACTTATAAATTAGAATATAAACGCTAAATCTTAAATAAAATGACAAAAGAATCAAATGTACAACATCAAGAAGAGAAAGGTTATATAAAAAAGCAATACCTGTGACTACAAAAAAATAGGTTCTGACTTGAGCCAAATGTGTTTTTGTTTTCCTTTTTGCCAAGAGGAGCAAGACGACTAGACGAGCTTATACCATCGTGATGAAGCCTCTTATTTTGTACCGGACGATTTTACCCCTACTAAAATACATACCATAGTCGTACCGATAAAACTGAGTACGTCTGGTTCAATTTGTTTCCCTAGACCTTTTCATTGCTTTAATCTCCATCCGTATTCTCTCCATAGCCAAAACTGAATTAATAGTCTAGATTTGATTTCCATCAATGAGTGAAAAAAATAAAGGAATGATGCATTCATCACTAACCCAAACAAAATTGCAACGGTTGAGTTTGGTTCACCGAATAAAACCGGTTGGTACATATTGAGGATAAAACGGTCACTTGCAACTAGGCCAACAGATTCAAAGAACATCTTTTGGAATATCCCCCCCCCCCCCCCCCCCTCCTCCCCCCCCCCCCCCCATCAAATACACTCGTGAAACGTTGAGCTAAGTTCAAGCCCATAAATAAGCCCATTAACTTTTTAATTAGGCCCATCTAAAACGACAGCGTTTCACTCGAGAAACCTCCTTTAGCACAGCTTCTCTCACTCTCTCTCTTTGGTAAGTTAAAAATGTTGCTCCGTCGTGCAACCGCACTACCCAAAACCCTACAAAACCTCCGGCTATTCTCCCCGGCGGCGACCTCCGCATTAGCCCTCGACCACGCCCTAGAATCCCAGCTCGACTACCTCCCTGGATTCCCGCGGCCCGATGCGAAGCACGCAGAGACGATCTTAGCCGTTCCTCGGTCCGACTCCGGCAAGAACATATCGGCGAAAGAGCGTAAAGCGGGTCGAGTTCCTTCGATCATATTCGAACAGGAGGATGGTCAGCACGGAGGGAACAAGAGGCTTGTCTCGGTCCAGACGAATCAGATCAGGAAGCTGGTGACTCATCTGGGTTACTCCTTCTTCCTCGCTAGGCTCTTCGATGTCGAGGTTCGGTCTGAGATTGGTTCCGATGAGGTCATTGAGAAAGTCAGGGCCTTGCCCAGATCGGTAAAGTCTCCTCCTTTTTTCACTCTTGACATTGATGAATCGTGAGTTGTGTGTTGGCTTATTGGGTATGTGTTAAGTTATGTAAAGATGTCTGCTTTGGAAATTTTTTTTCAGATTCATTTGCACTCTGGAACTGATGCGCCACTGAATGTGACGTTTATAAGAGCTCCTCCTGGTACTCTGTTGAAGGTTGATATACCTCTTGTGTTTATTGGAGATGATGTGTCTCCTGGGTTGAAGAAAGGTATAATGGGATTGATTGGATTTAGAAAATATAGTTCCTTTGTTTTTATTTACCAAGAGAGACGATTTTCTTGTTCTGGAATCACATGAAATTAGCTGAAGTGCATTTTGAGTACTAGAGAGCAATCAACACAAGAAATTGAAAGAGAAATAAAGTGCTATGTATCCTTTTCTTCTCTGTGTATGGGGAGTAAGCTGTTTAGTGATCATATATGGGGTTTTGCCTTGTGGTTACTGAGAAAGAGTCCTGCATGGTAGAGTAGATATGCTAAACGCAGGATTAATGCAATGATTAAGTAGTTAAGCCGGACATTAGAATTGATTTGATTGGAGTTCATTGAGCTTCTAAGTCTGTAGAGAAGTGATACCGCCCTGGCCCCGTTCTTGGATTAGAGTGAGCTAAGCTTTGGCGGTGACAAGTAATCATCACTTTCAGATGACCTGTAGCTTTGTTTAGTGGGCTTGTATCTCAGCCTGGCCAACTTTTGTAGAAGCTTTAAGTTTCATCCCTTTTTAGTTTTTTTTAATCAATTTTGTGGATTGCAGCATCTAGTTTCTTGTTGGATTTTTTAGTATTGATAACCATTTTCTTGATTTTTCTGCAGGAGCATCTCTGAATACAATCAAAAGAACGGTGAAGTTTTTATGTCCGGCAGAGATCATCCCTCCATATATAGAAGTAGATCTCAGCCTACTGGACGTTGGACAAAAGCTAGTAGCTGGAGACCTCAAGGTTCATCCGGCGCTAAAGCTAATAAGGCCCAAAGACGAACCAATTGTTAAGATCGCCGGGGGACGTGTCAGTGACCAGCAAAAAGACCAGCAAAAGAAGGATCAGCCAAAGAAAGAGCAATCAAAGAAATAAACCGGTGGTGAGTCATATTAACCGGTGCAAACCAAATGTTGCTCATGATTGTCACCCAAACGTTGATGAAAAATTTGTGGATCAGTCTTCTTAGAACTCGAGATCCCTTAGGATAAAGGTTTTTTGGTGTGTTATTGTGTTGCCGGAGAGCTATAGATTCCGGTGGAATATTATGTCTTTTGATTCTATAATGCATGTTTTTCATGGATCAATCCATAATAAGATTTAACAGATTTCTTGAAATTTTGTTCATCATCATCGGAACTGGAACTGATGCTAGTAGCTTTTTTGTAACAATCTCAGTACTCAGATTCATACTCTCTATTTCTCCAAACTCATTGCTTATAAGCTTCCATGGAGATTTGTCAATGGTTAATTAACAAAAATGAATATTCTCATCTACCAGAGTTGGTAATAAAAGAGGAACTTGTCTTTAGTCATACAAAGCCAAGAAAGAAGGTGAGATGTGTCCACGTAGGGTAAAATAAAAGTAGTTGTTGAGCAATACTAAAGTCCAAGATCTTTCTTCAACCAATCAGGGCGAACATTTTATCCGTTAAATTTATTCGATTCGATCAGAAAAATGCTAAAACTCAATATCATTAAAAATAAAGCAAATCAGAAAATTAGATATCTGTGAAGTACGAAACAAATCATAAATACTAAATAACTAACTTAAGACCGACACCTTGTGCGAGATGAACATTATATATGACTTATTTTTATGTTATATGTTATTTTATATATTATTAAATAATAAATATATTGAATAAATAAAATGTTGTTAACTATTACATATATAATTAAATTGATACGAACATATAAATAAATTTTATAAATACATACAAACACTTTTTCTATTTTATATGGTATATAATTAAATTTAATGATATTAACATAGATATATAGTATATTTTTGGTATTGATATCTATTAAATAATATTTTCTACTCATGTTATTTTGATTATTTCTATATTTTTATAACAAAAGCCTTAAGTCACTAATAACAAATATTTTATTGTCGGATGTTTAATAGTTTTAGTAATTTATAATTTTTTAAAAAATTCAATGCAAATTTTAAAATTTAAATATTAAGTTGTCAATATTTGTTTAAAACATTTATCAAATAAAAATTGTCCAAAGCAAATTTTGAAATTAAAATATTTATGTATTTATATGGTATATAGTTTAATTTAAAAATATTATATGTAAATATATATATATATATATATAGTTTTAATTTTAATATTTACTAATTGACATATTTTACTTGTATGAATTTTCTAATCGTTTGTATCTTATCATAAAAAAAAATTAACGTATGGTTCACAAAAATTTTAAATTTTAGTAATTTATAGTCATTTTAAGAAATTCAAATATACGAATAATTTTGTTTTTATTATATGGTTAATGTGGTTGTTTAGTTATTTAATAAGTTATTTTTTTTAAATGATAGAAGATATACTAATTTTTATTAAATCTTTATTAATCAAAATTATTAGTTTTCATATATATATTTTAGCCACATTAGGTAATTCCATAATTTTTATTTAAGGAAAAAATGAAAAACATTAATAATTAAGTTACGGTTAGTTTAATAAAAAAAATCTATACTATTATTTAAGAAGTAAATTTGCTTATTTGTCTTGCTTTCTATAATTTTAGGCTTAGTCATATTTTATTTTCAGTTATTAATCTTAATAAATAATTTTAGTGATTTAATTGGTAATTTATTATTATCTTCAGAATATTAATTTGGTTTAGTCATATTTGGTTTAGTAATATTTACCAATTCAAATAATATATCTCAATTATGCTAACATTTAAAAAAAAATGAATTTGCTTATTTGTCATGTTTTTCATAATTTTACGCTTAGTCATATTTTATGCTCAATTATTAATCTCAATAAATAATTTTATTGATCTAGCTGGCAATTTATCATCATGTTCAGAATATTAATTTGGTTTAATATATTTACCAATTCAAATAATATATCTCAATTATACTAATATTATATATATATTTATATTATATTTGGTTTAGTAATATTAAACCGGCTCTATTTTAATATATACATCACATAAGACAAAAAAAATTACAAATTACGATTAAATATTAAAAATGTAATATTTAATTAATCACTCTAATGTTTTTTGAACTAATAATATATCTATTTTCAATTTTTTTTTGTAAAATTGTTAAGCCCGTAAATTGAGACAAAACACCTAGTTTATTATCTATTGAGATGGATCAATCTATTTTTCTAAGATTCAAAAAAATCATTATACTGACGATACATGACTAATACATATGTTATAATGCTTCTCTTTTAATATATAAAAATATAGTAGTATTGGATCCGTGCCCAGCTCTACACACAATCGTCGTCGTAAACTATTTCCAACACACTTTCATCCAACGAATCTAACTGCCGGAACAGTCTCGCAAGTCGCAACATAATATTGACAATATATAGTACAATAAACAGAAAAGATATTGTGTAGATATGCAATCAAATAAGAGATTATTTATTTTATTATTTTTGTGAATCTCATCATGAAGAAAAATAGCAAATATTAATAAACTGATATGAGTCTATGTACTACTATTAATTAAAATTTCCATAATTTTATTCCGATTAAAGAAATTAAACCTTACATTTATTCTCCATAATGTTTACTAGGGATTAACCCGGGCTACGCCCGGGATTTTTATTTTTTTCTAATTGAAGTTGTTAAATTATTTATATTTAGGCTATGATTTATATTTATATAAATGTTAAAATGCATGTCATAATTAAAATTTATTTTTAAATTTTAACACGTTAAATTAACATATTTTTTACTATTTAAATATTTTTTTGTAATTTTATTGGCTATCTAGTTATCATATTTAACAAAACTATCTTTTGAGTGTTGGAATAAATGTTTTAGAGATTTTATTAAACTGCATAGTATTTTTGGATCGACCACATGCTCAACATTCGATCGATCCGTAAAATGATGGTCGATCTCCTTGGCCAGGTAAGTACAATTTTAGCAAAAATATCTTTTATTTTCAAATATTAAGTATATAACTATTCTTTTTAATATTTTTTAATTGTATTTTTGATTAAATTATTGTATTATAATGGTTATGTAAATATTTTTTGTGATGTTTGAATTTTTGTTGTTCGTATACTTAACCTAGATGATATTGATGTTTAACAATTTATTGTTTTCTGGAAATAGAAAATAATGATATATCAAAACGTATCTGATACTTGTTAAATGATATTATAATGTAAATTACATCCATTATTTGAAAATAAACATTTGTTGTTTTTATTTTTATTTTAAATCAGAAATTATTTTTATTTAAAAACATTATTCATATATAATATAATAGTTTAAGTTTGGAAGATTAATCTAAATATATAAATTATGTATATTTTTTAAAAAATAATTTAAGATATTATATATTGAGTATCTGAATAAAAGCTGAATTTCTTATCTTGAAAATCAGATATTTATATTTTTGTCTTCATGTTATACTCACCAATCCATCATTAATATTTATAACTCGGTACGTTTTTTTTAAAAACTTAGTTTTAAGTAATAAACGAATTTAATAAATTAAATTCATCACCTATAATGTTCTGTAAATTATATTTGAAAAGTCTCTAAAATTATATTTTAAGCATATTATTATTATTATTATTTAATTTAAGTTATTTTAAACATAATATATGCTAAACCAACTTATATTATATTTACAATAGGACCATCCTAAACCGGTTAGTAAACCAAAAACAATACTAAACCAATATGAACCAATACTTGATTCGGCGAGGAAGAAAGTGTTTCGGGATAAACGCTTGAATGGTTATTAACTGAAATGGTTTGATCATGAAAGAGTTAGTATGAATATTAACAATAAAATTATGGATTAGATTAATTTAAATTTGTAAGAATACCTTTGAGTCTATGAAAAACAATTCAATTCCCATGAATAAGTTTGGCTTTTGGAAGTTGCGTGTTTCCCAACAATGAATCCACATAACAAAAAGTTTGTTGTTATAAAAAAATCTCATTCAAGGTCATTAAAGGTTTTTGGGACGGCAAGAGTTGATAGTGAAACCATTTTTTTGCTCGAGTGCTTTGAAATTTTCCTTAATAGTGTGAAATTGATGTGGATGGAATAATGAGTTTTATAGAGACTTTTTTGATGTAAAACTATACATTTTTTTTTGTTTAATGTGGTATTTCCATTTTTATATAATTTACTACCATTTTAAGATAGAAGTACATTTTAAGATAGATGCTTAAATCTTAATGTACTTTTTCCATTTTTTAAAATGTTTATTTCCATTTCTTATATTTTTATTTACGTAATATCTATATTTTATATTTTTAAATAGATATTTAAATATTAATGTACTTTTTCCATTTTTAAATTGTGTATTTACTTATATTATATATTTTACATTTTAAGATAGATGTTTAATGCTTGATGAACTTTTTCCATTTTTAAAAAAATTGTGTATTTACTTATTATTACATATATAATTCATATATTATATATTTACATTATTTACTTATTATTTATTTTCCTGTATATGTATTTCCATTTCTTGTACTTTTAATTTACTTAATATCTCTATTTTACATTTTAAGATAGATGTTTAAATCTTAGTGTACGTTTTCCATTTTTTTAAATTGTATATTTCCATTTGTTATACTTTCTATTTACGTAATATCTATATTTTAAATTTTAATATATATATTTTTAAATCTTAATGTAATTTCCCATTTTTTAAATTTGGTATTCACTTATATTATATATTTACTTATTATTTATTTTTCTTTATATTGTGTATTTCTATTTCCTATAATTTCTATTTACTAATAATTTTATATTTTAAGATTGATTTACATTTTAAGATAGATGTTTAAATACTAATGTATTTTTTCCATTTTTTTAAATTGTGTATTTCCTTTTCTTATACTTTCTATTTACTTAATATCTATATTTTACATTTTAAGATAGATGTTTAATATTTAATGTACTCTTTCCATTTTTTAAAAATTGTGCATTCACTTATTATTGTATATATAATTCGTATATTTATATATTCAAAATATTTACTTATTATTTATTTTTCTATATATTGAGTATTTCTCTTTCTTATACTTTATATTTAGTTAATGTCTATATTTTATATTTTAAGATAGATGTTTAAATCTTTACGTATTTTTCTATTTTTAATGTAAAACGGCAATATTTAATAGAAGAACTTGGATAAATAGTCAAATATTTATATTTATGTTTTTTTTCTTTTTTTAATAAAATGGTAATGTTACATTATGAAGATAACCCGTTTTTTTAGTGAACAACGGTAATCTTACATATGTTTAATGTAGTTTTTCCATTTTTTATGTTGTATGTTTACATATTATTTTTATTTTTAAATGTAAAATGGTAATTTTACATATGTTTAATGTAGTATTTCCATTTTTTATGGTGTATGTTTACATATTATTTATTATTTTCGAAATTATATATAATTTTCTTTTTTACAAAATAGTAATGTTACATTATGGAGATAAGCCGTCTTTTTTTTTAGTGAAAAATGGTAATCTTACATATGTTTAATGTAGTTTTTTTATTTTTTATGTTGTATGTTTACATATTATTTTCTTAAAATAAAAATGTAAAATGGTAATCTTACATATGTTTAATGTAGTATTTCAATTTTTATGTTGTATGTTTTACATATATTTATTATTTTTAAAATTATATATAATGTTTTTTGTTGTTTGTATAAAACGGTAATGTTACATGATGGAGATAAACCGTCTTTTTTTAAGTGAAAAATAGTAATCTTACATATGTTTAATGTAGTTTTTCCATTTTTTTATGCTGTATGTTTACATATTTTTTATAATTTTCAAAAATAAGTAATATTAAAATGTAAAACTATATTTTATGCCACGTGTCATCTTTCGAGATTATATTATATATTTACTTATTATTTATTTTTCTTTATATTGTGTATTTTTATTTCTTATACTTTCTATTTACTAATAATTTAATATTTTAAGATTGATTTACATTTTAAGATAGATGTTTAAATACTAATGTACTTTTTCTATTTTTTTAAATTGTGTATTTCCTTTTCTTATACTTTCTATTTGCGTAATATCTATATTTTACATTTTAAGATAGATGTTTAAATCTTAATATACTTTTTTCATTGTTTTTAACTTGTGTATTTCTTTTTCTTATATTTTCTATTTACTTAATATCTATATTTTACATTTTAAGATAGATGTTTAATATTTAATATACTCTTTCCATTTTTAAAAAATTGTGCATTTACTTATTATTGTATATATAATTCGTATATTTATAATATTTACTTATTATTTTTTTTTATATTGAGTATTTCTCTTTTTTATACTTTATATTTAGTTAATGTCTATATTTTATATTTTAAGATAGATGTTTAAATCTTTACGTATTTTTCTATTTTTAATGTAAAACGACAATGTTTAATAGAAGAACTTGGACAAATAGTCAAACATATTTATGTTTATTGTAGTATTTCCATTTTTATGTTGTATGTTTTACATATATTTATTATTTTCGAAATTATATATAATGTTTTTTGTTTTTTTATAAAACGGTAATGTTACATTATGGAGATAAGCCGTCTTTTTTTTTTAAGTGAAAAATAGTAATCTTACATATGTTTAATGTCACGTGTCATCTTTCGAGATTATATTATATATTTACTTATTATTTATTTTTCTTTATATCGTGTATTTTTATTTCTTATACTTTCTATTTACTAATAATTTTATATTTTAAGATTGAGTTACATTTTAAGATAGATGTTTAAATACTAATGTACTTTTTCCATTTTTTTTTAAATTATTTTATATTTTAAGATTGATTTACATTTTAAGATAGATGTTTAAATACTAATGTACTTTTTCCATTTTTTTTTAAATTGTGTATTTCCTTTTCTTATACTTTCTATTTGCGTAATATCTATATTTTACATTTTAAGATAGATGTTTAAATCTTAATATACTTTTTTCATTGTTTTTAAGTTGTTTATTTCTTTTTCTTATATTTTCTATTTACTTAATATCTATATTTTACATTTTAAGATAGATGTTTAATATTTAATATACTCTTTTCATTTTTAAAAATTGTGCATTTACTTATTATTGTATATATAATTCGTATATTTATATATTTATAATATTTACTTATTATTTTTTTATATATTGAGTATTTCTCTTTTTTATACTTTATATTTAGTTAATGTCTATATTTTATATTTTAAGATAGATGTTTAAATTTTTACGTATTTTTCTATTTTTAATGTAAAACGGCAATGTTTAATAGAAGAACTTGGACAAATAGTCAAACATATTTATGTTTATTGTAGTATTTCCATTTTTATGTTGTATGTTTTACATATAATTATTATTTTCGAAATTATATATAATTTTTTTTGTTTTATTTTTTATAAAACGGTAATGTTACATTATGGAGATAAGCCGTCTTTTTTTTTAAGTGAAAAATAGTAATCTTACATATGTTTAATGTAGTTTTTCCATTTTTTTAATGCTGTATGTTTACATATTTTTTTACAATTTTCGAAAATAATTAATATTAAAATGTAAAACTATATTTTATGCCACGTGTCATCTTTTGGGAGAAATTTTTTCCGCTGATGTGGACGTCATGTGGAGCCTCAAAAGCTCCCTTTTATTAGTAGAGATTCCAGTTAAAGAAACCTTACATGTTTTTGTAACACAAGAAACCTTACATTTATTTAATATATTTATCACATTTTCTTCAAAAAATTATCCTTTTAACAATTATATTTACAGCGACAGTTAAGATTATGTCCGGGAATTTTAGGATCGTCCAAACAATGTCCAACGCCATTATAAAGCGCATAGCAATCTTGAATGCAAAAGGATATTATACATGTCTGTTCTTTGTTAATGGTTATTTGACATAGCTTTCCCTCAGCTCTTTCAACCATTAAACACGCTACAAAAAAAGCAAGACATCAACAAAAATTATATATATACATATGCAAATATTTTTGCATGTTTAATTGAAAATGGCAAAATGAAAATACCTAAAAATATAATCACCAGTACAAGAAAATAAGAACATGATAACTTCGTCATGATCAGTATTCTTTGTTTGATATTTTTCTTTTCAATGACTGTGGGTGTAAAAATGATTATATGTCTATATATATACTGGTTATAAGGTATGTGATGTTATTTTTCTTGTTAAATTTTTATCATATAAAGGAGAAATATTTTCTTAAATGGAAAATACAATAAATAGAACATTAATTAGATAAGATTTTATTTAAAATAGACTTTTGACTAATGATAAAATCATTATCTAATTAAATGAAAACCTAACAAATCATAAATAGATATGTGGAATCAAAATTTTGTAGGTGTTATAATGAATTTGAATGGAAAGCAGAAAAAAGGAAAAAAATTATAGACCCAACATAATTTAAGGGTATTTTTAGTGGTATTACCTTAAGGAGTATCTACCCACTACATATAATATTGAAAAAGTAGGAAAAAACATTTAATTTGTGACAATGGATTCTTCTGCAATGTACTATGGACCAAAAGTTGATACACTTTTTTACACATGTCCATCTATGAATGATTAGTTGTTAAAAAGAAAAGAAAAGAAAAAAAATTATATAATCAAAAGTTAATATTCTATTAATTTTTGAAAAATACGTTCGCTTGCCACCACTAAAGATGTTCTAAGTATGAGAACTGCATCTTAATTGCTAGTAGGACTCAATCTTCATTGTAACGCGGATGAAGTTTCTTTATTTGTTCATGTGTTTGTAAAATTTTATATTTTCTTTTTAAAAAGTATTGTTGGAGTTTTCTAGTAGTGTCGACTTTGTTAAAAGAAAATGTTTTTTTTTTGTTTTAGTATTGCATACAGTTAGGATACAACTCGATTACAATTTTGTTGGAACTAAAATGATATGGAATGGTTGATTCCATTAATTCTACAGATTTTTTATCATTTAATATGAATGGAATGTCATTCTACTAATTCCAAAAAATATTTTAATAAAATACAAAGAAAACTATTTCATAACAATTTTGTAGATTGCCATCTTATTTCTTGTTAGATTTTCAATATTGATAGCCATTTTTCTTGTTCTTTTACGTAGGAGCATCTCTGAATAAGATCAAAAGAACAGTAAAGTTCCTATGTCCGGCAGAGATCATCCCTCCATATATAGAAGTAGATCTCAGCCTACTGGACGTTGGACAAAAGCTAGTAGCTGGAGACCTCAAGGTTCATCCGGCGCTAAAGCTAATAAGACCCAAAGACAAACCAATTGTTAAGATCGCTCCTACGTGTCAGTGACCAGCAAAAGGACCAGCAAAAGAAGGACCAGCCAAAGAAAGAGCAATCAAATAAATAAACCGGTGTCGAGTTATATTAACCGGTGCAAACCAAATGTTGCTCATGATTGTCTTTCCCAAACGTTGATGAAAAATTTATGGATTAATCTTCTTAGAACTCGAGATCCTTTAGGATATGAAGGTTTTTTTGTGTGTTATTAGTGTTGGCGGAGAGCTATACATTCTGGTGGAATATTATGTCTTTTGATTCTACAATGCATTTTTTTATGGAACAATCCTTGATAAGATTAACATAAAGTGGAATAAGAAAAAAAAAATATATATATATATAACATACCAATTAAAACTAACTACACTCATACTAAAGATACAACTTATACTACTCCAAACCGAAACACATCTTTAATTTCGCAAGGACAAAAATTCCCAAAAGCTTTCGTATTTTCTGCGAGTGTGCCTAAAACTGAAACACATTTCTAGTTTCGAAAGGACAAAAAATGCCCAAAAGTTTTTTCATTTTCTAAGCCTTTTTTCAAAAAAAAAAAGTTTTTTTTTTATTTTCTGCGAGTGTGACTTCCACGTGAGAATTGACTTAGAATGAAAAGAAAAGAAAAAATGTGGTCCATAGAATAAAAACGATTGGGGTAAACCTTTTTTCCGGAGAGAGAATGTGAAAAGCTCTAATGACCAAGCGCCATATTTATCTAGGTTAGCAACATATTCAAACGCGGGTCTTTTAGAAATCCATGGAACGCCTTGTGAGATCACATACGCTTGGTTAAAAATAAATGATTGTAGTAAATAATTAAATTTCATTCTGGATGGTAATCTAATTTTCATAAATCTTATGGATCACTGAATTTATAATTGTTAATCCAATGTCAGATAGCAATATCACCTAGTGAAACGATATTTCATCAACATAATATTGGAAATATAGTATATTAAACAGAAAATATATCGTGTAGAAATGTAATCAAATAAATTATTATTAATTTAATTATTATTGTGAATCTCATCCTGAAGAAAAATAGCAAATATTAATTAAAATTTCCATAATGTTTATTCCGATTAAAGAAACCTTACATTTATTTAATATATGTATCGCATATCTTCAAAAGTCATCCCTTTAACAGTTATATTTACAACGGCAGTTAAGATTAGATCCGGGAACTTCAGGATCGTCCACACAATGTGCAACACCATTGTAAAGCGCGTAGCAGTCTTGAACGCATAAGGAGTGGATGCATGTTTGTTCTTTGTCAATGGTTATTTCACAATATTTTCCTTCAGCTCTTTCAACCATTAAACACGCTACAAAAAAAACAAGACATCAACAAAAAAAATTGTATATATATATTATTTGTTTATTTTTTTTGTAAGAATATATTATTTGTTTATTTATATATGCTAATATTTTTGCATGTTTAATTAGAAATGACAAAAATGAAATTACCTGAAAATATAATCGTGAATACAAGAAAATAAGAACATGATAACTTCCCCATGATCAATGTTTTCTGTTTGATATTTTTATTTTCAATAACTGTGGTGTAGTAATGATTGTATGTCTATATATAGTGGTTGTAAAGTATGAGGTTTTCTTTTATCTCTGTTAACTTTTTGTCACATAAAAGGAGGAATATTTTCTTAAATGGAAAATACAATAAGTGGAACATCATAAATTAGATCACATTTTATTTAAAATAGACTTTTGACTAATGAAGAAATCTTAACTAATTAAATGAAAAGCTAAATAGTCATAAATAGAGATGTGAGGTCAAAATTTTATAGGTGTTGTGTTACATAGAGTTTGAATTTAATCGCGGATGAAGTTTTTTTATTTATGAATGTAATATTGACAAACCTTTGTTCATGTATTTGTAATATTTTAACATTTCTTTTTCAAGAGTCATGTTGGGATTTTTTAATAGTCACGATTTATGTTAAAATACATGTATTTTTTTTTATAGTTTTGCACACAGTTAGTTATTAAGAAGTCCATTAAATATATATACATACGTGGAATATATTTTTATTTGAAGCTGATTTCCAAATTTGTGATTTGCATGTACATACATTTTTGGATGTAAATTTTAAGAAAATTTACATTGATGATCATTGACCAAACCGTTGATTGATTCACATATATGAGTTTTGATCTTATTATAAAAGCTAATAATGTTGAAAGAACATATTAATGATGGGCTCTTTTAAATTGACAAACAAAATCTATATATATAAAGTAGATTTTTTTTCTTTCTTATGACACTAGGATAAGACCTGCGATAAAATATTTATTTAAAATTTTATATTTTTATATTGTAAAATCTGATTATTTTGTGAGTTTTTGCGGGTGTGATTTCGTTTGGTTCAGTTCGGATTGGATTTTTACGGATCTAGTTCGGGTTTGAGTTTTTTAAATAACCTATTTTAAATTTTTTAAAGATTAAAGTTATTATAACTTTAAATTTTTCAAAATCTAAAAATAAAAATAATACATAATATATAAATTTGAATAATATATGCCAAAATACTCAAACTTAACATAAAAATTGGTTTAGTTTAAATATTTGGATAGGAAATCAATAGATATTTAAAGTATTTTAGGTACTTTAAGTATCAATTAGCTGTTTTAAACATGTACAAAATTTTAAACGAAAATCATGATGGTTCATATTGATTTTGGGTATGATAACAATTTTTAAACCTAAACATATTTTACTATGTATGTGATCTATTTAGTTAATCATTAAAAACTGTTATATGCCCATTTAAAAAAACAATGGATTGAATTTAAAAAGTGCTACCATTTCAAATTGTCAATCGACACTTTCAAATATTTTTTGTCAGTGTTGTGAAGAATAGAAAGGGGGCTAGGGTTAAAAAAATCAAATTTATTGTGCAATTTATGTTCTCGATAAGTGATTTCAATAGCTTCTAAATAAATCTTAGCTGTATCGAACTCTTGTAAAATTTTCGAACAATATTAACTAATAATATCTTACACTTGCTAGATAATGAATTGTTTCTCAATTAAAATATATAGAAAATTAGAGTAATCACATAAATCAACATAATACCTCTTGTTTATTTATATATTTATGGTAAATAAATCAAAACAATTATTTTCTTTATTTTATATGCTATATAATTATATTCAATGATATTAACATAAATATATAGTTTATTTTAATATGAATATTTATTTATTGAATTTTTTTATTTATATGATTTTATTAACATTTGTATATTGGATGTAACAAAAAATTTAAATCATTAATCCCAAAATTTTCAATGTGATATTTTTCGAATTTATCTCTGGGTTCATACCAAATATTCTAAATTAATACAACTAAATAATCAAGGGTGGACTTCTGTACACACCCCAAAGGCCCAAACTAACTAAACCCACGCTCAATCCTTCCCCCAGCCTCAAACTTCTAATCTATTTACCAAACCCCCTAGACTTAACTAATTCATCAATTACCTCCCTAAACTTTATTTTTATATTAATTCCACAAATACTTTGATTTCCTCTTAATTGCGATAAATCATTTAAAAAGTGTTTAGGTAAATCACGTCTTAATTGCGATAAATCATTTCCTCTTAATTGCGATAAATCATTTCCTCTTATTTAAGAATTTTAAGGGTGGGGTTCTCCACAAAATAATGGACCCCACATCTAAATACACATATACAACATATACTTATACACATATGAATTTTTAGAATTTCAATGGGTAGAACTTCCATTGGAGGTGCTCTTAATTACTAGTGAGGATGCTAGCCATAGACGGCAGTGTTTAAGAAGACTTTGAGTCTGGGTTACTAGAAGTGGATGGAACCGTTGGGCTGGTCGAGGGCAGCATCGGTTAATCTGAATCATTGCTTGCTGCTATGGGTTTGGTTGAATGCTTGGAGTTATCATAGTCTTTGAGTAGATGGATGTCTTTTTGTTCCTGCTTTAGTTCTAGATTCTAGTATTTATCCGTTTGTTTTGATTTAACTCGTATTACTTTGATGTAGGTTTTAGCTGCTTATTTTTTAGGTTTTTGTTTCAGCGGGTTATCTGTTATCCCCAAAAAAAAAAATACAAGTCAGTACAAACAATTAATTTTGAAGCCCAACACTTGTGATATATTGGACGAAGGCGGGAGAATAGTGTTGAGGCCCAGCAGCAGAGATCAGATCAGAGAGCTTCCTTCCTTCCTTGCTTGATCAACAATGGAATACCGCAAAATCAAAGATGACGACGATGAGGTTCAGGAGGATAACGACGTCGCTTCGGATCTCGAGAGCTTGAAAGGAAAATCTCACACCGGTGAGTCTGCTTATTTCTCAATCTCCCCTTCTGTTGATGCTCATTGATGCTTCGATTTGGCAGTTGCGTCGAGTAACATTGCTCTGGCTACTCTAGGTGGATATACTGAGCGAACAACCTGGAAGCGAAAGTAAGTTTCTTTTTTTTCCTATGAAAAGTTCTTTTTTTTTTTTGGGATTAAAAAAAAGTTTAATTGTGGTTGTGGCAGGGGTGTAGTAACGTGTGCACTGACTATTCTCACGAGTTCTCAAGCCATACTCATCGTTTGGTCTAAGCGAGCTGGCAAGTATGAGTACAGTGTCACTACCGCCAACTTCTTAGTGAGTATCTCTACTGCAGCACTGAGTGAGATTGTATGTTTACAAGCTATAGCAACGTTTTGTGTAATATCTCGCTTTTCTGAATCAGGTTGAGACTCTGAAATGTGCGTTATCTCTGCTTGCATTAACAAGAATATGGAAGAACGATGGTGTTACTGACGACAACAGGTTATCTATTCTCACTTCTGCTACGTGAATTATACTCATTGGAATTAGTTTCCTTTATGTTCTGAGTTTCTGAATCTGTCCTTTTATAATAAGGTTAGAATCATGTATTATGTGGGGTCATTAGATGACTGACCATGCGTTTTCTCATTGATATTTGACGTTACTGATATACCCAAATTAATATGTTTCTGAATCAGGTTGAGCACAACATATGATGAAGTTAAAGTCTTTCCCATTCCTGCAGCTTTGTATCTTTTCAAGAATCTCTTACAGGTTTGGCTTTCTTGAGTTATTTTTTTTTGGCTTAGGTCAATGTTTGTAATTTCTATGTTAATCAGTTTCTAACTACTTAGTGGTGTGTAACCCTTTTATGTGGCAGTATTATATTTTTGCATACGTAGACGCACCAGGCTATCAGATATTGAAGAACCTGAACATCATCAGTACTGGTGTCTTGTACAGAATTATACTTAAGAAAAAGTAGGTTGTTTATTTATCCAAATGGATTTCATTACTCTTTCTCTTCTTGTTCAGAACACAAACTTCTTGATTTTAACTACCAACAGCCTCTGCTAATTCTTTTCTTCTTTAACAGGTTGAGCGAGATTCAGTGGGCGGGCTTCATCCTATTGTGTTGTGGATGCACCACTGCTCAACTGAATTCAAAGTACATTTCCCCCTTTGATTGTATTACTGCTATCGACATGGGTTTCATTGACTTATTCATATGATGCATGTGTAGTCAGTCTCTACTGATTGTTGTCTCACATTGGATATTGTTTTTGCAGTTCTGATCGTGTACTTCAGACATCTCTTCCCGGTTGGATTATGGCAATTGTAAGCTGTTACTCACCTTATCATTCTAATAAGAGTTGTGAAGCTTCTTTTACGTCCACACCAATTGATATGATTGTTTATCGTTGTTTCTAGATTATGGCCCTTTTAAGTGGTTTCGCCGGAGTGTACACAGAGGTGAGCTTATTAGGAAGTCTCACTCAGAAGCTAGCGCTGACTTACTACTTCCTTTTATTTTAATTTCCAAAAGCTTATAAGGATTTTGCTTTCCATTTTGGCAGGCTATTATAAAGAAGCGACCTTCAAGGAATATAAATGTACAGAACTTCTGGCTATATGTCTTTGGGATGGCTTTCAATGCTGTTGCTATTGTGATCCAAGATTTTGATGCCGTTGCTAATAAGTAAATCTTAAACCCATTTGTTAGTTTTGTCCTTTCATATTGGCTACAAATTACTTCATCTGCTCTGGTATTTAATAATGAGGCTGGTTTTCCAATGTCAGGGGATTCTTCCATGGTTACTCATTCATCACAGTACTCATGATTCTTAACCATGCTCTCAGGTAAAATAGGCTAGTCTCTTCTCTTAACTCTAGTTTCAGTTACTGAAGTTAAAAACATTATTATTCTCCTGTTGGTTTTGCAGTGGCATTGCTGTGTCAATGGTGATGAAATATGCAGACAATATCGTAAAGGTAGTAAAATTTCATTCACCATCAGATTCCTCTTAACTAGTCACTTCTGTAGACGGGATTTAACTTTATCAATCTTTATGTAGGTTTATTCAACATCAGTGGCAATGCTTCTCACCGCGGTTGTCTCTGTATTCCTCTTCAATTTTCATCTTTCCCTTGCCTTCTTTTTGGGTTCAACGTAAGTTAACCACATTTGGTCTCGACCAAAACAATCAATCATCTCAACATTTGTGGACATAAGAGCTGATGCATTACTGTGCTTACGCTTTGCAGGGTCGTCTCTGTTTCAGTATATTTGCATTCAGCCGGGAAGCTACGATAGTAAAAGAAAAATCTCTCAACTCTTTGACAACAAAAGATCCACCACTATATTCTAGCATAGAGATAAAGCTTTTGAACAGTTGCGATTTTGTAGTTGGTGTATATTGAATATACGTTACTGTCTGAAAGTGAAGCTATGTTGTTGAAACATTGCATTTTATATATATTCGTTACACGTTTTCCATTTATACTGGCTTATTGTGAAGCGAGATTACGTGTTCTCGAGTCTAAAGAGTTAAGAAACTACATGAGATAAATAGCCTTGCTCAACGAATGAGGCAATGCAGTCATCAAACATCTCTTCAAGTGGCTTGAACTCGAGTCCGAGACTCTTTATCTTCGAAGTGTCCAAGTCGTAATGCAGCCTATTTAGTTTTTTAAACCTGATTTTTTTTTCCAAAGATTAGATTGTTTCATTGTATTCAAAGGATAATAAGGTTTGATTTGAGAAACGGGTTTTAAAATCAGTGTCAAAACCTCTTGGGGATAGGGAGTGATGGGTAACGTGTGGACAAGAAGGAAACCAGTTCCTCTAGACTGACAACTTTAGAGCTGCAAATGTATCTGCCTTTAGCTGCTTCTTGTTCGAAAACAAGGATGTGGGTTCTTGCCACGTCGTCTATATGAATATAACCCATCTGTCCATGCCACTGAAACTTCTCTGTTTCTCCTGTTGTGTTGAGTAATAACAAGCTATAAGTATCTATATGCTATTATCCTGGTGATGTTTCCAAGAGAGTACAGTACCTTTTAGCAGCCCGAGGACATCAGATGCTGTAGAACACAGATCAGGAGGAAGGCTTGGTCCAACGAGGAAGGATGGTAGAACAGTGACAAGGTCAATACTATTCTCTTCACAGAACTTCCATGCAGCTTGCTCGGCTAATGTCTTTGATAAAGCATACCAGACCTTTTGTTTTATTTTGCCATGTCCCATGACAAACTGTTAGCTGATATGATTCTTGTGTTGAGCAAAATAGACTATTCAAATGAATATACCTGGAAACGCTTGCAGAGTTCCACAGAGGTCCAAACAGATTCATCAAGAGGGATATTAGGATCAAAATCATCTCTGATCCTGACTGTTGAAGAGGATGAGGTGAGAACCACACGCTTCAAAGACTGATTCTTCCTGCATGATCTCAGTACATTCAGTGTGCCCTCTATAGCTGGTTTCAAAATCTCCTCCTATGATCAGATCACATTATGTTAAAATGTTACACAAAGCATACTGTGTGACCAGAAGTAAAAAAAAAAGTTATAGTGGGATCATGCCTCTGGATTAGAGGTAGGTTTGAGGACAGGAGAAGCAGTATGGAAAACTCCATGGCATCCCATTATAGCGTTATCAAAACTTCCATCTTCCATTAAATCAGCCTTCACCAACCTTAGTCTCTCCTTTGCCCCTTCCAGTTTCCAAAGGTGTGCAAGCTTCTTCTCATTTCCTGTCCAAACAGGAAAACTTCACTGAGACTCACTGCGGCTAGCTTTTATAGCAAGCAATGACAGACAAGAAAAAGAAACCTGGATCTCTGACTGTTCCTGTAACTTCATAACCCTCAAGGAGAAGCCTCTTCACAAGCCAAGAAGCTAAGAAGCCTGAAGCTCCGGTAACACAAACTTTTCCTTTGGTTTGATCCATTCTCCGATAACCGATGGGATCACACCAGACTAGTTATATAGCAATACCATGCTTAAGGTAAGTATGGAGTAGGTGTGCCATTTAACTCATGTGTGGTTTGCTTATTTATCACCTAAAGATTGTTTTTATGATGGTTGTTGAACAAACACAATGGCCTAACTACCAATTTCTCTATGAAACAAGTTCTCCGTGTTCCCTGTCTGTACTGTATTCCCTTTGGTTTGCTTAACACCTTGAGCGGTATACTGGAGCTTCCACCATTTCAACCAACAGGTGGACAAGATGAACTTCTAAACATACTGCAATAGCCAATTCTCTTCTCCCCACAAAATATCTTAATACAAGGAACAAAAAACTACTGCCTCACTGGAGAAAAATATTGAAATCATCTTGGTCAGCTTAAACAAAAATTACAAGGCAAACCCGTTTCGGAACAGGTCTTAGTGATTTTAGGAACCATAAACATTTATGTTCATTTACTGAAGACACTGCTATTTTTTTTTTAACAATTCGAAAGTTTATAACAATCATGATCGGTTCTGGACCATGCTAAATGAAACATTTGTCATAAATTTCTTTTTTCTTTTTTGAAAAAAACTACACAAACATAGGTTTCCAAAAAAAAAGTTTTATGCCCCAAAATTAACAAAAAAAAAAGAAAATTTACATAGACAAAGCCGGCTCCCAAAATCTCAGGACGAGTAGTATCTCCCAAAATCTCAGGACGAGTAGTAATGTACATTACTTCCAAAAGTTTTAGAGGCCATCACCTGTTTCATTAAGACTGTGTCTAGAACCAGTCGAGGATGGAGAATTGACTCAGCAGAGGAACCTGGCAAGTGACACGAGTTTGTCCATTAACTGATAGTCTGATCTTAACGGATCATAAATCCTGACGTAGCTCAAGCTCCCACACTACAAGTCAGCTCATTAATTCTGGTTTATATTGGTTTAGTTCCTTTTGTTCGGTTGGTTATGAAGAAGGCTGGGCCTAAATATCGTAGATACTTGGGCCTACACTAATAAAAAACGCGTCTTAGCATTATGTTCAAACTTGAAATAAACAAAATATCTTTATCGAAATAGAAAAAAATAAAAATAGATTTTATCTGTTGTTTTGGTCTCGTCTTTGCCACCACAACGCTGTCACTCATCGTATCTCTTTTGATTGGTCTCGCCTCCGTCTCTTCATCGTCTTTCTACGATTATTGCATGCTTGTTGTTTCTGACTCTATCGTGTTTTTCTTCTTCTTATAGGGTTTAAGTTTTACTTTATCTAAATGTCTTCCAATCCAGACAAGAACCTGTCTCCTTCAGGTAACATTTTGCTGTCACAATCTGATCTGGTGCTGTTTTATGTTGTATTGAATCGTTTCTGACTTTGGAACTTGGATTCACTGTAGATGATAAACCGGAATCAGAGCAGAAGAGTACTAAACCGGAATCAACAGCCTCAGGGAGTTCACCTTCATCAGCTAACCCTCCTCCCATGAATTTAAATGCTTTTGATTTCTCTAATATGGCTGGTATCCTCAACGTAAGTGTTGCACTTTCTTGTCCTGAAGTTATCTTCTTTGGAGCTTTCTACTGATGGGGTTTTTTTTGTTTGTTTCAGGATCCAAGCATCAGAGAATTGGCTGAGCAGATTGCTAAAGATCCTGCTTTTAACCAGTTAGCTGAGCAGCTTCAGAGATCTATCCCAAACGCAGCTCAAGGAGGAGGAGCAGGAGGTGGTGGTTTCCCTAACATTGATCCACAACAGTATGTTAGCACCATGCAGCAGGTTATGCATAACCCTGAGTTTCAGACTATGGCTGAGCGTCTTGGTAAAGCTTTAGTGCAGGTGAAACAAAAATATTAGGACAAAATAATGTTCTGTTTTTATTTCTTTCCGGTACTTTGGTTATATTGAAGCATGGCTTTGCCTTCAGGATCCACAAATGTCTCCTTTTCTGGAGGCTTTCTCAAACGCTGAAACAGCGGAGCATTTGACTGAGCGTATGGCGCGGATGAAAGAAGATCCAGAGTTGAAACCTATACTTGATGAGATTGATGCTGGTGGTCCTTCTGCCATGATGAAGTCAGTGACATACAATCTTTTCTTTTTTCTAAATGTTTTTTTGTAGAATTTGTTTTTGCTTATGGAGGAATGAATTTTTTTTATATGGTATTGTTAGGT
Source organism: Brassica rapa (assembly GCF_000309985.2). Classification (NCBI taxonomy): domain Eukaryota; kingdom Viridiplantae; phylum Streptophyta; class Magnoliopsida; order Brassicales; family Brassicaceae; genus Brassica; species Brassica rapa. The sequence continues at coordinate 15,869,853 of NC_024802.2, read as the reverse complement.
ATTGGAATGATAAAGATGTGCTGAAAAAGCTTAGTGAAGCAATGGGTATGCCTATTGCTGGCTTGCCTGACCAGGCTGCTTCAGCTGAAGCCGAGGTAGCGGAAGAAGAAGGGGAAGAAGAAGAAGAGTCTATTGTTCATCAAACTGCTAGTCGTGGAGATGTTGAGGTTAGAGACTGCTTCTTACTTTCTTAAAGGCTCACATGCTTGCTTGACCATTTGGGATTTTATCATTTATGTGTTGCTTAAAGACTATTATTGCACATTCAAGATTTGTCTTGTTGATTGAATTAGGGTTTGAAAAATGCTTTGGCATCTGGTGGGAACAAAGATGAAGAAGATTCTGAGGGAAGGACTGCATTGCATTTTGCTTGTGGCTACGGCGAGGTATGCAACTCTCCTCTTTATCAATCTAGGCCAATTTAATATTCGGATTTTTAGTAGTTCTCTTGAAGTTAAGTATCTTTATCACCATTAACTTGGTAGACAAGTAACCAGTTTACTACACTTAGGAGTTTTCATGACACATTACTTGTAGCATGATTAATATCTAGTCAAAGAACAATGATATTAGAAATATAATTAGCTAATGGATTATATTGAGATTGACCCCATTGATCTCTTTCCGCCTGCAGTTGAAATGTGCTCAAGTTCTTATAGATGCTGGAGCAAGTGTTAACGCCGTTGACAAAAACAAGAACACACCTCTGCATTACGCTGCTGGTTACGGGAGGAAAGAGTGTGTAAGCCTTCTCCTTGAGAATGGTGCTGCAGTGTAAGTCTCACAACACAACACATATAGAGAAACGACTCCATTGAAACACTTTATCACGACCTAAGTTGTATATACACTTTGTGTGTGTGGTTCGCAGGACTCTGCAAAACCTAGATGAGAAGACACCCATTGATGTGGCCAAGCTCAACAACCAGCTCGAGGTGGTGAAGCTTCTCGAGAAGGATGCTTTCCTTTGAGCGTGGACGCTTTCATATTGCCTTTGAGGGATCTGTATTGTGTTGTGTCTCTTGAACCACCAATTTCACAGACCTCTATAGACCTTTTTTTTTCTTATTTAATTGTGTTTTTTTAGTTACTACTCTCTCTCCTTCTAAACTTTGTCTTTTTAATGGTGTCTTTGATTTCATCAAAAGTCAATAAAGAATGAAAGAGCAATCAACTTTTAACCAAACATATTTGTTTTGTTTTTGCGTTAAAATTTCAAGAATAATTTTGGTTTATTAAGACCAAACTACTTCATACCAAAGTGATTCTATTCTTTTGTGTACTGTTGTCTGAAATTCCTTATGTCGGAACCTTTTCATATTTATTTATACACAAGCTTCAAAATCAAATACTATAATAGTTTATTAAAAAATACATCCGAAAGTCTTGTCTCTTGTTCTCTGATACGTATACGTTCGCAATGAACTGCATGCATCGTTCGCGGTTTTTAATAAAGTCTTTGTTAAGCAGAGCAAGAACCATTGCACGTCTTGGATCCAGTACTCTCTCTCAGCCGCAACCACCGTCTCTCTCCTCCACCGTCATGAGTAGACTTGAAACTCATAACACAAAGCTCTGCATCGTCGGTAGTGGTCCGGCGGCTCACACGGCGGCTATTTACGCAGCTAGAGCTGAACTTAAGCCTCTTCTCTTCGAAGGATGGATGGCTAACGACATAGCTCCCGGTGGTCAACTAACAACCACCACCGACGTCGAGAACTTCCCTGGCTTTCCACAAGGTATATCCTGAGCATATGACCGGTCCTGATTATAGACAGTAAAATATTGACCTATAATTTTCAAAATTTTAGAAAAAATTCACATACATATCTCCAAATTTCTATTAAAAAGTTTATATATTTTTTTACTAAATTGATTATTGCTCACAAAATCTCATTAAATAAAACAAGTTCAACCAATTAAAAATACAGTGTTTATCAAATGATATTAATTGTTTTCTAAAATAGTGAAACCATCAATTTTTTTTTTTTTTGAAACCATCAATTATTTTGTAACAAACAAAAATTAAGCGCCACTTATATTGAAATGCATGGAATAAATATTGTATGAATTAAACATATTTGATTTTATTTTTATATATGTTTTTTCAATTAGTGTTAATTTGTAAACATAATTCATATTTTTTTAATAAAATGTAAAAAAATAGCTAATTGTTCTTAATTTTTTGAAGGTATTCTCGGTGCAGAGCTCACGGACAAGTTCCGGAAGCAGTCGGAGAGGTTCGGTACGACTATTTTCACGGAGACGGTGACTAAAGTCGACTTCACGTCGAAGCCGTTTAAGCTGTTCACAGAGTCTAGAGCCGTTCTCGCAGACGCTGTGATTCTTGCTACGGGAGCTGTGGCTAAGCGACTTAGCTTCCCTGGCTCTGGTGAAGGATCGGGAGGTTTCTGGAACCGTGGAATCTCGGCTTGTGCTGTCTGCGACGGAGCTGCTCCTATATTCCGTGACAAACCTCTTGCGGTTATCGGCGGAGGCGACTCGGCGATGGAAGAGGCGAACTTCCTTACCAAGTATGGTTCCAAGGTGTATATAATCCATAGGAGAGACGCTTTTAGAGCCTCTAAGATTATGCAGCAGAGAGCTCTGGCTAATCCTAAGATCAACGTGATTTGGAACTCGACGGTTGTGGAGGCTTATGGGGAAGGGGAGGGAGGGGTTCTTGGAGGAGTGAAGGTGAAGAATGTGGTTACTGGAGAGGTTTTGGATTTGAAGGTTTCTGGATTGTTCTTTGCTATTGGTCATGAGCCAGCAACGAAGTTTCTTGATGGTACGGTTAAGCTTGATTCAGATGGTTATGTGGTGACGAAGCTTGGTTCTACACAGACTAGCGTTGTCGGAGTTTTTGCCGCCGGGGATGTCCAGGACAAGAAGTACAGGCAGGCGGTAACAGCTGCGGGAACGGGTTAGTTCTCTACTTTTCCATTGTTTTGTAATGTTAGAGTTGTGTTTCTATAAGAACGGTTGTAACAAATGTCGTTAGCTCTTAGAAATGGATCAAAATGTTGTTTGAGACGAAACTAATATTATATGCTGTGGGCTCGTATCTATGAAATTACATGTTTTGGTTTAGAACCTCCTGGTAACTGTTTTAAAATGCTTAGGTATTGAATTTGTGTCTCTGTAACCTTGTGGCTTCCATTGCAAGGAATAAACTTGTGTTCTTGAACTTAATATTTTTATATCATCTAGTTCAATTAAAAATTGATGCAAGCTAAGGTTTTGTGTTTGGAGTTAGTCTTATCTGAGTGTGTTGTGTTGCATTGCTTAGTAGTTAGTAAAGAATTTTAATTACATTCTTTGTTCAAAAACAAAAAGTTACATTCTCTCTTTGTTTAGCTATATGTAGAAAATTAATTTTCATCACAAGTTATTTGATTGGTTGTGTAGGATGCATGGCAGCTTTGGATGCGGAGCATTACTTACAGGAGATTGAATCTCAGCAAGGCAAGAGTGACTAAAAAATACTCACATCAAGCCTTGGTCATAGAGCTAACTATTGATCCATCATTCTGCTAGACATGGACAAGAACGATATTTGATCTTTACTCTTTAGCATAATAGTTCACAGACATTGATTTGCTTACTTCTTAATACTGCAGTTTGAGTTGAGTACGGATATTCTTCAAAGCTGTAGCTCTAATGGTAAACTAGCTACGAATAAATTCCTTAAGATATGAGTCGCAGATGATGACTTTACATTCACAAATTCAGTAAATGATTTGTTTAAACTAATTAAAATATTATTGTTCGTCTTATAATAACTAGGCAAAGAGCCCGTGCGATATCGCACGGGAACTCATTTTATAAAGAATATATTATAATCTATAATTTATAATTTTATATGCCTGATAAAAAAATTAAATCATATAAATAATTAAATTTAGTTTTGATGATTAAAATATGATTTACAAAGTATTCAAATATATATATATATATATATTTTATAAACCTTTATGTTCCCTTTAATTTTTTATCAAAACACATATTGTATACAATTGTGTCTTCATCCTTTTTAAGTTTTTTCATACATTTTTTCACATGATAGTTATCTTCAACCACTTTTTGAACAAAATGCAATTTTTTTTGCATGATATATAATTTTTTTTCCTATTTAAAACATAATATTAAAATTATTAGTTTATAATTTTAAACAATTATAATTTATATGTTGGTAATTGTTATTTTGTATATTTATCTACCTGCTTCATTTATTGAAAATGAATATTCAGAAAATTTAATATTGTAATAAATATATGTTGATTTACGTTAATATGACCCGTGTCATTTATAATATTTTTTTTAATTTTTGGGAGAGTTATTATAAAATACCAATACTTATTATATAAACTAACACATTACTTAAATAAAACCAATATTTTTTAAAGTAATCCCACTTTGAGATGAAAAGACACCTTGTTTAGATGAAAAGTTGCAACTTTGACATTATTTTTTTCACCATTTTATTATTAGTAGATTAGTGAAAATTTGATTTGAAAAATGCATGGGAGAGACTATTTATAAATTTTTTTAAGCTTATTTGAATAGTCACAACCCTTCAATATGAGTAGTCACATTCTTCTAATACTCACAACTTCTCACTTTTTAAAAGATACTAGTGAATAGTCACAACTTTTAGACTATTTTTAGAAGGACACAACCTTACAACATATAACTTTTAGAAAAGACACAACCCTCTACACATATTTTTCAAAAGACACAACCTTTCAACATAATTGAAATTCACAACCTTAGGAATTAATTAGAAAAGACACAACCTTACAACATAGAACTTTTAGAAAAGACACAACCCTTTACACTACTTTTTCAAAAGACACAACCTTTCAACATAAGTGGATTCACAACCTTAAAAAATAATTGGAAAAGACACAACCTTCCAACATAGAACTTTTAGAAAAGACACAACCCTTTACACTTCTTTTTCAAAAGACACAACCTTTCAACATAAGTGGACTCACAACCTTTAGAATTAATTGGAAAAGACACAACCTTCCAACATAGAACTTTTAGAAAAGACACAACCCTTTACACTTCTTTTTTAAAAGACACAACATTTTAACATAAGTGGAGTCACAACCTTTGGAATTAATTGGGATTGCTTGTATACAATTGTGTCTTCATCCTTTTTAAGTTTTTTCATATATTTTTTCACATGATAGTTATCTTCAACCACTTTTTGAACAAAATGCAATTTTTTTTTGCATGATATATAATTTCTTTTCCTATTTAAAACATAATATTAAAATTATTAGTTTATAATTTTAAACAATTATAATTTATATGTTGGTAATTGTTATTTTGTATATTTATCTACCTGTTTTATTTATTGAAAATGAATATTCAGAAAATTTAATATTGTAATAAATATATGTTGATTTACGTTAATATGACCCGTGTCATTTATAATATTTTTTTTAATTTTTGAGAGAGTTATTATAAAATACCAATACTTATTATATAAACTAACATATTACTTAAATAAAACCAATATTTTTAAAGTAATCCCACTTTGAGATGAAAAGACACCTTGTTTAGATGAAAAGTTGCAACTTTGACATTATTTTTTTCACCATTTTATTATTAGTAGATTAGTGAAAATTTGATTTGAAAAATGAATGGGAGAGACTATTTATAGATTTTTTAAAGCTTATTTGAATAGTCACAACCCTTCAATATGAGTAGTCACATTCTTCTAATACTCACAACTTCTCCCTTTTTAAAAGATACTAGTGAATAGTCACAACTTTTAGACTATTTTTAGAAGGACACAACCTTACAACATATAACTTTTAGAAAAGACACAACCCTCTACACATATTTTTCAAAAGACACAACCTTTCAACATAATTGAAATTCACAACCTTAGGAATTAATTAGAAAAGACACAACCTTACAACATAGAACTTAGAAAAGACACAACCCTTTACACTATTTTTTCAAAAGACACAACCTTTCAACATAAGTGGATTCACAACCTTAAAAAATTAATTAGAAAAGACACAACCTTCCAACATAGAACTTTTAGAAAAGACACAACTATTTACACTTATTTTTCAAAAGACACAACCTTTCAACATAAGTGGACTCACAACCTTTAGAATTAATTGGAAAAGACACAACCTTCCAACATAGAACTTTTAGAAAAGACACAACCCTTTACACTTATTTTTCAAAAGACACAACCTTTCAACATAAGTGGACTCACAACCTTTGGAATTAATTGGGATTGCTATTATTAGTAGATAAATATAAAGATGTGTTTCTAGAGATGGTTAATGTACACATAGCTTAACTGTAAGACTTAACTAACTATACCAGAAAACTCTAAATGTTCACAAGTCTCTGAAATGAAATTAACTCCACTCGGTGACGTTAAAATAAAGTCTCTGAAACCTCTTGTTTAGGATGCAAGCTTCCGACAACATGCCAAACGTGATATTATAATCTCTCAGTAAAAGCAGTCCTACTGCGTACGTCGAGGTTAGAGTGTCTAATTTGTTCAGCTTAAAAGATCTAAATTTAATGTGCTTTCTTTAATGAAGCTTGTGTGTATTCTCCAATACATTACAAGAGATTTGCCATGATGAGGCTGGTAAAAAGTTAAGATGGAATAGTAAATTAAAAGGGACATGTATAATGTGAACACTGAAAATAAGTAGGAAAAAGGCTAGGAAAAATTAAGGCATTTGAGAGATGAAGTAAATCTTTGAACTATATATCACTTTATTGACTATAACAAAAGATAGTTAGGAGGAAGTACATTATATATAATTTATTTTCCAATGTACTTTAAACCTCGGACCATCCCCTTTATCTGAACTTTATTTTATTCTTCTTAGTTTATTAGTTGATTGGATGTATATATTCGTGAAATCATCTTCATCTAAGAAGAAAATATTCGTGAAAGCAAACCTCCACTTTACGCTAGACACATTATACGCTAAAAACTAAATGACCATCAAAGAAAGTGAAAAATCAAACTTAGAAATATTTTTTTTGTTTTTTTTTGGAGAGAGGGGGGTGGGGGGTGTTTTAATTTTACTCTCAATTTGATATCACTTTTCAAATTTACCATTAAATGATAATTATTTTTATACATACTTTAAATTTGTGATAAAAATATTAAATTAATTTTCCTAGATCATTTATAAAAAGGTTAAGAATAATTTATAAAAAATTTATAAAAGTTTCTCAAACCCACCCCTTAAATACTAAACATTAAAAAATAATCGCTAAAACCTAAATCCAAATGTTAAGGTCTTTTTAATTAAGCATATTTTAAAAACTGGTAACTAACTTAAGATATTTTACGCAAGTTCTCAAATACTTTTTAGTACTTTAAACTATAAAATATTTCTTTGAGAATATTTATCAAAGAAAGTTGAAAATAAGTTCTGTCTTAGACAAGAAAATACAGAAAAAAGTCGGATAACATTGAGCTATTTGTAGAAGAAAAAGAACATTAAAAAGCGAAGTTGAATGATGAAAAGTGTTATAGTTTGGAGAAAATGAAAGAAAAGAGATAAGGCATAAGATTCCATTAAGTGAAACTGAAAGGTTGGATAACATTGGAGCTTGTCATGCGTTTCTAGTGTCTATAAGTTGGGTGGTACGTTTATCGTTTCGTTTCAAATATTCTTCCTCTTTCTCCACCTTTTCCCATTTATCACTTTAGTTTTATTCCCACATATTTATCGTCTGCATCTAGGCTAAACACAAGTACAAGATAAAAATACAAAAATGAATGAAGGGACGTGGAACTTATAATCCACAAATACAAACTAATTAGTCTGTATGTTTTAACTTAGATATTGCCCACAGAAGTCACCATTTAAAAAAAAACTGCGAATATAACTATCTCACGAATCTATAAGTATCGTCGAATTACTATGATGGTGAATGGGACGTTGTGTCATGTGTGTACCGTCAACTTTATGTTTGTTCCATATGGAGTATTTTCAGATATTTGAGAAATTTTGTTAAATCAATAAATGCTTGTTGCATTAATTTATCCTCATCAACTTGCAATCTTGCGATACCAAAAAATTTCTATAAACCCGTCAATAATAAGTTCGTCAATCCATAAAAGGAAAAGCTTGAACTGCTATAATGCTGAAAGAACCTAACAAATTAATTGCAACTAATTTATGTTTTTTGTCAACTTCCTAATTTATGTTTTATGTTGATATTTTGGAGATATTTTGGAGATATTTTGTTAGATATTTTGAGAAAACATTGTTAGGTATGAACAATTCTGTGGGATTGTATGATGAAGTTTATTTCACTTTGAAAATAAATAACAAAATACATTTGTGACATGTTATCTAATCAATTTGTATAATTTTTCTATACTTCTTTCACGTTATAGAATCAAATACCATAAGTCTGTAACTTCGTATATTTATGGTCACTGAAAGAAAACCAACTTGTAAATTTCTCTGCTCGTCTGAATTGACCCATAGTGAGTCATCCTTATTTGGGGGCAAAGGAGAGGAGACCATACATCTTTCTTTGACTTTTGACTAAAATGTTGAAGATTTTTACATTTACCACTTTTTTTTTAATTTGCATATTCTTCGTGACTATTTAAGAGTGTGATTAATGTTTGGTACTTTTAGCGAGAATTATTCAGTTGAAAATATGATTGCTTTCATTTCCACTAAAACTGTATCATTAAAGTAAAAAAGCATTTTACTTATTTTACTCTAATTACTGTACATTCAAAGATAAAATCATTTATTTTGCTCCTTACAGTTTGGGTAGAACCGTAGAGGAAAATTGTTGAGCTGGTTTCCCTTTTCTTACTTTACAACTTTTTACTCTCATTTCTTTTACTTTTTGTTACTCTAGGTGCAGCTATAAGTAGTAAGTACCAATCACACCCCAAATATTACAGTCAGTAAGTATACTGTCTACACACTAAATTTTGCTCACACTAGATTGGACTTACAGTTTTGCTAACCATCAAACAAAATAATACTTGTGCCCTTACTTTTTCATAAAGGAAATAACTTTGTTAACAAAAATTAATTTGTAGTTTAAGCCATTTGTCGGAAAAAGATAAACGACCAATCACTTGCTAGATACTTTGCAAAACATTACACGGAAATTAAGGAAATAGTACATACTGTCCAGTTCCAAATAATCTTTTGAGTCTTTATTCTTTTTTGGGTTCTGTGCTCACACGGATTCACATGACCAACTCTTTTGTCAGTGCTCATGTTGTCTAAATCAATTAAATCATGGAGTATATTTTTAAACTAATCTTATGCAAATTGTGAGTTTCTGGGAAAGAAATTAACATGTCGTACTTGTAAACACGCATCGGACTGATTCAGATTCAGAACAGTGTTACAGTCTTACAGAGGATAAAAATCGAAGTAACTAAAAGACCCCTAGTTAATTAATACTTATACTTTTCTTAATTATTGCCGATAATTTTTCACAAATTTGTAAAATAGAGAAAGTAAAAAAGAACGTTTTAAGGAAGAAAAGAAGGAATATTGGCGGAACTGAACTGTGAAGGATGTTGATGACGAGGAGGCTGATCTTTGCCATGAGTCTCCGCCGTGGAATCGTGGTGGCCACACCGATCACACTTCACCGGAACCAAAATTCTACGACAAGAAGGACACGACGACCGAGAAGTCAACCACTTATCTATGCACGCCACGTGGAAGGCGTGTCTGCATAAGGGTAATATCCTGATCTCTTCTCCGTCTGAAAACTCCATTAAGCATATGGCGCACTCGGAGGTTGATTCTCCCTCTCCGGAGGAGGAGCTCGGCGAGTCTGCGGCGGTGAAGGTTGACTTAGGGAGGGACTGAAGCGCTTTTTTCTTGAGACCTTTGTTCGGCGGCGGAGATTCTCCTACGGCGGAGGAGTTAACGCCGGCCAGACGGCGGATCCAGGCGCATCGAGCTACGGCGGCTAAGCCGGCTACGCATATGAGAGCGCAGAGAAGAGCTGAGAGTATCACAATCATGTCGGTTTCGGCGGCTAGTATTTCTTCCGGCGGTGGCGGCGCCGACTCAGTTCCAAGGAATCTAGAGGAGCGTGTCATGTTGTTTGAGTTGGAGTGTTTGGAGAGAAAGATGAAACGTGAAAGTGGTGAAGATAAAGAGGAAGAAAGAATCTGTTGTTGTTTAGAGAGGAAGAAAGAATCTGATCCAATTAGTAATAATAGACGCACACATACACATCTATACTTATATACATATATGCCTAATTTGCAGATAATTAAATAGTATAAATAGATAATTGTTAAATCCATGTCATATCGATAGAAAAGTTGTATGAAAAGGAAAAAGTAGTTTTACAACTTCTACAAAAGAATTGAAAAAGGAGACTGAAGTATCCATAAAGCTGAACATATTTGCATCTTTACTAAGAGTAAAAGATTGATTTATCCAGCTTGGATGTTTTAAAATCTTTTTTAATTTGTATAAGGTAATTGTAGTATATTATTTTAACTTTGAATATTTAGGTGTGTTTTTTCATCTGGAGGTTTTTATTGACTGTATTGTTGGATAAAAAAACAAAACTAATTCATGGTTATCAGAAAGTACACTATTTTTACAAAATGATAAATAGTTATTAGAATCTCTAATAAAAGTTACATGATGACCAAAAATATCTAAAACATCCTATGTAAGTAACATGAGATCTTAGAAAGTTAGGAACATGTGTCAACATAAATACGGTGGTTCCAATTAACAATTACTATCAAATAAAATTCATTTTAGATATTAATAGATTTGGAAATATCGTAATCGTGTACCAAATCATCCCCATAATTATAAATAAGAATCAAATTGCGATTTGCCGTATACTATTAAGAAACCAAGCAGAGAAAAGATAGGTGTGGGCACTCTTTATAGGTCTAGTTTGACGAACTCATCATGAAAAGGTATAAGTTACTTTTTTACCTAAACCTACTTCGACTAGACTCTTTATTCACTTATTCTCTATTTTCAATTCACTTCTTCTCTTTGGCATCGAGAAGAATACCAAAAGATATGAATACGTGTTTGACCAAGATGGATTGGAACTTACGAGACTAATAACAAGTTTCAAATGAATTGTACACTTGCAATGGAATAACCCTTGGTGTGTGAATACGTGTGATGTGAGTCTTAACGTCTTTTATTGAACCACTAAAACTGAAAAAAAAGCAAACCGAGTTAATAAACCAATGATTAAAATAAGCATACACTCACACACAGGAACAAAAAGAAAACAAACAATAATGGAGGAGGCTGGAAGCATTAACTATAACATTTTAAAAGGGAAAACAAGAAATAATGGAAAAATGTCAATTATATTGAAGATATGAGCATCAATGAATTGATCCATATTTTCTGATAATGCCTATTTTTTTTAAAGCTGGATAATGATGATATTACAAACTATAAAAAATATTATTAGGTGTTCAAAAAAATAAATATATATTATTAATTTTATAATCGACAATTTCACCAGTATTTTTTGAGAATTAATGTCTGGCTACACCACCTAAGCGTCCTATAAAAATTTTGCTTGACGATATTTTTTACACCATACTGAAAATCTTTTGTAAACATTTTCTTCATTAATTTGCTTATTCATATTTTTTAATTTCAAAATCTATACATTCTTAGAAACATTAATGAACTTTTAACTAGAAGAAATTTATCATTATTTGTTGTTTGTTTTACACATGTAGAAATGCTAAAGATGTTGTCCTTTGTTTTGTTTAAAGTACGTGTTTCTATAAGTAAACATGTATCCTTTTGTGTATGGACAAGGATCAATACAACACGAGTAGATTGATCTTACATATAAAATGATAAAAGTCCATGCAGTTACAGCTAAACCAAGATATAACTCAATGCATATATCAAATATAAAAAAAATGATAAGAGGAATCGGGTGAATGGTCCTTTTGGACTCTGTTGAAGTACCAATGGCTGACAAAACATAAATGCCCATAAAACGCAGTTTGAGACTTCAAAGAGTTGAGTTGAAAAGAAAAGAAAAAGACTTCAAAGAGTTGAACATGCAAAGCCATAAACGAGTCAAAGTCATGACCTCATGCTTGTTACGTGTACTATATGTGCCCATGTTCGTAACGCAAGCTTCATGTCATTGTCGGCGCGCAAACTTGTGCTGACTTTTGAGTCGTGAAACGTTAGTGTCAATATAAATACATGGCGTCACATAACGATCGATGCAACTGCCATGCCGTTATTATAGAATAGATGGAGTATGGGTTTTCTTTTTCCATTAGTGAGCCCAAGTAATAGCCCAAATTTAAAAGCTTTCACCATCTTATTGCTACTGTTTCATTGAGCTCCAAAGTTCAAACCTCAAAGCTTTGCAGTCATCATTAGGAATAACGTAGAGATTGTATCTGTAGATGAAAGTGGAAACCAAGATTCGGTTTGCTTGTTTCAATGAGCTCTAAAGCCTATTTTGATCGTTGGAAGAACTTGTGAAATGTGTGGTATTAGAACTTAGATAGCTAGAGTAAGCAAAGTAATATAAAGTTCGTTCCTTTAGCTAACCTACCAGATTCTGAGCAGATTGCTATTGGAGGAGCGATAGGTCAAAATACTATTTTGACAGACATGGGGACTTAAAGAGGATCAAGAGGTTGAAGTATTGGCCAATGGATTGGTTACTGGTTGATAAGGACAAGCTTCCAGAAGCAAAGAGTTTGCAGAGTTAGAAACGACCTACTGCTCAACATTGCTTGGAAGTTGGAACATCCATGGATGAATGTAGTAAGTACACAGGAAAATGCACGTAATGTAGAATCACAGATGAGAATCTTGCAGATCAAAGGGTGAAAGATACTCAAATATATGATGATGATGATGGCGAAGATAGAAGATTGGGTTTTGAGATGGTTTCTAGTGAAGATTGGTGGAAGGGGAGATCTAAGATGAGCCAAAGACTTACACTCAAGGAAGTGTTGGAGAAAGATGTAGGGCTTGATGATGATTTGCCTCCTTCTTACATAAAGGGTTGTGGTTTGGTTCAGAGACGTAGAGAAAAGATTAAGGCGGCTAAGTTGAGAATTGATGCGATACAACATCCTTGTGACAAAGTTAGTGGAAGTGAGTTGTGTTTGGAGCTTGAACATAGTAGGAAGAAAAGGAAGAGAGGGTCTGAAATTGATCAGGAGGATTTGGTTATAGAGACTTTGCTCTTACACAATGTGAGTGATGAAGAAATTGAGAAGGGGTATTACAAAGTTTTGCTAGGTTTGCATGTTTTCAACTAAACTAAAACTGAATCAGTTTTTCTTATTGTTATTGTTAATAGTATTATAATTAATAATATCAAAGCATGCATAAAAGCTCTAAGAGACCATTCAACATTCCATGAAAAAAGGACTATTAAAAGCCCCAGAAAATATAAAATAAAATAAAGTCTAAAACTGCTTAAGGCTGACTATGAAATCTGTTTCCTTTTAATCTCTGATAAATAGAAGTTTTCTTGACCATTAATCAGCCTGACATGTCATAATCTTCAACATGATCATAAAGGTTGTAGCTTTCAACAAGATGCTCATCCCCTGCAAACACACAAATCACAACAACTTCGTTGATTGTTCAACAGACACAACTCACAAGCTTTCTTGACCATTCATATGATGTCTTTTTTTTAAAAAACTTACTTGTGTTTGATTGGACTCCTAGCAAGTGAAGATCAGAGCTCATCTCAGGGCTCTGGAAGCAAAGATCTTCAGGCCTAGGACTAGTAGCAGTTGCTGTCCCAATGTCATTGTTATTGTTGTTTCCATCAGTTTGAACAAGAAGACTTTCTGGTCTCTTTCTCTTCTCATTCAATGTCTCAGTTTCAGTCTCTACCTCACCCTCACCATTTTTGTTGTTAGAAGAACCAACACCACAATGCTGCTTCCTCTTGGAACGAGCACGCCGGTTCTGGAACCAATTGCAGATGTTTTGTTCAGCAATCTGACCGTGTTGGCTAAGCTCTTCGGTTAGGTCTTTGATCTTTTGCTTGCTCGGTGTTCCTGTGTCTTGATCGAATAAACGCTCCAGAATCTGAAGCTGCATTGGCGTCGGAGTCCACCTCTGCCTAGCTGTCATCTTTTGACAAATACTTGTGTCTGTATATAGACCTCCCATCCTCCCTCCTGTGCTAGCACCAAAGAGACAAATGAAAAGAGAGTTGTTGAAGTACAAAGGTCAAGCAGAAACTCAAAAACCTAAGCTAAACCGGTTCCAGAGTTCCACAAGAACCTAAGCTAAACCGGTTCTTGAATTTCAGATTTAAACCGGTAACTACGCCAAGAATAAGGAAGAGAACCTGCTGCAAGATCTTGTTGAGAAGTGAGGGTTTTGTGCATCTCAACGAGACGTTCACAAATGGTGGCGTAGATAGCAATCTGTTTCCTCAGAGTTTCAAGCTGCTCGTCGGTCATCACCTTCATTGGGTTGGGTTGCTGCTGATTATCCAACTCCATCATCTCTTTTGTCAGAGTTTTCGTCTCCTCTTCACTCTCTTTTGTCTCTGTGTGAATGAAGGAAACAGAGGAAGTACTGAAGTTTTAATATTAGTGCCAAGAACAAAAACGATAAAGATATTTTAAATAAAACGGTAATATGAAACTTAAGGAAACTATCTGAATCAAATGGTTATTTAGTTTCCTAAATTAGAAGTTGATCGTTGGAGGATTTGATTCGTAGTATGTATAACAGTTAAAATGCTACTTTCCATAACTGGATATTTACAGTATTTCACTGAAATATTACATTGATGATAACCAAACATTTTGCTACAGAGATTAGGAAATGGAACCGAGTTTACAAGAAAGATAATGCGGTTTGTCACGATGGAATCGTAGCATCGGTGGCTGCGTCGTCATCTCCAAAGGAAAATAAGGTGAACAACATTGACTCTATAGCTTTATGTAACACACAAAAGAATACTACTCTTTTCTGTTGCGCTCGATTAATCTTCACCGTCCGTATATTCAACAGTGTCCAGATTAATTCTTGTAATTGTGTTAATAATCTGATTTTACTTTCTTCGTGGCTGCATGATAATTGGAGGAGCCAATTATTTAATCTTGCATCAATATTATTTTCTGCCTAATTAATTTTTAAATATTATTCTTTCACCCTTTGCATTAAAAATACTACTAATTGATGAACTCATTCCTAATTACATACTGATTTGCACATGGTGAGATAATGTATAAAATATTATATAACCGAACTGTAAAACTTATTTAAGAAACATATTTTTATTGTTACGCTACAGAATTAAAAAGGTTCCAGTACCTTTTCTTTAAACCTAGATGGTCCAGTACAATTTACATATAATCAAACCAACACATAAAGTCTTTACATTATATGTCAACATAAAACAAAAAAGTCAACACCCGTCCCACACTTGATCTTATATCTTCTCTTACAAACGCGAAAGATTCGAACCTGCGGGAAAATAAGACACGATGACTGGAGCTCTCGGAGATTTTGGTTTCTCCAAGGACAAGACTTTCGAGTTACTATCATTGGTTGAGCTAATCTTTGCGCTGGATTTTGGAACGAAGCAACCAAAGAAAGACGCCAAGGGAGACATGTTTAGAGTTTTTTTTATGATGTTTAGATTTAGTTTCATGATATGTATTTATAAAGACAAAATCAGGGTTGAATATTCTTGGACAAATTTCTTGGAAGTGACCTCTTATCTTGCTCGCCAAGCTTTGCCCTTTTTTATTTTAATCTTTGACAATTCATGCATAAGTTTGACTCTTAATAGTTAAAATATATGGCAAAAATGGACCAACTATTCAGACCATTATCATGATGTTTTGTAGCCTTATTTTCCAGAGTTTTAAGATTAAAATTAGGGGCCATCTTCTTCATATCGCTATTCGGTTACGTTTTTATTGAAACAAGCCAAAACAACTTCAAAAAGACAGCTTCCAGAGCCAAGAAGAATCAATAACCTCTTGCCACTTTCGTCTTCCAATTAAAAAGTCTGTCTCTTTTCTTTTAACAGAACATCGAATACATTAGTAAGTTAGGAGTTCCCTGAAGTGTTTTGGACCTTTTGGTATCTAGAAATGTTAGTCACGACTCACGACTCACAAGTCTAACAGATCCTAAGCCAACTTGGTTTGATTTTTTTTTTTTTTTTGTATCATGACTTCTTGTACTTCTTGCTGTACAAAGATCATATTTCTATACCAAATATTAAATAATTCAAATCAATCTGTGGTTAAGAGTCTCAAGACTCAATACCTTCAATAGTGACATGACAATTTTTCCTTTTTATGGAGAAGAATCAGATGTTGGTGAGGTAATAATTATTATTATTAGTAGCTACACTAGTTAATAAAGTTATAAGTAGTCTAGTGGTTTGGCTTTACTTCGATTGAGGCTTTGGTTATGGGTTTGAACCCTTTGAGAAACATGTTTTTGTTTTTAATTTCAAAATGACATCGTATGGATTTGACAAAGATTAGAAACAGAAATTAACACTGTTAACCATTTTAATGGTGTCTTAAAAATGGTTTAGTTAAAATATGTTTGAGGTTAAAACCGCTAGTCAAAATATGTTTGAGGTTAAAACCGCTAGTAAAAATAAGTTGAGTCTTTAAAGTGTCTACGAGAAAGTTCATGCATTTTTCAACTAAATTTAAAAGTTGATGATTTAAATGACATTTTCACCTGAAATTAGTTAGTGCATACTGTATAGGTGTGTTCTTCTTCTTGAATGGTCCTGTTTGTAATTAGCTCGTGCTTTGAAAATCTACAACGACTCTGTCTGACTAAGAGATGAACAAAGATGCTCATCTCCTGCAAACGCACAACTCACAGCAACTTATCTGATTGTTTGTATAGACACAACTCACGAAAATGTAAGGAAACAGAGGAAGAGAAAGGTAAAGGCAGAAACAAGAAAAAAAGATGTATTTTTATATCTGAAATTTTATATTAGTGGCAAGAACAAAAACGATAAAAGATTTTAATATAAGGGTAACATGAAACTTAAGATCATACCAAAAGAACATGAAACTTAAGGAAACTATTAGAATCAGATGGTTATTTATTTTCCAAATAAGAAATTGACCGTTTGTAATATGTGTATTTACAGTTAAAACGACTACTTCCATAACCACAGTTTTACAGTATCTTACTATGATTTTATGTCGTTGAGAGGACATGGTTATTCATATATGAGTGAATAGAAAGATCAGTTAAATAACTTAGTGTATGTGCATTTCAATGCAAAGCTGTTTAAGAAACTGAAAAAAAAATCAGATAAAAATGATGATGTGATCTTTGATGATAGTAAGACAATACAATGGAAGATTGGCATGTCGGATGTGTAAAAGGCATAGATAATGATCTTAACTTGATGTTTGTTACCCAAGCTCCAAAGGATAAGAAATCTATATGACGATGAATTGAATCTGAAGAAAAGAGAAAGAGGATCAATATATTCCACTCTTCACTGAATTATAAACTGCTTAGTAAGGTCAGAGTAAAAAACCGTACGGGTATGATCGTATGGCAAATGGCGTCTCAGTGTCTAAGTGATGCAGAGAATATATTTAGATATATTTCAAATATTATGTTTATTTAATTTATTATTTGTTTAATTATTTATTTTAATTAGTTGGAATTATCTTTAAAAAAATTAATAGGTTATAGGTTATTTGATTTTCATATAAATATGTTTTTTTATGTTTAGAGTTGTAATCAGTTTTCATGATAATTTAATAAGAAATTGATATCTAAATGAGCTTTATAGCATGGGTAAGAGTATTTTGATCAAACTGTAAGGATCTTTTGATAAAGTGTCAGAGTAAGATATTGTTGTCTTAGTTGTCGTTGTGTCTTTGGTCTCGGCTGTTGTATGGCTTTGTATTTGTCATCGTTTTAGTTTCCAACTTGATCGTCTGTGTCAAATTGATTTGTTTTTCTTTTAGGTTTCATTGTAGGTGTATGTTACAAGAGGTTCCTTACACATTTTTCTCAACTTATGGTGAGTATTTGATTTTTTATGGCGAAAAAGATGAAGACTGCAATCATTTTATTATTTTTATATGTTTTCAGGATTAAAATAATATTTTTTTTGTTTATCTCGTAAATTCAAAGTTATCTTGTTGTTTTTGAATCAGATGTTCTTTTGGAAAAAAAATCACTGCCCATCTATAAATATTTACATTTTTTTTTCTAATTTTCTATTCTTATATTTTATAGATGAATATGTTTACATTAAATCGTATAAAAAACTAAGTAATTGCCCAGCATACATGATTCCCACACAGAACAATTAACATTACTTTTTGTGGAATTAATGATATTACGGGTTCACTATTAGCATTAACGTATAAATAATTGGTGTCTGGTGAACTCATTCCTAATAACATAGCACTACTGTATATCTTAAGCACTATTCATGCCCAGGTCCATTCTAATGTCCCCTCTAGAAAACATATCTCTGGATTCACACTCTTGATCCTCCTAAGATTGATTAAATTAAAGGAATCACTATTATTTTATACAAAATATGTAAACGTTATTAATTTTTATTTGGATTGAATACAAAGCATATAATTTTGTTGCCAGACCTAAATATGATGTTATCAAACCTAGGTAGGTGGTCCATTACAATAACCAAACAAACAAAAGGAACAAAAAAAAAGTCTCACAACAAATATGCCAATGACCTTCCCACACTTCTTACAAACGCGAAAGCATTGAACCCACGGGGAAATAAGATACAATGATTGGAGCTCTAAGAGATTCAGATTTGCTTTTTGGCTTCTCCAACGACAAGCCCTTCGGGATACTACCATCGATTGAACTAATTTTTGAGCTGGATTTTGGAACAAAGCAACTTAAGAAAGACGTGAAGAGAGACATGATTGGAGTTTAAAGAGAAACGTTTGTGGGTGGAATCGTTGAGACAAATATATTAATTATGTGAATGAATGATTTTTACTTTCTTAGACCTATATTTATACTAGCTAGTTTCAAAATACGATTTCCTTTTCCTTTTAGTAAAACAAATCCCTATCCTATTAAAAACACTTTTTACTTTTCATTATCTTAAACGGGATACGTATTTTATTGTCGGGTGTAGCCTTTTTCTTATCTAAAAAGGTATAACACGATGGATGATATTTATAGGTTTAGTTTCATGTATTACTCTGTGAACGATATGTATTTTCTTTTTCTTTCTTTTTTTGTTCATAAAAAGAATATGTATTTATAAGACAAATTCAGCGTTAAATATTCTTAGACACATTTCTTGGAAGTGACCTCTTATCTTGCTCGCCAAGCTTTGTCCTTTTCTTTTATTATATACATGCATACGTTGACTCTTCTAATTAAAATATATGGTAAAAATGGACCAACTATTGATATCATTATGTGTACCCTCGTCTTGTCTCTCTTCATCAGTCTAATACGTGAATTCACTGTGTAAGTCAAGCAAAGAAGAAGAACTTTTGTA
The DNA here is from genome assembly GCF_000309985.2 of Brassica rapa. Lineage (NCBI taxonomy): Eukaryota > Viridiplantae > Streptophyta > Magnoliopsida > Brassicales > Brassicaceae > Brassica > Brassica rapa. The sequence goes on along the minus strand of NC_024802.2, from coordinate 15,850,323 downwards.
AAAGGATACTCTTATTCTTGGTGATACAAAACGAATTACGTGAGTGTTTATATAGACTGACGTAGAACAATCTAGAATAAGATACGCTCCTCATAAATTTAGCAAAAAAAAAAAGATACGCTCCTCATATACAGCTGTCTAGGTTGAGTCATCGGATAAGGATTCAAGTATACTGAAGGAGTTGCCGTTGCTCTCTTTGGCCGTATGGACGCTACTCTTGAGCTTGTTGCCTTCTGAATGGATATGTGGAGGCCCACTGAAGTCTGATCTTTTTTCACAAGTAATGTGGCTCACTCACTCACTGAAACAAGCATTGCTATGTTTTGTGTTGCTTAGGAAGAAGCAGCAGAAAAAGAACAATGAAGCAGCAATGGCGGTAGCTAAAAAACAGAAGAAACTGGAGACAGAGATGAGGAACATAGTGAAGATACCATCAATGTAGATGCAGATAGAAACCAAAAGATTCAGAGAAGAAAAAACTTCAAAAAAAAAGATAGATAGAGAGCTTCCAGAGCCAAGAAGAATCAAGAATCTCTTGTCACTACTTCGTCTTCCAATTAAAATTCTGGCTCATTTAACAGAACATCGAACATATTAGTAAGTTAGGACCTCCATGAAGTGTTTTGGTATCTAGAAAAATATTTAGTCACAAGTCTTACATATCCTAAGCCATCTTGGTTTGATTATTTTGTTTTTGGTATCATGACTTCTTGTGGTACAAAGATGAAATTTATCTACCAAATATTTATTGATCCAAATCAATATGTAGTCAAGAGTCTCAATACTCAAAACCTTCATAAGTGCAATGACAATTTAAATTAATGCAATTAGTGTATGTGTGTTCTTATTCTTGATTCTTGAATGGTCCTGTTTGTTAGCTCGTGCTTTGAAAATTTACAACTACTCTGACTACAAAACAAAGACTATTGATTAACGTCTACCGTACAAAGAGGTTCGCAACTTCTTGAGTGTGAATGTCACACGTCTTTGACGAAAATTGAAAATGTGATATTGTTAAAGGTGCTCTGTATATGAACATCCGTAGATTGATATTTCGCTTTCGACCTAATCTGTCATTATTTACATGGGCAAGTTGCATTTTGTTGCCATTTTCATTGTTATTCTAAATTTTCTTTCTACAATTTTCCGATAAATTTATGGAAATATAAATGTAATTTATCTAAAGGAAATAAATTAATAATATTATGACATGCTCTCTTATCTAAAACTGTTATTAAATAATCTGAAGCTTTTTAATGTAAAAATTGATGATCAAACATGTTTTCAAGAAAACATGTTTTCAAGGAGGTTATTATGGGACAAAATGAAGAAAATAATTCACATGCACGTTGGTAAACAGATTCATATCTTTAATTTTCGTCATTGGAGAATTTGATGCAACCTTGTTTTAGAAACCACTTTTATAAAAAAAGTAATAGTATAAACTACATGGTCACTGAGGTATATGGAAAATAAATGAATAAATTCCACAAACACACTTACGTCCAAGCCGTGTGAGTGACTCACAGGCTGACTTTTAAGCATTTTTCTTGCACAAGGTAATGACCATTTTGTAAGATTCACATCACTGTATTTCATTTTTATTTTTTTTAATATATAAAATTATACTACAATAACGAAAAGTTGACTCCATTTCATGTTTTTATTATTAGTCAGTAGAAAGTTTAAAATACTTTTAAAAATTTTTAAAAAGTGTTCGAACATGTGTATTTTAGTAGAACTCATACTATTTCAACTAAAACAATGTCTCGTCTCAATTGGTGTATTTTGAGACCATTCAAAGTGAATAGTACATAACGTCACAAGTCTATATACAAATGGCAAGGACTAAGTAAGTAGATTAATTGTATGGTCTGGTCTCCATGACGAAAAAGATTGTGGATTATAATCCAGAGTTCCGGAATTGATTTTTCCAACTCTCCTAGAAAGAAAAGAATCAAATTATAAGTTTATAATTATGATGTGCACATAAGTTCAAGAATTTGGGGAGGCCATAAGACCGGCTCGTCTCCCTGGTTTTTCTTTGATGCTAGTCCCCTTTGTCTTCACCGCTGTGTCCGGATGAGTCTCGGCTGCCCTTGGTGTAAGTCTCTGTCCAGCTTCTTTATTGGTATTTCGGTTTCATAAGGTGTTGCGTTTTCCGTTTTGTATTTTGTTGTTGTTTAACGTGCTTTTAATTTGTTTGTTTCTTGTGATCTATGTAATTTTTGTAAAATAATTCAAAATGGTATTAATATTTAACATTTTACCAACAAAATTCAAGAATTTATAAATTTCAAAAGTAAAACCAACTTCTCAAATACTTTTTTCAGACCGCACGATAATAGATTTGGCTAAGATGTTTTATTTGGTTGATAGCTTGTTGGCATTTTCGTATAAATATTTTATTAATTCATTTGAATTCAAAAAAAGGAACGCATAAAAAATGACACATAAGACCAAAACATGGTTGGGTCCTCAGACTCCTCTCCTTGAATAATTGAGTTACCCCTTCCACAATCTGCAGATGAACTCAATCCTAATATATATATCCCCTACAAACCCCACATAGTTCCTCCCTCTTTTTTGGTTTTCTTCTCACAAATGAAAACTCTCAAGTAGGTACTTGATCATCCACTAGCTCTTGTCTTAACTGGTAAAAAAGAAAGAAGAAGAAGACAACTATTGAAATGGGTCATTGCATTTCATCCCTTTCCTCTTCCTCTTCATCCAAAACAGGTCTCCATAGTCATGGTAATTAACTATTAATCTCTCTTGAAATTCTTCTGCAAGTTCTTGTTTTTTTTTTTTTTTTAATTTCTTTCAAGAACCTCTCAAAAGATTTTCAAGAACTTAAAAATACGTTCACTTTCTCTTATCTCTTTGCTTTTGTGATTACTCAGCCTCTACGAACAACCACAGTAATGGAACAGAGTTCTCATCGTCAACGACCACCACCCTTGCTACGACAAACAGCAGCGTCGGGCTGAGAAGCCAATTCTCCGAGGCTGCTAGCGAATATTCCGGCGGGATTATTGGTGATTCTGGTCTAATATTGGAATCACCAGCTCTCAGAGTCTACAGCTTCCAGGATCTAACGACGGCGACCAAGAACTTCAGATCAGATTCTATGTTGGGTCAAGGAGGTTTTGGTAAAGTTTACAGAGGTTGGATCGACACCAAGACTCTTGCTCCTTCTAAAGCCGGTTCCGGTATGATCGCCGCCGTCAAAAGATTGAACTCCGAGAGTGTTCAAGGATTTGCAGAGTGGCGAGTAAGATCTAATTTCTCTAGATTCCAACCCAATTATTTTTGCTATCTTGATTACTTCTTTGATGGGATATAAAACGACATTGACTTTCTGTTGCAGTCTTGCTGAATGATTAAAAGAAATATTAATTTATACTAATATAAATAAAACATGTTTGTAGCAACTCCAACCATGAAGATGTAAAGGTAAGATTGTTATTAATAAAGTATTAGTATTCTTAATATAAATTAGTTATGTAATTAAATTTAAACTTTAAAAGAACAATTAACCATCGACTGATGAGCATGTGGGGTTTCTCATCGGGTTCTTGCAAGTTGCAAGTGTTTGTTTGAGAATTACTTCTATTTCTTTCTTCTATTTTTTTTTTTAAATTTTTATTTCTGTGTTAGAGAACTCCATCTAAAAATTTTCGATGGATGTGCTGTAAATAATGGTGAGGTTTTTAAATTGAGTATCTACACGGCACGTCGGCAATATATTAAACTTTTAAGGAAAATCATTTATGTAGTTAAATATATTTTTTTAATTTAAAAATGTGTCTAACAGAGTACGACACTCGGTTTTATGGTTTTTTAAGATTAGAGCACACACAACGCGGTAGAACTTGTGTAAAGTTCTTACAATTTTAAAAAGTAATGTTTTTATTTGACGAAAATAACTAACTAGTGAAAAGAAGACAAGTAGAAAAAGAGTGTCTAAAATGTCAGACCAAAGATCTTTATTAAGAGCAATTTCATTGGGGGTTTTTTGCTCCTCTGTTCTTAAAATACATGTATGTGTATGTATATATTATATATACGTATGTAATTATGGAGTTCTAAGTTTTACGGGAAACTCAACCGTAAGTTTCTTACTTAATTATATTTTTTAGCCAGAACTTCTCACAAGAGCTTACCGATAATGGTGCTCTTAGGGTATCATTCATGTTAGGGTATGATTCATGTGGAGTTCTTATATGGGTCTCAAAGTATATTAACTCATACATATAGATTAAGTATTGTTTGGGAGATCTCGAAACTATGAAAACCCTTTTATAGCTTTGAAATATATACGTATATTTGAGAAGCTTGGTTGGAAAACCTTTTATTGGGGTTGTTCTACTCCTGAGTTGTGAGTTTTCATTGTTAGTTTTTTTTTTACAACTCATTGTTTTTTTTTTTGACATCAAAAGGTTTACAACTCGTTGTTAGTTATTTGATATTAGCTACATAGTATAATATCATAAAAGTTTTATTCATATATTACACTACAATTTAAGATTGGTATAAGTTATGGAAATCTGGATTCTTTGGATGGTCAGTTAGTAATATTTACTAGTTCTATATCTTTCTCGTTTACTAATCTGGATTCTTTGCTACGGTAATGTTCAAATTAAGTAAATAGTGGTTTTGTTTTGATTTTTGACAGTCAGAAGTTAACTTCTTGGGGATGCTTTCACACCCAAATCTGGTGAAGTTATTAGGATACTGTCGTGAAGACAAGGAGCTTCTGCTTGTCTACGAGTTCATGCCCAAAGGAAGCCTTGAGAGCCATCTTTTTCGACGTAATTAACAGCTCCTAATCATTGTAACAGATACTCTTTTGATTTACTTTGCGTGATCTTTATTGGTTCAGGAAACGAGCCATTTCCTTGGGACCTAAGGATCAAGATTGTGCTCGGTGCAGCTCGCGGCCTTGCGTTTCTACACGGCTTACAAAGAGAAGTCATATATAGAGACTTCAAAGCCTCCAATATACTTCTCGACTCGGTTAGTCTAGTCAAAACATCCCATATTATATGGTAGAATTATGACATAGTAGAATCTTTAATTGTTTTTTTTTTTTTTGCTAATGAGATTTAGTTTTAAAATGTTCATTTGCCCATGCAGAATTTTGATGCAAAGCTTTCAGATTTCGGTTTAGCAAAGTTTGGGCCATCACAAGAGAAGTCACACGTTACGACTAGGATCATGGGCACGTTTGGTTACGCTGCTCCTGAATATATGGCAACAGGTACGCTTAGAAGAAAAACATATATTAACCATAGTAATATTAGGTATGATTAGAATGACCGCTGAAACGAAACTAATATTTGATGATGTGGTTTCGGGTTTAGGGGATTACGAGTTTGGGCACCAAACCTAATGGTATTCAGAAATAAAAACAATAATATAACAAGATTTTTAAATATATAATCAAACTCGTGATCTTCAAGATTTCTCTTTCGAATGCTTAGATTGCTGTTGATAAAATACTTAACCGTTTTAGTTTATTTTCTTCATCTTCAGGCCATTTATACGTTAAGAGTGACGTATATGCCTTTGGCGTAGTACTACTAGAAGTAATGACCGGAGAAAGGGCATACAACCCAAAACGGCCCAAGGGACAAGAGAATCTAGTTGAATGGTTAAGACCAGAGCTCTTAAGAAAACACAGAGTGAAACATATAATGGACCAAGGAATCAAAGGTCAATACTCATCCAAAGTTGTAGCAGAAATGGGGCGCATCACACTCTCTTGTGTCTCGCCAGACCCGAAAAACCGACCGCACATGAAGGAAGTAGTCGACGTACTTGAACGCATCCAATGCATTAACGTTGTCACAGACTGTTCTTCGACTAAACCGACTGTTTCTAGCTCTTCTCGTTCCTCGCCACGTCACTATCAGTATGGCTATAGAGCTGGTGCCCCGGGGGTTGAACGGAGGAGACCGGCGGCTAGAACTTGATGTTATTTTTTCAACAATATATATGATATGGTTTTAGAGTCCTTTTGGTTATATTTAAAAATGGGAGTATTTATGATTAGTTTTGCAACAATATTCTCGAAGTGCTTTGTGTAGAATAGTGTATTCTTGTGTTTTTTGTGTGACATACTAGAGTTGCTCCACCGTTGCAAATATGCAAGTATGTGAAATTTGATCAAATATATACTGTATTTCTTACTACAGTTCTGAAAATCTCTAAAGTATTCATTTTCCCACGTTTTAAACTAATCTTAGAGTAAATGAGAACACATAAATAAAAGAAATTATAAATATTCATCTGTAAATTTTTAAGATGTTGTATGTTTATTTTACAGGTTAAGTTGTGGAATGTGTTGGTTTTGAGAAGAATTTCTCATTTGTAGATTTGAAGTGTTGAGTGATGACGTTGAAAATATTCAATTTCAGTTTTGGGTTGGATGTGGATGTGGATGTGGATAAATGATCACATTTCAACACTGGACCGCATCATTATTCAAGTTTAAATTTTGTTTTACATTTTCATACTCTTATCATTTGCCAATGAAAAATAATCAAACTTGGGAAATATCCAGATTCAGTCACCCACTGTTTCCTAAATGCAGTGGAACGAGCATATATAACTGTATATTAGTTGTCTATTTTTTTCTTTTCTTTTTTTGAAAAAATGGCTTTTCTGTTAGTTGTCTATTCTTAGATCATTTCTAAATGATTTCTATATTGGTTTAGAAAAACTCTATTTTAAAGATCGGTTTTGTTCTACTGTATAACTATATACTAGAATTACAATATTTTATTTTAGAGAAAAGTATATAGAAAAATTAAAGATGCTATTAATAGTTGATTCATGGCACTAACAAAATAAGTACTAATCTACAATTAATGTCTATGTGTAGACAGAAGGATAGACACATACGTCCAAGCCGCGTGAGTGTCTGTGTGACTCAGAAGCTGACCTTTTTTTCACTTTGTAAGTTTTTCCATCTCTGTACACACCATATATAGTACTTTATGATTATAATTTTCTTAAAAATCAATAAATAATCATAGCTCAATAACAAAAACTTGACTCCAGATGATAAAATTCCATGTTTTATATTTCAACGAAGTTGCAATTGTTTGAAAATCTAAAGATGAAAATGATTAAAACAATCAATTAGTCATTATTTGAGTAAGAGGTTTTTCTATATACATTTTAAATTCCAACCGCAGATTGTGAAAAACAGTCCACAAGCATATTCTCTACTAGAAATCGTTTGAATGAAAGTTTCAGAAACTGTTGGAATAATTTAAAGATCTCCAAAGGAAAACAAAAAATCCTCAATTGTATTTTTCAGATCACGCGTCATAGAGTCAAAAAGCTTCGGCCATGATAACTTTAGTTGGTCGATGTTCTAGGCATTTTTCGTATTATATGTTTAGTTCGTGGCAATTAAAATATGCATAAAGTAACAAATTAGACTATAACATGGAAATTACCAAATGCAGAATTTGATATCAAAAGTATATTGCAACCCTTTCTCAAAAATGTATATTGCAACTCAAGGCCTTAAAAAGCTCAAGTAGCTACTTAATGATCATCCATTAGCTCTTGTCTGAATTGGTAAACAAGAAAGAGAAAAAAGAAGACAACAACTAGAGAAATGGGTCTTTGTGTTTCACACTTCTTCTCTTCCTCTCCTTCCAAAATGACTAACAACCTCAGTAATGGAGCAAACTTCTGGTCGACCATAGACAAAACAAATAGCAGCGTCGGACGATCGAACCAATTCTTGGGGGCTGTGAGCGACGGTCCCGGGCAGATATTGGAATCAACAAATGTCAAAATTTACAGCTTCCTTGATCTAAAGACTGCGACGATGAATTTCAAACCGGACTTGTTGTTAGGTCAAGGAGGTTTCGGCGAAGTTTACAGAGGTTGGATTGATGCCGAGACTCTTGCTCCTTCTATAGCAGGCTCCGGTATGACCATCGCCGTCAGAAGATTGAGCTCCGAGAATGTTCATGATTTCGAAGACTGGCAAGTAAGATTTAAACTTTCTAATTTCAGCAAACCAACATAACTAGTGTGCGACTTTTGTTTCTTCATTAAGTAATTATTACGTAACTTAACCTTCTTTTTTTACTAATCCAAACAGAAAACTACCTTTGACTTTACGTTGCAGTCTTGATTAAAATTTAAAATAGATACGCTCCCCATATTAAATTGAATGTAATTTTACACAAAAGTTCGGGATAAGTGTTGTTTTATGATTTTTACCTGTAATTAAATTTAAGAAATATGATCATAGAATTTCAATAATTAAATAATAACAAAACTGCACATTTAACTATTTTTTTTAATTTGTGTGAAAACGCCTATATAATTCGAAACAGAGGAAATAATAAAGAAAACATGTTATTGTGCTATGGTATGAAAATTAGTGGTTTTAAAATTTAGGCATCTATAGAAACTTTTTATAACTCATGTTATGGACGAGTCCTATTATCTTTCATTTGGTTTATCACTTTATTGTATGTTTTGATGGAATAAGCGAAATTTTAGATTTCCTTGTTTTGATTTTTTTTTTTGTTCTGGGCAGACGGTAGTTAACTTCTTGGGGATGCTTTCACACCCAAATCTGGTGAAGTTATTAGGACACTGTCGTGAAGGCAAAGAGCTTCTGCTTGTATACGAGTTCATGTCCAAAGGAAGTCTTAGTGATCATCTTTTTCAACGTAATTAACATTTTGTAAACCCACAAAACCAGTGGCCATATCGTTACAACAAGGCTTGTTTCGTAAAAACTTTGATTTACTTTGCTTCAGGAACCGAGCCTCTTCCTTGGGACGTAAGGATCAAGATTATGATCGGCGCAGCACGTGGCCTAGCGTTTCTACACGGCTCACAAAGAACAGTCATCTATAGAGAATTCAACCCGTCAAATATACTTCTCGACTCGGTTAGCTAGTCTAATTAAATTCTCATTATACTATTATTATAGTTGCATTAACTAAAAAAAAAGAATCTTTATTTTGATTTATCCGCGCAGAATTATGAAGCGAAGATTTCAGATTTAGGACTAGCGAAGTTCGGATCATCACAAGCGAATTCACACGTTACGATTAGGATCATGGAAACATATGGTTATGTCGCTCCTGAGTATGTTGCAACAGGTACATAATTATAGAGAAACATAAACCATAAAAAAACTTATATATATAACAAATAGTTATGGACTTTGTTAGAGCCCTAGATCACAATTCACACAGTTTTACAAGATAACCTAATCACCAAAGACTTGTAGAGCAAGTAGAGTAGTTAAGCCTTACTTACAGTTTGGAAACATATACACAAATATTTGGAAGCAGTCATCAAGATAGGGTGAAGATACATTCATCATCTTCAAGATTTTTTTTTGAGCAACCATGTTTGTTTATTGTCTTCATTCTCAGGCCATTTATACGTTAAGAGTGATGTATACGGCTTTGGTGTGGTTTTATTGGAAATAATGACCGGACTAAGAGCGTGTGACCGAAAACGGCCTCACGGACAAGAGAATCTAGTCGACTGGTTAAGACCAAAACTCTCAAGCAAAAGCAAAGTGAAACATATAATGGACAAAGGAATCAAAGGTCAATACTCATCCAAGGTGGCAACCGAAATGGGACACATCACATTCTCTTGTACAGAACCAGACCCGAGAAAACGACCACACATGATGGAAGTACTCGACGTACTCGAACACATCCAACACATTAACCTCGTCGTTGCAGACCCTTCTTCCACTAAACCTGTCATTGCTAGCTCTTCTCATTCTTCGCCATGACACTATCAGTATTGATATCGAGCCGGTGTGTGGGCTAAAACGGAGGTCGTGTTTTGGAAGGTTTGAATAAAGAAAGAAATGGGTCTTTTATGTTATTTTTATAGTCTTTTGGTTCAACTCTGTTTTAAAGTTATTTGTGTACAATAGTGTTTCCTTGTTTGATTGTATGACATACTTATGAATATATTGTTTCCTTGTGGTGAGTTATCCTCATTTCAAGATTGATGTTGCCTTTTCATATTCTTACTCAACGAAAGGTCTGCGTTTTTTTCTTTTCAATTTTCCATTTTGATGATGTAATTGTAAACATATATGAAAGTGAACTGACATATTTACAAACTCCAGGTCCTATTTTATCAGAGTAATAAACTCTCTAATCTTTCTGTTTAATAACATTCTTTTATCTCCCCTCTTTCCCTGGAAAAATCACAGATTATTTTGTCAGTGGAGAGACATATAAACTATTAAAGAGAGTTTCAGTTTGAACTCTTCTCTACTACAAACAATCGAAACACACATTGGAAATGAGTGTAAATTAAACAAAACAGCAGACAAACCAGTACCACCTACCACCAAACGCTGTCGTTTAATATCAACTTTTATATCTCTCACTCTCACCAAACTCTTTTTCAGACAGATCTTTTGCAATAAAAAAGCGAATCTCAAAAACTCACTCAGTAACTCACAATCATGGCGGCGTCAACAAACTCCTTCCTCGTCGGAAACAACACCACTCAGATGATCCCCGCCTTCAAACCCAAATCCACATCTCAATCCCTCCTCCACCTCACCAAACCAAACACCTTCCACCTCGCCGGCAAAACCAAACCCGCATCCGTCAGATGCGTCTCCTCCCCGACCCAAATCCAAGACGGAGCCAGATCCGCCCCCACCGGATCGCAAGACCGCGTCTTCAACTTCGCGGCGGGCCCCGCCACTCTCCCGGAGAACGTCCTCCTCAAAGCTCAAGCAGATCTATACAACTGGCGCGGCTCGGGGATGAGCGTGATGGAGATGAGCCACAGAGGGAAAGAGTTCCTCTCCATCATCCAAAAAGCCGAATCTGATCTCCGCCACCTCCTCGAGATCCCCTCCGAATATTCCGTTTTGTTCTTGCAAGGCGGCGCCACGACCCAGTTCGCCGGTTTGCCTCTCAATCTCTGTAAACCGGACGATACCGTTGACTTCGTCGTGACCGGTTCGTGGGGAGACAAAGCCGTGAAGGAAGCGAAGAAGTATTGCAAGACCAACGTGGTCTGGTCTGGTAAGTCCGACAAGTACACAAAGGTTCCGTCTTTCGAAGGGCTGGAGCAGAGTCCTGACGCTAAGTACTTGCACATATGTGCTAACGAGACTATCCATGGAGTTGAGTTTAAGGACTATCCTGTCGTTAGGAACCCTAACGGGTTCTTGGTGGCTGACATGTCTTCTAACTTTTGTTCGAAGCCGGTTGATGTGTCTAAGTTCGGTGTGATCTACGGTGGTGCTCAGAAGAACGTTGGTCCGTCCGGTGTGACGATTGTTATAATCAGGAAAGATTTGATCGGTAACGCTCAGGAGATCACTCCAGTGATGCTTGACTACAAGATTCATGATGAGAACAGTTCCTTGTACAACACGCCTCCTTGCTTCGGGATTTACATGTGTGGGCTCGTGTTTGAGGATCTGCTGGAGCAAGGTGGGTTGAAGGAAGTGGAGAAGAAGAATCAGAGGAAAGCTGATTTGCTTTATAACGCTATTGAAGAGAGCAAGGGTTTTTTTAAGTGTCCGGTTGAGAAGTCGGTGAGGTCGTTGATGAATGTGCCTTTTACTTTGGAGAAGTCTGAGTTGGAAGGGGAGTTTATTAAGGAAGCGGCTAAGGAGAAGATGGTGCAGCTTAAAGGGCATAGGTCGGTGGGAGGTATGAGAGCTTCTATTTATAATGCTATGCCTTTGGCTGGTGTTGAGAAGCTTGTTGCTTTCATGAAAGATTTTCAGGCTAAGCATGCCTAAGTTTATTTGTGTTTTTTTTTTCTTTTTGTTTTGCATTTTGGTTGTGTTTGTTGGGTGATATTGTTATAAGCTGATGCTTATGATTTGCTTCTAGTAATAATGTATCAAAATCTTGCTCACGTTTGGTAACAACAAAGATCTCATAATCTCTTTATAACGCCTCTTTTTCTCTGCAACTCTTGTAACTGTAGATCATGATTTTACATTTAGTTACCATTTGGTATTGTCCCGCTAAAAGCAGCAGCTACTTTCCTTAAGAAGTCATTAGTAGAATCTGCATGTTCAACCAAGTAGCATTTAGTTCACTTGAGTAATGGCGAACAAAGCCATAGTACTATTGTAAGAATCAAGCCTCACCATGTTCCCTGAAGCGCAAGATAGCCCTGTGGAACAAATGCAAATGAGAAGTCACTTAGCATGCAATCGTTTTATACCGTCATTGTGAGATGTTATTATTCTTACCTTCAGATGAAAAATAGCAGCGCTATATGATAGACAAGCAGGATCTCAGTCTTTGAATGCCTTCAACAAACCACCAAAAGGTACATTGGAGTCAAATTCTCAGAGAAGATACTGCCTGAATCAAACAATGATCATCTTTAACGAATGAACATTTTTACCTGAAGATCCAGGCGAATGGAGCTTTGAATACATCCTAACATATTTCATGTACCATAACATTGCAAAATACATCAATGAGTTAAGTTGCCAACAAGGTAGGGTTCTAGAGACGGTTAGCCAGAACAAAAACCCAATGCTTGCTCATGCGACAAAATACCAGCATACAAGAAACTACTCAATATCGGTTCCTTTTCAGCCTGTAAACACACAACAACATCTAACCATTATAGTAGAAGCATAAACACACTAACACTCTTCCAAAATTTAGTCATTCGATGGTCTATTTATAATCAATGGGAATTGAAAGATTATGATTTCAGCACGATTAAAGCCTAAAATGATTATATAATAGAGTGATAAGAGAAAAACGTAACATCAAGGAAACTCAATTTAACGCCCGACCCAAGGCCAATGGGTCATCTACGTCCGCTCACTCGCCCGTGAGACTTAAATTTTAAAAAGTTCGAAAGATTTGTTTACTGATCATACAATCACCATAGTACATTTTCATGTGCTTTGCTATATTCGGACGATATCGCTAATCAATTTCTGATAGCTTATCTATCATTTCACTACACTAAAATTCAACGGATGTGTGAAAAAAAAAAGTAAATATACTTTGATGACATATTTAGCCAAATCAGTTATTTTTAACATATAACACAAAGCAGGATGTTACACTCAAGTTAAATGCTAATGTCAAATTGTTCTTTGTGTATATGTTTTCCTATTTAAATACCCGATATAAATTGTACGAGTTGGGTATGACTGGTTTTCCCGCTACCACCCACAAACGCAGCTTTTGCGGTTGGTAGCGGTTGTTGGCGTTTTGCAACAATCGCTCAAACTGCTCGAAACCATTCCAAATCGCTCTGAACCTCATAAATTCAAAAGCTGGTTCCAGCTAGCGTTTGCGGTTGCGGGCGGTTGCGGGTGGATAAAAAAAATTTCTTTTTTTTCCAAAACAATATAAATACAAAAATAAAAATATTCAATAAAAAATTAAATTGGAATTATAAAAATGCTAAAATATATCTATTATATTTAAATTAATATTATAAAACTTTAAAATAATAATATTTTCTATATTTTTAAAAAAGATTAAACTATAACTTTCTAAATATAACTTTATATTTATTATAATATTATTATTTTTGATATTTTTATAATTATATAAAATGTAAATATTGTTAATTTATTATTTAACCGCTGCTACATTTGGTAGTTAACCAGTCATAAGTATCCCGCAAACGCACCAATTTCTAACTGCAGAACCAGTCGTACAAATCTCTTAAAACCGCTAGAAACCGCAACCACCCGCATCCGCAAACTCCCGCAACCGCAACCGCAACCGCAACCGCTGCGGTTGAACCAGTCAGGCCCTTAATGAGTTATAGCCTATACTCTATAGGTTACTAAATATAGAGGAAATTGTTTCGCTAAAATATATTTGAATATACAATTTTACAACAACAAAATTAATAATTTGTCATATTCTTGTTTTTTTTCTTGGTATTTTAATTGTTAAAAAGGAGGGAAGAGGAATAAAAAGAAAAAAAAAGAACTGAACCGCTGCATGCAATCGCCGAGACCAAGAAACATTCAACGTACGTCGAATCGTCGCTCTGAAACCTAAATCATCTAAATCCACCACCAATGGCTAAGCGATCCATTTCAATCCTCACCCGCCTCCTAACAAATCCATCTTCTCCATTCACCGCACCCACCCGATCCATCACCTACATGCCTCGTCCCGGCGACGGAGCCCCACGCACCGTAACCCTTATCCCCGGCGACGGGATCGGACCTTTAGTGACCGGTGCGGTGGAACAGGTCTTCGAAGCGATGCACGCTCCAGTCCATTTCGAGAGGTACGAGGTTCGTGGACACATGAGGAAAGTCCCCGAGGAAGTGATGGAATCCGTGAAGAGGAACAAGGTTTGTCTGAAAGGCGGCTTAGCGACTCCTGTTGGTGGAGGTGTCAGCTCATTGAACATGCAGTTGAGGAAAGAGCTCGACATCTTTGCTTCCCTCGTCAACTGCATCAACGTCCCTGGGTTAGTGACGAGGCACGAGAACGTGGATATCGTTGTGATTAGGGAGAACACGGAAGGAGAGTACGCGGGTCTCGAGCACGAGGTTGTTCCTGGTGTTGTTGAGAGTCTTAAGGTATCAAAGTTTCACATCTTTTATTGGGAATGGTTTGCAAATTGAATTATTTTGAACCAAACGGTAGTAGCCTAAGGGTAAGAGTAAGTCTGTGTTGGATTTTTACCATGTTTTAGAGTCTCCGGACTGATTACCATGTTTTAGAGTCTCCTGACTATTTTTTACTTTTATTTAGACTCTAAAACATGGTTCCATATTCGTCATGTCCAGAGACTCTAAAACATGGTCCGATATTACAGATTGGTACACGAATATAGGACCATGTTTTAGAGTCTTCGGACTATTTATTGGTATTCTCATGGATATTAGTTGGATCTCGGTTCAGATAGTCCGGGTTAATAAAAAAAATTGAATTCTTCAGAAGCTTAATAAAAAAATTTAGAAGTTTTGATTTTTTTTTTTTTGTTTTATATGTAGGTGATAACTAAGTATTGTTCTGAGAGGATAGCGAGGTACGCATTTGAGTATGCGTACCTGAACAACAGGAAGAAAGTGACTGCTGTTCATAAAGCCAACATTATGAAGCTAGCGGATGGGCTCTTCCTTGAATCTTGCAGAGAGGTTGCTAAAGCTTATCCTGGGATTACGTATAACGAAATAATCGTAGACAATTGTTGTATGCAGCTTGTGGCTAAGCCTGAGCAGTTTGATGTCATGGTATGTGACTTGAATAAGCAAAAAAAAAGAGTGACTACTTTATCTTTCTTCTATATGGGTAATTACTATTGGTTTGGTCTTGTTTGTTTCAGGTGACGCCTAATTTGTATGGTAATCTTATTGCAAACACTGCTGCTGGAATAGCTGGTGGCACTGGAGTGATGCCAGGAGGTTTGTCCATACATGTCTTAGTTAAAAGTTATATAACTTTTTCGTTGTTTTTTTTCTTTCTAGAAGATGATACATGTTTGGGGTTTTTTTTGGCAGGCAATGTTGGTGCAGAACATGCGATATTCGAGCAAGGAGCATCAGCAGGGAATGTTGGGAATGATAAGATAGTGGAGCAGAAGAAAGCTAATCCAATGGCTCTGCTTCTCTCATCGGCTATGATGCTTAAACATCTCCAGTTTCCTACGTTCGCTGATCGTCTTGAAATCGCAGTGAAACAAGTGATACAAGAAGGCAAATGGCGAACCAAGGATCTCGGTGGAGATTGCACTACTCAGGAAGTTGTTGATGCTGTCATAAAAGCTCTTGACTGAGCTTCTACTTGCTTTGGGCTTGGTGCTTCTCTGTTTTGCGTTTGCTATTTGTTTTTTTCTCGATTGTTTTTATTCATGCATTTACTTCATTGGACAATGTTCGATCTCTTGTTAAAGCACGAGCTTATTATAGTTATATAATAAATTCAATAAAGAGAAGCCGTTTTGTTTACAAAGCAAGATTTTGAGACATTTTGCTATGTTTTCTTGACGGTGAAAATTGATAATGGCATCAAATAGTGAAGCAAGACCTTAACTTCGGAGAGTGGTATGTGAGTGACAGTGGAGGGGTTCACCGTCATATTTAGTAAAGCTGGAGAGGATAAAAAACGGGTCGGAGCTCTAGCAAAGCAACTTCACAGTGGAACTGGAAACTCGGCGGTGTTAAACCAAAGGCCAAGAAATGGCTCTGTTTTTACCTTTTCATGGTTTTGGTGTTTAATTGATTTACATTTAAAATGTTGTAGTGAAGAGAAAATGGATTAGCCTTTTTGTATATTATATTTGAAGTTTAATACAAGAGTTGGACGAGTTTTTCTTGTTCGGATTTAGGCTTAAAAAAAACTCTCCTTCAAAGTATTGATACTCTTTTGATCTTTTGTGCTAACAAACCTAACTTATCCATCTTGATTACTGATTAGATAGGTACAAATGGAGAGATACTTATTTTACAAAAAAAATTGCTCCTTCGCTCCAATGTGGATGAATCTGGCTCAACCCATCAATATTTCCATGATTTTGAATTTTGATATGTTTTGGTAAATCAGACAACGGTATCTCATCAAATATTGTTCTGTTCCTTTTTCTTTGTACATGAAAAGATGCAAGGGGATAATCTCCATTTACTTTCAAAAGGAAAAACACCAAAGAATAATATTTGTCAAAACATTAAGTAGCCAAGTGCAGAGTATGGTGACGTTTCAGTGTCATTAGATTGCTAATCATTGAGAGCCTACAGAGAAGACAATGTTCAACGGACAACGGATCAATTAGGGAATGTTTACAAAGGACATATGGTCAACAAGATAAACATAACAGCAAACACAAGGGGGATTCTCAAAATACATATATATTTTAGATATTTTCGATTGGATTTCCCGTAATTTTACAAACTTTAAACGCCCGGAACAACTGTTAGAATTTTTTAGCTACTCTGAAGAAGTTTGGAAAAATCTCATACATAAACTACTGTCCACAGAAGTAAGGTTGGGCTATTTATTTTCAGATATAGTGATGCTTCTTACCAATCTCCATAGAAGTAAGGTTGGGCTATTTCTTTTCAGATATCTGTTTCAAGCTTCCTTATATGCGATTTGGACGGAATGGAATGGTAGAAAGTTTGGTGAAGCTCATACTTCAGCTGCTGGTCTTATTAAGACCATTGACAAGCAAATCGGAAACCGTATTTCAAGTCTGAAAACAAGGAAGGATTCAATCTATCAGAAGGCCATAGTGACTTGGTTCTCTTTTAGATAATAAAATTGCGATGTAAAGTGAGTAGTTTTGATTTCTTAAAACAGAAGCAACTATGATGTAAACAAAAAATTTTGATTGAATTAATTTAACATTTATTTCAAATGATAAAAATAAAATTGAGATACGGTATCTCAAAATTACAAGAATCTCAACCGAAAGAACCTTTTAAAAAGTTAGATTCTTAATAATCTAGAGAGAGCTTGACTTTGCTGGTTTCATGACCACATAGGGATCTAAACTATGCAAAAGGAGATAATTGTGTAGAGATCATAACGTTATAAGAGCATTCCCGTTAGTAAACCCCTTTTTGGAATTCAAGTTTATAATTTTTTTGTTTAATTTCTAAAAAAATAATAATAATCGAATCAATCACGGACCGTCAGTCGTGGAGCCCACAAAATAGTGATAAACTCGCCGGAAACAGATTCATTGGAGAGAGTTGGGGAGAAGCAAGCTCATCACTGTACATTATTTTAATTTTTTTTTTTTTTGAGAATCTGTGTAAACTCCCATAAGTTCATTGGGGGTGCTCTAAGAGCATCAGCAATGCTGAAACTCTCAATCTCGATAACCAAGGTAAGTTTTCTTATTATTTTATTACTTTTATTTTTTTTTTACTTAAAAAAAAAAAAAAAAAAAAAAAGGAAGAGCCAATCGCGGGTCCCCACGTGGCGATGGGACCCGCGTACAGTGAAGAATTTGTGGAAGATTAATCCTTACCTAAGGATTAATTTGGCACATACTTTTAAATATAATGGATCCCACAGATTATTATAATAAGTTTAATGCTAAGGATTTTGTTAAAACTCACCATTGGAGGTGGTCTAAGGTTTTTAACACATACTCATTTACTTACATTAAAGACTTTTTTTGACATACATTTAAGACTTTTTAAAGGGTTCTTTTGGATATAACATGTAATAAATGTAAATGTTATAAAGTCCATTTCCACTGATCAAATACATCAGTGGCAGCGATATACTGATTTATCTTCACAACTCACAAGCAAATCAACTCAAAACACGTACCCCTCTTACACTTTTTTTTTGAACTAACAAGCAAACTATGTACATAAGAAAAAACGTACCCCTCTTACACTTGATGTAATGCGAGACGTCATGCAATCAATATAGACAAAGTTAGTCTTATTTTGACGAATTTCATTCGTTAGGAGCCGTAACAAGCAAACTATGTACATAAGAAAAAACGATAACAAGAGGAAGATCTGGATCTCGTTACCTACCGAGACGATTTAAAGAGCATTGGGTATTTCTAGTTAACTCGAAAGGTCAAATTTCTTAGAAACGAAAAAATCTCGAAAGGTCAATTGATAATGTGGCGAAACCTGAGGCAACACAGAAGATGACTCATCAGGCTTCATCTCTGTGGCTAAATAAGTTGACCACAATAATAGCCCGACAGCTCAGAGTGTCACAAGGTTTGCCAGTAATAATCGGACCAATCAAATTAAAAATTGAAGTTATTTTGACCTATGATGAGACAAGACCCTATGCTATATATATATATATGCATGTGCATGGCAAGTTGAAACAAGCAGATTAACCAAAGAATAAGAAAACAAAAACTCAAAAACACAAAAGATGGCAAATATGATCGTTCAGGAACAATTCAGATGTACAAGTTTACCTTCAAGATCACATCCAAGCACGTTTGGTATCGAAGGAACTCTTAGTAAGGTAGAAACGATAAATGCCACGACAAGTTCGTTCGAATCGATCTTGATGGGCTTGGCTAGTTTGGAGGAGCTCTACGACTGTGTGGAGGAGTTTCTGAAGATGGGTTCGACACAACGTGTTATGTCTTCAGATGGATCGGAGTTCGTGGAGGAGATGCTCGATGGGTCACTGAGACTAATGGATACATGCAGCGTCTAGAGGGACCTCATGGTGGAGACTCAGGAGCATGTTCGTGATCTTCAATCATGTGTTAGAAGAAATAAAGTAGCCGGAGGAGGAGGAGATCAACTCGATGTCGCTGTCTCTGTTGGGATAAGCTTGAAAGAAAAGGAAACTTGAGTTAGAAGTTATCCACCTAATCCTACCGAGTTATGGAATATAGGAATACTAGTATGTTTAGGAGTTATCTAGATATACTACCTATTAAGATTAAGAATTATAAATCTCTATATAAGAAGATGCAAGTGTGTTGCATAGCTTATGAGTTTAGAGATTGAGCTTAAGTTTTGAGTGAGTTTCTTGAGCATTAATAAAGAGAGTTATTCTTTATACAATCTTTGAATTCTATATTTGGTATCAGAGCTTAGGAAGAGATGAGTAGTGATATCGTTACCACAACCGTGAAACCTAAAGATGGAGCATCATCCTCTATCAAGTGTCCCATGCTGAATGCAACAAACTATACAGTGTGGGCCATTCGAATGAAGATGGCGCTTAAGGTACACAAAGTGTGGAAGGCGATTGATGAAGAAACAACTACAGGAGAGAAAAACGATCTAGCCATTGCGTTATTATTCCAGTCAATTCCGGAGACACTTATCTTACAAGTTGGAGAACTCGATACAGCAAAGAAGGTTTGGGAAGCAATCAGAGCAAGGTACGTTGGTGCGGAAAGAGTAAGAGAAGCCCGTCTCCAAACATTGATGAATGAGTTTGATCGTCTCAAGATGAAAGAGACAGAGACAATAGATGACTTTAGCGGCAAACTAGCAGAGATTTCTTCAAAATCAGCGGCTCTAGGAGTAAGCATGGAAGAACCAAAACTTGTTAAAAAGTTTCTGAGTTGTCTTCCACGAAAAAAATATATCCATATTGTAGCTTCACTAGAACAGGTACTGGACCTCAACGACACCAGTTTTGAAGACATTATAGGCCGACTTAAAGTCTATGAAGAGAGGGTACTTGAAGATGAAGAACCGCAAGAAGATACAAGCAAGCTGATGTATTCAAGTTCTGAAACACAACCAACACAACAAAATCGTGATTACAATCAAGGATTTCGGAACAGAGGACGTGGAGGAAGATCGTATTACATAGGACGTGGTCGAGGACGATATTATGGACCTAGAGATCCATCGCGTGTCACATGTTATCGTTGTGACAAGATAGGTCACTATGCTAGTGATTGCCCTGATCGTTTACTTAAACTACAGGAAACTCAAGAGAACGAAGGAAGTGACACACAAGATGCAGACGAGTTGATGATGCATGAGGTCGTCTACTTAAACGAGAAGAACTGTCTCCCGGAGAAATATCATAATAACGGGGATAACAAAGACATGTGGTACCTTGATAATGGAGCCAGCAACCATATGACAGGTGATAGAAGGTATTTCTCGGAGCTTGATACAACTATCACTGGGAAAGTTAAATTTGGAGATGATTCGCGGATTGACATTAAAGGAAAAGACACCATATCATTCATAGACATGAAAGGAGAAGCAAGAAAGATGACGGACGTATACTTCATACCTAACCTGAAGAGCAATATCATTAGCCTAGGGCAAGCAACCGAGGCTGGCTGTGATATACGGTTAAGAGATGAATACCTAACTATGCATGACCGTGATGGGAAACTTCTTGTTGAAGCAAATAGAGCTAAGAATCGCTTGTACAAAGTACGAATGGGTCTTAAGACGTCCACCAAACTACACCTAACAGAGACAAGTGAATCAACTCGTTGGCATGCTAGACTGGGGCACGTGAATCACGCAACAATGAAAGCTATGGTAAGAAGAGAACTCGTTACAGGTATACCAAGCATTCATGTTTTAAAGGAAATCTGTTCATCGTGCTTACTTGGAAAGCAAGCAAGACATGCGTTCCCACAAGCAACGACTTATAGAGCAACAAGAAGGCTCGAACTCTTGCACGGCGACTTATGTGGACCAATAACACCAAACACATTCAGTGGGAACCGGTATGTCTTTGTTGTCATCGACGATCATTCTAGATACATGTGGACTATGTTGCTTAAAAACAAAAATGATGCATTCGAGAAGTTCAAAAAGCTAAAAGGTGTAGTAGAGCAAGAAACAGAGGAGAAAATCATAACTTTCAGGACAGATAGAGGTGGAGAATTTGTGTCATCAGAGTTCAGGTATTTCTGTGAAACCTCAGGTATTAAAAGACACCTCACAGCCCCATATACTCCACAGCAAAATGGAGTTGTGGAACGTAGGAACAGAACTTTAATGGAGATGGCACGAAGCATATTAAAACACATGCACATGCCGAATTGCTTCTGGGGTGAGGCTGTGCGACATGCAACATACCTGATCAATAGAATAGCTACACGCTCCCTAGATAACAAGACACCATATGAGGTTTATCGTGGAAGGAAACCAAATCTTTCCCACTTACGGATCTTTGGGTGTATTGGCTATGCAAAAACAGAGAAAGCTGGACTTAAGAAGTTGGATGATCGCTCTCGCATGTTAGTTCACTTGGGTACTGAACCAGGCTCCAAAGCTTACCGTATGCTAAACCCTGAGACACGAAAGATAATAGTAAGCAGGGATGTTATTTTTGATGAATCCAAAGGGTGGAACTGGAATGAAATCAGTACAGAAGGCGGTGAAGAGTTTGTAGTTTCACTTGGAGATTTTGGCAACCATGGAATCAGCAGAGACGTGCAGAGAGATACAGGAGGTAGTGAGAAAGATAATGTTGAAGATGTTATAACAGAGGAGGAAGAAACGCAAGAAGAAGAAGATACGTCCGAGGTAATAGCGTTAAGAAGAAGTGATAGACAGAGCGTAAAACCCAAGTATCTCGATGACTGTGTTAACCTAGAAGATTATGTGTTACTTGCGGAGGAAGAAGGAGAGATGTTACTTCTAAGTCTTAATAGCGAACCAAGAACTTTTGCAGAGGCGTGTGAGCTAAAGGAATGGATCACAGCGTGTGAGGATGAACTCCGTTCTATTGTCAAGAACAAAGTATGGAGCTTAGTACACCTTCCGAGTGGTGTAAAGCCGATTGGATTGAGATGGATATTCAAGATCAAGAGAAATTCTGACGGCTCTATCAACAAGTACAAAGCTCGTCTGGTTGCTAAAGGGTATGTACAACAACACGGAATTGACTTCGAAGAAGTATTTGCACCAGTCGCAAGATTAGAAACTATACGTCTACTCATTAGTGTGGCAGCTACAAATGGATGGAAAGTTCATCATTTGGATGTAAAAACAGCGTTCTTACACGGAGAACTAAACGAGATTGTTTATGTGACACAACCTGAGGGCTTTGAAGTAAAGGGAAGTGAAGGAAAAGTTTACAAACTTCATAAGGCCTTATATGGATTACGGCAAGCACCAAGGGCCTGGAACAACAAATTGAATCAAATTCTTCAAGGTCTAAAGTTCAAAAAGTGTTCTAAAGAGCCAACGGTGTATAGAAGAACCGTAAACAATGAACTCTTAGTGGTTGCAGTGTATGTGGATGACTTATTTGTCACAGGAGCGAACGCAAGGATCATAGGAGAGTTCAAGAAGGAGATGGCTTCAAAATTCGACATGAGTGATCTTGGTCGGTTAACATGCTACCTCGGGATTGAAGTTGAGCAGTATGAAGGAAGAATTACTTTAAACCAACGACGCTATGCGCTTAAAATACTTGAGGATAGTGGCATGAAGAACTGCAACATATCACACATTCCAATGGAGCCAGGAATGAAACTCTCGAGAGCTGATGATGAACTATACATCGATGCTACAACTTATAGAAGGAACGTTGGATGTCTCAGATATCTTCTACACACGCGACCAGATCTGTCCTTTGCGGTAGGAGTCTTGTCGAGATACATGCACCAACCAAAGGAGTCACACGGTGCTGCGATGAAACATTGTTTGAGATATCTCCAAGGCTCAACATCGTATGGTTTAGTTTTCACCCGTGCAGCACCAGAAATACCGAGACTAGTTGGATATAGTGATAGCAGTCACAATGTGGATCCTGATGATGGAAAAAGTACTACAGGACACATCTTCTACCTTGGTGAAAATTTGATTACATGGTGTTCACAAAAACAGGAAACTGTTGCTTTATCTTCTTGTGAGGCTGAGTTTATGGCAGGGACTGAAGCAGCCAAGCAAGCCATATGGTTACAGGAGCTGTTAAGTGAAGTTACAGAGCAACCTTGCGAGAAGGTGGTCATTAAAATCGACAACCAGTCTGCCATTGCCCTCTCTAAGAACCCAGTTTTTCATGGAAGAAGCAAACACATACATTCAAGGTATCATTTCATAAGAGAGTGTGTAGAGAAAGGTCAAGTGAGTGTGGTGCACGTCTCAGGTGATAAGCAGAAGGCAGATATATTAACCAAGGCGTTGGGAAGGATTAAATTCGTAGAGATGCGCTGTCTTATCGGTATTCAAGATTTGAGTAAAAGAGATTTCAAGCTTAAGGGGGAGAATGTTGGGATAAGCTTGAAAGAAAAGGAAACTTGAGTTAGAAGTTATCCACCTAATCCTACCGAGTTATGGAATATAGGAATACTAGTATGTTTAGGAGTTATCTAGATATACTATCTATTAGGATTAGGAATTATAAATCTCTATATAAGAAGATGCAAGTGTGTTGCATAGCTTATGAGTTTAGAGATTGAGCTTAAGTTTTGAGTGAGTTTCTTGAGCATTAATAAAGAGAGTTATTCTTTATACAATCTTTGAATTCTATAGTCTCAAGCTATGTCGGACTTAGAAAAAACATGAGAAAAGAAGCTAAGAAGCTTCTAGGATCCTTGAAGAAAATTGATGGTGGGTCAAGTTCATATGATAATGAACATCTTGTGGCGGTAATAGATGTGATGAGACGAGTAGTTTCGGTTAGTGTCGTGGTGTTGAAGTCGTTATTAGTGTTCTTGCCCGGGACACAAAGTAACATGAAGACCAAGCTGGCTTCGTTACTAGTTAAGAAGAAGTATAATCATGATGCGACCTGCAAGAACGAGTTGGAGACATTGGATTACGCTATTTGCGAAGACTTCAGCTCTCATGATGATCTACAAAAGAAGCTTGTGGAGGTTGAGGTGTGCATTGGTGGGTTCGAGAAGAGTTTAGAAGGGTTATTTCGAAGGTTAATAAGAACACGAGCCTCTCTTCTCAACATAATCTCTCACTAGGTTTTACAAGTATACATTCGTGGGCATTCTATTTTAGAGAACTTGCCTGAGGCATGCATTGTAAAAGCATAGAAAGATTTTTGTACACTCATTAAATTGATAAATGTAGAGAAAATTTATAAAATAGAACCAACATTGGTGTTATAAACCCATAGATGTTACGAATTTTGAGACATTCACATTCACTATTTGCTATTTAGTTGGGCCTAACTGATATAGATATGAGCACAAGTATGTGGCGTGGACCAAACATATATGCAACAGAACACTCTTGATATTTTCTTTCACTTGCTTCCTCATCTAAAACGCAATTTGCATGAGCCCAGTCATATTAACATAGCAGATATGTATAATTGTATCGTCAATATAATCATAATAATATAATTATAGGTTTTACGTGATTTACGTTACTTTTATCAAAAGATATCATTAATCAAATCTGTACCAGACTACACTCTACACATATCTGGATTCGTATCATAATATACGTCATACTTCATTACGAATTTTATATAATCAGGAAAAATTTAATAATATCTTTAAAAAATTTAAATGTTGGTATAGCTAAATCACTCATTCTTTCGTCATCCATTGTATCAAAAGTGCCTTCACTTAAATTAATTTATATACATACATATTGATTCTTAAAGAGAAACTAAAGATTCACAAATTCAAACCAAAAGGCTTAAAGACTCTAAACCTGATCAACAGAAAACCTAATGGACACGCCTAAATTCATGGTAACGTAATTGGTGGTGAGGTGTGACGGTGTTACTTAAGGGAGGCATCGTCCATTGCGTGGGACCAAAGCATCCATGCAATAGCATATCCACATATATATCATTTAATAATCTAACAAAATCTTGCCAAGATCTTTCTTCTGATTAAATTCAATCGAGACTGAGGTACCCCACAGTCCCACACACACAAAATAAATAAATAGCCTTACAAAAATCCAACGATGATAAAAGCTAATTAAATAATGACAAAATATTAAAGGATCGTAAATGGACGGTGGCTTCGGTACATGAAAAGAGGTGTAAAAAGGTTTCGGTTTCAGTAAATCGAAACCGAAACATCGAACTTCGTCAAGGATTCAACTAAAATTCAAACATATAGCATTTAATGAGTCTTACGTGTTCTGGTCCTCCTTAGTGAAGTACCCATACTCACTTCACATGGTCTTCACTTTAGTCTAATTAGATAGGCCCTACCTCATTGACCTTTATGTCACTGAAGATGTGTATTTATATAAAGTATAAACCCTTACTAAAGTACCAAACAAGCATAACTCAAAACCCCCATTTTATCATTATTACTTGAAATGTATGCGTCTTCATTGTCTCCAAGACTTCATAAAGCATACAAAGCTAGATGTGTTAGCTTACCGGTTCGGTTGCATCCAAGTGTTAGGAGGATTCAAGAAGTGGTCTCCAGGGTTAGAGCTTTGGGGTCGTCTTCGTTGGAGTCGAGGACGATGGTCCGTGACGGTCTCTCCGGTCTCACAGAGATTTATAGATGTTTAAGTGAAGATCTCTTCAAGTCTTCTTCTGAAACTCAACAAGCTCTTCTTAATAGTGGCTTGATGGATGAGCTTCTTGAAGTATCGTTGAAGTACTTGGAGGTTTGTGGAGGAGCTAAAGACGGTGCGTCGAGGATCAAAAAGAGTGTTGTTGAGCTTCAGTCAGCTTTGAGACGGAGCAAGAAGGGAGGTGAGTTTAGCCTCGAGGGTGACGTTGATGCTTACCTAGCGACGCGCAAAGAGATCAAGAAGGAGATCAAGAAGTATATGGTGATGTCGAAAGAGACAGAAGCGTGTTTAGAGAGTAGTGTTTGGTGTGGTGGTCGTGATGATCAAGACATGAGTGCTTTGGTTAGAGTGATGCAAGAAACAAGTGTGATCACTTGTTTCGTCTTACGCACCGTATTGTCGTTCTTGTCGTCGCCAAAAGGGTTAAAGAGTAAGAACCATCATCAACACAAAGGTTGGGGTATTGTTATGAAGCTTGTGAAGAAAGGAATAGATCATCATCATCATGAGAAAGAGTTTTCTTGCCTTGAGCTTGAAGCTATGGAAGCTGAGCTTGGGAAGGTCGTTGTGGTGACGACAAGGGAAGATCAAGAAGATGAGAAAGAGATAAGTGAGGAAGTAAGTGAGATGATTCAATGTGCAGTGGTTAAATCGAAAGATGTGGAGGCAGCCATGGAAGAGCTCGAAGAGGGACTTGAAGGATTGTTCAAGGTGATGATACAAGCTAGAGTGTCTCTTCTTAACATCCTATCCACTTAAAAAAAAATAGAACCAGAATCGAGCTTCTTGCTCTTGACCAGATCAAGTGGTTTTATAATCTTGGTTTGGTATTTGTTTTCCTGTGTGTTGAAAGATAGTTTAGACATGCATCCATGTATTAGAGGATGTGTGTTGTTGTAACTTTGTAAACTCTTCATGCGTGAACAACTCTTGTAAAGGTTTAAATATCTATTAGTCAAAAAAGGTTTAAATATCTATAATTTTTCGCTTACGAAGAGGAATGTAAAGAGAGACGAATGCTGATCAGTAATTTTAGTTAGTATTTTTCATAAAAAGCAATTTAATTATTGCAGAATCGTTGAAATAATCAAAAGGATAAAGACCATCTCCAGTTAGGCAGTGGCCGTCTCTTTTCAGAGCTTTCATTATTAATAAAACATTGGCAAAAACAGATAAGGAATGGAGAAGAGGTCAACACTGAAGAGAGAAGGTTGAAACGATTCTTCATAGAAAACGATGCTGAAATTAATGGAAAAATAAAATATAATTAAGTATAAAATATTTTTTTTTGTTAGACATCTACAATAGTTTCAACACTCATTTCATTTTTAACACCATTTTTTTTATTTTTAACATTCTATATCATCTTCACTTTCTATCACCTAATTCATTCAATACTCTCTTTAACTTTAACTTCTACAATGATTTGTTTAAAAAAATTCAACATCATACCTACTATTTTAATTCATATATTTATCATTTACAATATAATAATTACAAATTAATAATTTGATTGTAATTAACTTAAAAGCTAAAATAACATGACTTTTAATAATTTTATTTTATTTATATACCTATCTTATTTTTTTTAAATAATACTAACACTAATATTATTTAAAACAATTAAAATAGTTGATTATCATCAAAATACATTTTTTTATTTATCCAAATGAAATGAGAGCAGTCTTTATTTATAGATTATAAAAAAATATAAATTTGATATAATTATTATTTTTGAAAAAATAATTCTATTATAAAATAAATGAGTTTGAATTATTGAGTGAAAATAAAAAATTAAAAATTTGCCTAATAATTTTTTCTACTTTGATCGTGCCATGTGGCAAAGCTGACCAACAAAAATATTTAAGCTTTTGAAAATTTACAACACCATTGATGTTACATAGATTCGTTTTAGAGTTTCAACACCTTCGTTAGAAAAGGTGATCTAGAAAATGATTTTAAATTTATAGTCATTAGTGACCCACATTAATAAGAATATTTTTAGTCAACTAAGAAGAGAATCCTTCTTGGCATAAATCTTTTTGTTGAATATCTCAAAAATAAAAAGAGATTTATTTTTCTAAGTTTGTTACATAGTTCTCACAATTTTTTATGAGAAGTTGATCATGTAATTTATTTATTTGCTGGAGGAGTAGGGCATTCGCAATAACAACCGGTACCAAAACATAATTCTTTGCATTCTGGCGTACAAAAATCAAACCCTCCTAGTGGTTTAACCGTCGGCATTGAAGCTTCGAGATCAACCGAGGGCAGAGAAGTTTCTTCGTTTAACATACGTTTTGCCTCAACACTCTGGACTGTTACAGATACCATCACTACAACACATGATAATAAACATAAATAACGCAATCTAATTGTTTTCCATCATTAACTTAGAGATTCTTTTGATTTTTTTTTGCATATTATGTAAAATAAATAAATAAAAATTTACCCAAAAATAAATAAATAAATACAACTTTGAACTTACAAGCTAAAGCTAAAAGGACGATGAAAGCAGACTTGCATGCAAATTTCTCCATTGGTTTGTTTTTATCTCCTGATAATCTTCTTGGAAAAATACAAAGACAAATGTGAATAGATCTATATTCTGGACAATGTATATTTACACAATTGGAAAAGTGTGGTGATGTTGAATTTGAGTTCGGTCAGGTCAGTTCGCATAATAAGAGACAAATTTGATGGTGGTTTATTTCAAAAGCGTTTTTATTGATCAGAAGATACAAAGGAAAAATAGGATGGTACTCGTCGGAGTTAGCCGGAAAAGTACAAATCAGCAAAAAAAAAAAAAGTAAAAGTAAGCAAACCTTAATTTCTAGTCGTTAGTCTCTATGTGTTCAAGTCTTGATCTTTTTCTTATTGCCTTTTGTCTTTCTTTTATACACAAACTCCTTTTCTTTTTGCCCAAATCGATTTGCTCTAATGAGCTAAATTGGGCTTAACGGCGAAGTGATTGGGCCAAGCCTTTGGGTCTTTGTTTTGGTCGCCCAAGCTACGAAGCCGAGCTGGTGACTCATGAATTGTAGTGACAAGCCATTGAGCCGATCTCATGATGCCGAATTGAGACGGTTGAGCTAACTTAATGTGCCGAATTGGCAAATCTTGTGAAAGGGTGTAGTCCATTTCCAACAGATAAGAACAAAAATTCATGTAAGAAAATTAATGTTATCTTTTGACCATAAAAATAAAATCTCCAGAGAGATCATAGACTATTAAATAGTCAAAAAGGAATCCATAATTTCTTAAAATAAAGATTTGTATAGAAGATCTTGAAAATATTAATAGCCCACGAGAAAAAGTCAGCCCATTACATAAAGCCCATTTGTATAATCAGTAAAACTAATCATGATAAGTCTTTGCTTTATGGCGTGAGATTAATGAGTGAGTAACGCGTGTCTAAAGACACAACGGCTATATTTAAGACAAGGTCAAAGGTGGTCTCGGCTGTGAGTTCTTGTGGGACCCAAAAGAGCGTTACTTTCCTATTAGCATTGAATACCGTTGGCGTTACAACACTCACACCATTGTGCCTTCTCTTTCTTCTTCAGTCATCGTGCTTCTGTGTCAGAGACGCGGTGGTGGTGATAAAATGACGGCGGCCGGAGTAGCATCGGAGAAGACGAAGAAGCTATTCAAGCTTAGTCTCTCTCTCTTCCGTCTTGGCTTCAACTCCTCCAAATGGTACTCTCTCAATAGATTTATACATTCTTAGATTCGTAACATAAATCGATCAGTTTTGATGAACCTTTTTGTTACTTGTTTTGTCTAGCAAAACGGCGGCGAAGATGGCTGTAGCTCGAATAAAGCTTTTGAGGAACAAGAGACAAGTTGTGGTGAAGCAAATGAGACGTGACATTGCTCTTCTTCTTCAGTCTGGTCAAGATGCCACTGCTCGAATCAGAGTATTTCACATTCTCTAACTTTCTCTTACAAAAGTGTTCGTAGTGTAATGGTTGCCAAAGAGAATTGGTTGTTCCCCTGTGCCAGGTTCAAACCACACCATTAGTACAAAAAAATATTCTTTCATTAGGATTAATATCTAAAGATTGATTTATATTTTCTTTTGCACAAGTTAACTCAATTCAATGAAGATTTGTCTTTCTGATCAAATCAGGTAGAGCATGTGATTAGGGAGCAGAACATACTTGCGGCAAACGAAATCATTGAGCTTTTCTGCGAACTCATTGTTTCAAGACTCGCTATCATCACCAAACAGAAGTATGTTCACATGTCAGTTTCAACTCTTTTACTTCAACGTAATATTAAATTTCTTTTACTTGTTTTTTTATTATAGGGAATGCCCTGTGGATCTCAAGGAAGGCATTGCTAGTTTAATCTTCGCTGCGCCTAGATGCTCTGAGATTCCGGAGCTTGGAGATTTAAAAGACATCTTTGAGAAGAAGTATGGAAGAGATTTTGTATCTGCTGCTATTGAGTTGCGTCCTACCTGTGGGGTTAACCGGATGGTAAGTAACATTCTTTTGTTTCTGGTTACTTAACGTGATGTGGACTGACGTTTTGACTCTTTGTGTGTGTGTTGTAGTTGGTTGTTAAGCTTTCGGTTACGCGTCCCGAAGGAGAATTCAAACTGAAAGTCATGAAGGAGATTGCAAAGGAGTTTCAGGTTGATTGGGATACTAAAGAGACAGAACTAGAACTTCTCAAACCTCAAGAAGAAACCATTGTATGTGTCTTTTTATCTCTCTTTTTTTTTTTTTAAGTAGAATCAGAATTTTAAAACATGTAATATTTTTCTTGTATGAGCAGGATGGGCCACGTGCGTTTGTCAGCGCCTCAAGCTTACCAGTTGAACGTGCTTCTCAAGATCCCATTGATCCTAGCATCAACACGCATTATCATGGCACTGAGTCAGCGGCTGAAGCA
Organism: Brassica rapa; assembly: GCF_000309985.2. Lineage (NCBI taxonomy): Eukaryota > Viridiplantae > Streptophyta > Magnoliopsida > Brassicales > Brassicaceae > Brassica > Brassica rapa. The sequence goes on along the minus strand of NC_024802.2, from coordinate 15,819,530 downwards.
GCAGCTGAATTAGCCAAGCAGGCGGTTGAAGCAGCACAAGTAGCCGCTTTATTAGCTAAAAGAAGAGACAACAGCACCAAGGAGGATCATTATCATCTAGGTTCAACAAGACATTCCCTAGATTCTGAAACAAGCTCCTACTACGCCAAACCTTATGTCAGAAGACACAGCTGCAACAATCCGTGTGTAAATGAATCTGACCACAAGGAAGAATCAGAAGCAAAGGAAGCAGTGAGGAGGAGACACAGCTACAACTCTCCACCACTACCTCCTCCTGCAACTTCTGAGATCAAGTTTGATGAGTCAGACTATGAGGAAGAGACAGAGCCAGAAGAAGGATTACTGCAGAGTCGTGCTTCTTCGCTCCCACCAAACCGAGCACCACCTCAGGCTCCTCAGTCGAGAAGGGACTCAAGCGGTCACCAAGTTCACCCAAAACTGCCTGACTATGATACTTTGGCGGCACGTTTTGAAGCAATCAGACACAGTAAAGGGCCATTGATCTGAAAGAAACTTCACTTACTCCTCCTTTATATATATAAATAAATAGAAATAAAATCACCTTTTGGATTTATGCAATTATTGTATTTATTACTTTGGTTTAGTCATTGTGTATGAAGAAGAAAGAAGCATTATGTTTTTATGTACTGAAAGTCATTGTGCAGATTTATGCATTGCTCTGCTCATCGTTTATGTAATAAATTTAGCATAAGGGAAGTTGATAACGAGAGGACAGTTCGTTTCAAAGGTTTATAAGATGGACTAAGAGCTGGTGTAATGGGTTTAGGTTAATTCCTTGGGAGACAAGACACTCATTATGGCTACAGAGAGTTGTTTTACAGTGACCATGATGACTGATCAAAAAGTAGTTTACTATTGGAAATATGGATGAAGATGTTAAAGTTTTCAAGCTTAATGATGGTGGTATTATCAATATCACTTCCCAAAGTTGTTTTCATATGTTCACTAGTCTCTTTTTTTTGCAATGATTAATTATCTTTCAAAACTTGTATGATACTGTATGCCGTGTGTTATTGTGAAAATTTAAAAATCTCTAAAAGCCAAACTAGCAACTAATATAAAACCTATATTTCAAAAAAACTAATATAAACATTCAATTGAAAATATCCAGATTTGTAACTGAAATTCTAACTCTGAAGTAAGGGATTCAGCTCAGCTCGGTTTTTTATGAGCATGAATTATATGTTCACGAGTTATATGAACGATCTTTAACGAACATGAGCTAACTCATGAGCTTGACTGTTTTTATATATATGTATATGTGTGTGTGTGTGTCTGGATGATTTTTTTCTTATGTAAGAAAAGATAATTTTCATATTAATCATGTTTATCTTCTAAAATTAAAATGTAAACATACAAAATATTAAATAATATTGTTAACAATCCTCATATTATATATCTTTAGAATTAAAATGTAAAACAAAATATTTCTAAGATTCTCATGCGGAATATATATATTTTTATGATTTAGATGAAAAGTTTGAATGAATCATCTTAAGACTTATGTTGAATATATTTTTGGATCACAAATTAAGATTTTATTTAATTTTTTATTAGGTTTTAGTTTTATTCATTATTAATATTAATGTTCTGGATTTTTAATATTTAAATTTTAAACTATATTATGAAAAATATTTTATTTATAATGATTTTATAATTTTTATTTTCATATTTGATCGCGAGTTAGCTCATTTAACTCATGATCTAAATGATATGAATTCGAGTTTACATATGAAAGCTCATATAATAAATGAGCTGAGCTGAGTTAATTCATGAAAAATATGAGCTCACTATGAACTGCGCTGAGTTGAGCTAGCTAACTCATTTTGACACTCTTACTCTAAAGTATTTTTTTTGGTATTACTGAACATTCTGAGTAATATATATTGATTTTTTTGGGGTCAAATATATGATTTCTCAAACTTCTTTTTTGCCCATTAATAGAGTAGATTTGTAGCTAGAGAACAACAAATAATTCTAAGTAAAAAATACATTAAATATATATGGTCAAGTCAAAAGTGGAAGTCATTTGTAACATGAGTACTATTTAATAATTTTACAAGGTAAACATTCAATGAAATTCCAGAAAGTTAATTAAACAACAAAATTCACGTATATCTAAGGTAATTATATTATTTTGGGGGTCAGTCAAGGTCCGTCCATATATCTTTTAGCTGACCCACAAAAAAGGAAAATATCTTTCATTACATAATTTCTTTCCATATCATATTTAGAGTATACATATATAAACAGATCTTCATAATCTTCAAATCATTCATCTAGTTAACAAACTATATCAGAAAAAAACCGTAACAAATAATAAAGAGAGATGAGTAAATCCGTAGAGTGGTCTGGTTTGCCCGAAGAACTAGTCGATGAAATAGCCGGCCGTCTCTTCTCTAAAGTCGAGCTTCACCGAGTCCGTAGCATCTGCAAACCCTGGCGTTCCGCGTCTTCGATCCATAAACGTTACCCCAAACGCCATGACCGCAACCGTGTACGTGTGCTTTCTCCCTTGAGTAATATAAACTCGTGTTTACTCTCTCCCGCGGCTTTCTTCCGTGTGTTTCTTTCGTCCTGTCGGAACAAAGGATGGCTTATCAAAACCCAAGATGTCTCCGAAACCCGTAAAAAATTACTACACCCGCTCTCTCGTGTCCCCATGGACTCTTCTCAGCAAACCTTAGATCTTTTGGAGTATACGGTCACAGAGATCCATCAGTCTTACGACGTGACTAAATCCATATCGTATAATTTCGCTAGAGTTGTTTTAATGGACAAGTTTGTTTTCGGGGTGAATGACAAGAAGGAGATCTGGTGGTGCAACAGTGAAGAAAGTAATGACGGTAGTAATAATGTTTGGACAAGAGTTTCAGATGAAGAAGCTGAGTATTTCTCGGACATCATAGTCCACAAAGGTCAAATCTATGCCTTGGACCTAAATAGCGCGATATGGTGGATTAGTTTATCCGAGCTCAAGATTTTTCAGTACGGACCTTCGACTCCAATGGACTACTACGAGTTTGATGATTGCAAAGACAAGAGGCTCGTGGAGTTTTGTGGAGAACTGTGCATCATTCATCGTTTCTGTAAGACGTTTCGCGTGCGCAGAGTTAACGTGGAGAGGACTATTGGTTTCAAGGTTTATAAGATGGACATGGAGTTGGTTGAATGGGTTGAGGTTAAGTCTCTGGGAGATAATGCGTTTGTCATGGCGACAGATAGTTGTTTCTCGGTTGTGGCTAGTGACTATTATGGATGTTTGGAGGATGCCATATATTTTACTGAAAAGAAGGATGTAAACAATGTTAGTGTGTTCAAGCTTGGTCAGGGTTGTGTTACTAAGTTGGTGGAGTCTTTTGAGAATTGTTTTCATATGTTTTATCCTCCTTTTGTATGAGAATGTTGTTGTTTATTTTAATCTCAAATCCTTATATTTTGTCAATCAGAATGTTTCTCCCTTTGTTAATGATAATAAATCCTCGTTGAAAATGGAATTCTTCTTCACTAGGTGGTAATCTGCGCGGTGCACGAAGTAAAATAGTTTATTAAATTGTTGTACTAAGAGATTTGTAGTTATATATTCGTTCAGATTCAATTGATCTATTCGCATTTTAGATTTTTAAGGTTAGAAATTTAAATCTTATTCGAATATTTGCAAATTTTAGTTTAGATTTGGTTCGGATCATTACAGATTCGGTTCGGATTCGAGTTTAGATACCTATTTTTACTACATATTTTTTAACAAAAATCCAAATATACTCAAGTCCTCAAAATCCAAAAATAAAATAATATAAAACATAAAAAAATGAATAATATAAGACTAAATATTTAAATATACATAAGCATTGATTCAATTTAAATATTTGGATGGAGAACAAATAAATATTATCAGAATTTTGAACAATTACAATTATTTTTAGATATTCACTTGTGACTATGTTGACAATTTTAGATATTTTCATATTTTTAATATCTAATAGATATAAAATTTAAATTAATTAATATATTTAATTATATAACTGTGAATTAGATATTTTTGTATCTAAAATATTTTAGTTTGGATTAGATCCGAGTCTGGTTATCTGTATATTAAACTTTTAGATCCATCTAAGTACGCAATCAGTTTTACTTTCTCCTTAGTATCACTTTCAAATCTACTTCGGTTTGGTTCTTCGGATCCAAATATTTTGTCTACCAGATATTTTATCTATACTTTCTTTCTTCTGCTAGTATAAAGTAAAGTAAAATAGTTGTAAAACAAATATTCTTGGCTTATTTAACGTACATAATTATTGGATTATACTTTAGAATGCGAATAAAAAATGGTTGGATGTCGTGTCAATACTGTTGGGCATGTTGCAAAATTGGTGTAGTCTATAACTAATAACGTGTATTTTCTTATAAAATAATTATTGGTAACTATAGTAAACAATGATACAATCAAGTGAAAGAGGTTAAAGTTGCGTGTAAAATAATGTGATCTCTTCACTCGGCACTTAAATTTTAGTTTATCAATCAATTTCACGAATTTTCTATCATTTTAAAGCTTTTCTGATTTCTGATTTTATCTAGCAATCTTATTATGTTTATAATTCTTGGTCTGGTATGAAAACTTCGTAAAAAATCAATACTTGGTTAAACTATAGAATCAATACTTGTGTGTAGTATTTTTTTACCTCAGTTTCCTTATTTCATAACCAATTACAATTATTTGTTGCTTTCATGTACAAAAACCTCAACCATGACCATGTTCAGAAAGATATGAAACTTTGAGTTGCTAAGAATATTATCATTCCAGCAATTTAGTTGATGCGAATTTTAATGATTTTGTATTTCTGTTTTAAAACGATATTATTCAATAGTTGTACAGAGATAATTTCAATTCATTAATATAAATTTTAAAAATACAGAAACTAAAAATGAGCTGATTAAAAAATAGTGTGTGAACACATTAAATTACATGCGGTTGGGTTAAAAAATAGTGTATGAACACATTAATTGTTAAATGATTGTGAGACCGACACGTCAGCATTTTCAAATTAAAATAGATATGAGGCTGATACGTGGTAAATATAGTGTGAACACATTAATGACAAATGATTTTCTTTTAATAGATAGGAGATTCTTATGCGTCTTTTTCATGTCGGTTTTCTGTGCGTTAAATGACATGGTGTTCATTAGTAACGCTAATGCGGCAGACGTCACATGTCATATCATATCGATTGCTAATCAGTAAAACACAGTGACGATTAGCCATGGGCACATGTATGCAATCGGAACCAAAAACCGAACGAAACTGAACAAAAAAAAATGAAGTTCAATTTGGGTTTGAATCTCATCAATTATTCGAGTAGATGCTATATTTCTACGATTGGAAAACTGAAATCAAACAGTAACCGAACAAAAAAACCGAATTAACACTCAAATTTCTGTAATATAGTTTATTACCTATATTTAGTTTCAAAAAATTTTAATAAATCAATATACCAAAAACGAATTAATCATAAAAATATTTTTATCCAAAATATTTAAAATTATCTGAACCATCCAAATTTTATATAAAAATTCATAAAACTGAAATTTAATCTGAAATCTCGAATTTCTGACATTTTAACTCCAATTAACTAGAAAAACAAAACCGATTCGAAATCGAATGAGATCCAAAATTACTTTGGATATTAGCTAGTTCTCAATTTTACTACTTAAAATAATTCAAAAACTGAAATAACCTAACTGAAACCGAATCAAATTTTCAAAAATACTCAAATGGATCGTAAACCTCTAAACCCAAAAACGGAAAGAAGAACTGAGAATCGAATACATAGGACTAATCGCGTTTACCGAACCGGGAGTTAACAGTTGCTTCAGGATGGTGGTTTTCGTTTAATGGAACCGGTTAACTAATTTAATAGTCCGGTTGGTTTGCCTACCTAGCGCAAAACTTAAAACGACGACGTTGTTTAAGTCTTAACTTTCCGTAGCGTCGTGTCAAGGAAGCCTCGGCACATTCTCGCCGGAGATTCGATCGGAGACAATGAAGAAATCGCCGTTGCCGGTGCAGAACGTTAACCGCTCCGATAAGAACGTCGCCGGAAAAGAAGCACTGGTGAAGCTATTGCGATGGCACTTCGGCCATGGAGATTTCAGAGGGAAGCAGCTAGAGGCGATTCAAGCGGTTGTATCAGGAAGGGATTGCTTTTGCTTGATGCCGACGGGAGGAGGGAAATCGATTTGTTATCAGATACCTGCGTTGGCTAAACCTGGAATCGTGCTTGTTGTTTCTCCTTTGATTGGTAAAAAAAATCTGATTCCTTTCCTTTGAATGGAGAATCTGTTGTTTTTTTTGATTTTGGGGTTCTAACTGTTTGTGTTTCTGTGTTTATTTGCCTTCTCAGCTTTGATGGTGAGTGTCATTGTTCTTTTCTCATGCTTCTTTTAAATGGTTTTTTGAAAAGATCATTCTTTGTTTAATGAAGGAGAACCAAGTGATGGCGTTGAAGGAGAAAGGTATTGCTGCTGAGTATCTCTCGTCCACTCAAGCTACACATGTTAGGAACAAGGTGAATTGGCTATACTGTGTGTGTATGTGTATATGCTATGTAAATAAATTCTCATTGTTGGTAGAAAACTAGAATTCAAGATTCATGGCATGTGCTTTGTTATAGTGTTGAGTGAGTCACTTGGAAACGTTCTTCATTTTGTTTCACTTCCAAGTGTTTGTGTTTGATTACACCTCGAAATATCGTATGTGTGTAAATATGTTAGGAACATAGTGCGCTGGCTATACTTTTTCTGTATATGCAACTTGATATAGAATTTTCACATAAATAAGTTCCCACTGTTAGTAGAATTCAAGATTCATGCCATGTGCTTTGTTATAATGTTGAATGAATCACTTGGGAAAGTTCTTTATTTTGTTTCACTTCAACTGTATGTGTCGATCATTCCTCGAAAAATCTTGGATGAGGGAGATAACTTCTTGTATTTGTTATTTTTGTTTTAGATCCACGAGGACCTTGATTCTGGAAAACCTTCTGTAAGATTGCTGTATGTAACTCCAGAACTGATCGCGACAAAAGGATTTATGCTGAAGCTGAGAAAGCTCCATGACAGGGGTTTACTGAATCTTATAGCCATAGACGAGGTAAGGCCGTCTAATGCTTTATACAAGAGTAAGCAGTAAAGCTTCAGGTGTTGAACTTGAATGTTTGTTTAATGTATCTCGATTGTTTATGTATATTTCAGGCACATTGCATCTCATCATGGGGCCATGACTTCAGGTTTATAAGCGCTGATTGTGTCAGCATTCTTGTCTGTGTGTGCTTGCTATTCTCTAACTTTATTTTTTTGTGATAAAACAGACCTAGCTATCGTCAACTTTCAACCTTAAGAGATTCTTTGACTGATGTTCCAGTGTTGGCTCTAACCGCTACTGCTGCTCCTAAGTAATTTTCTATCTCTGTGCATTATAAGAACATGTTTGTAAATTGTAGAGCCTCTTCTCAACAGAAATACTTTGCAGGGTACAAAAGGATGTCATTGACTCCTTGAGTTTGCGGAATCCTTTGGTCCTCAAGTCCTCTTTCAATCGCCCAAATATCTTCTATGAAGGTTTGTATTTTCCTTTTGAGCTATTATTTTCTTTCTGTAAAGAGTTATGGGGAGTTCCCTATAATAGCTATCATCTGAATAAGTTTTTCTTGGTGCAGTTAGGTACAAAGACCTTATAGACAATGCTTATACTGATTTGTGCAACATGCTCAAGTCATGTGGAAAAATATGTGCAATTATCTATTGCCTTGAGCGTACAACCTGTGATGACTTGTCTCTTCATCTCACCAGTACTGGGATCTCTTCTGCTGGTAAAAAGCGTCCCTTGTACCTCTACCTGCTTACAAATTGAGCTGCAACCGCTGATTCATGCTTATCTTTATGTTCGCAGCTTATCATGCAGGACTCAATAGTCATCTGAGAAGTACTGTTTTAGATGACTGGCTGTCCTCGAAGAAGCAAGTTATTGTTGCCACAGTGGCTTTCGGGTATGAATAACTCTGTGAATTACCTTGCATATGGTTCTTGGTTTATTATGATCATCTTCTTTGCGTCTTACAATGTGTTTGGGAGCTCTTGGGGGCACGTGATAAACGCTCTAATGGTTTTTCTACAGAATGGTAAACAAAGTTTCTTCCTCATGTTGCATATTCTTGTAAAAGATAGTTCTTATGTACTGAAGCATGATCAGACAACTGACTTTATAGGGTATAGATAAGAAGGATGTGAGAATGGTTTGCCACTTTAACGTCCCAAAATCGATGGAATCTTTCTACCAAGAGTCCGGTAGAGCAGGTCGGGATCAGCTACCTTCAAGAAGTGTATTATACTATGGCGTAGACGATAGAAAGAAAATGGTAATGTTAACTCTTCACAACTTTCATTCTCTGAGTTAAGTTATCTAACTTACTTTACAAACTCTTTGCTAGGAGTTTCTACTACGGAACTCGGAGAATAAGAAATCCCCATCCTCATCCTCAAAGAAGCCTACATCTGACTTCGAGCAGGTAAATAATGCTTTCTTGTTTTTTTTTTCTTTCAGGTTCTGTCTATTTCAGTTGAAAGTTAATTCTCATATTAATGCTGCATGTATTTAGATTGTGAGATACTGCGAAGGTTCTGGATGCCGAAGGAAAAAGATTCTTGAGAGCTTTGGTGAAGAGGTGTGTGACTTATGTTTTACTTTATTCACTAGAACGTTTCATTAAACTAAGCCGCTGATTTTCTTTGTTGCAAACAGTTTCCTGTACAGCAATGCAAGAAAACGTGTGATGCATGTAAGCATCCAAATCAAGTTGCTCGTAGCTTGGAGGAGCTCACGACTACCGCCTCCCGAAGACACAACTCTTCTCGAGTTTTCATCACCAGGTTTTGCTAATAAAACCTCATCTAACTGTGCATGCAACAAATATACAAAAGAACTGAACTCCGTACTCAATTATTTTGCAAGCTCGAGTGATAATAAGACCAATGAAGGGCAGTACTCTGAGTTCTGGAATCGTAATGAAGATGGAAGCAATTCCGACGAGGAAATATCAGATTCAGATGGTAGCACTTCCTTCAGTAGAGATTTAGCACTTATATATATTCAATATTTTTACTCACGTGTTGATTCATCTACATGCAGATGGAGCTGATGTTGTCAAAAGCCTAGCAGGACCTAAACTATCGAGGAAGCTGGGAGTAGATGAGAAACTGGTTTTACTGGAGCGGGCTGAGGAAAAGTACAACGAAAGCAATAAACAGGTTTAGTAACAGATTCGCTTTACCTACTTCAGAAACAGAAGTATAACTTAGCATACTGTTTGCAGGTCAAAAAGTCAGAGAAGAATGCGATATCTGAAACACTAAGGGAATCAAGCAAGCAGAGACTCTTGAATGAGCTTACAAAAGTACTTCAACTGCTTGGTGTAAAAGAGTAAAAACCTCTTCAACCCTCTTTTCAGTATTATATGTGCCACTCTCTTATCTCATTTAACTGTAATGTTGATGCAGGATTGATTCCCAAAACGCATCTGAGTTTCTTGAAAGCGAGTGCTATAGAAAATACAGCAAAGCAGGGAAATCGTTTTACTACTCACAGATAGCGAGTACTGTGAGATGGTTAGGAACCGCAAGCAGAGACGAGCTAATGACCCGACTTAGCTCAATGGCCAGAGAAGAAGAGCCATCAGGAGAACCAATCCTGGTGACTGAACCATCACAGAACATAGAGCAAGAAGATGGAACCACATACACAGCCGAGCCACATGTCGACGAAACAACACAGCAGCTAGTGATTAGCCCGAGCTGTTCGCCTATAAGGCTCCCAGAGATTCCGTCATTCTCAGAGTTTGTGAACCGTAGAAAGATGAAGCACTCTACCGAAGGTTCTGATGGCAAGAAACCGTCAAAGATAATGAAGCTAAAGTAAAAATTGCAGTCAAGTCCTTGAAATATTTGTTTATTACAGTAATGTTCTTTTTTTGCCAGTTTTGGTAATTGGCCTATTGTCTCTTGAAGTCGTAGCGTAGAGGATACAGAGTTCAACCCGGTTCAATAAACTTAATTGGAAACAAACCAGCTAAACCGATATGTAATTAAAAACAGAAGAGAACATGTTTAAGACAAAAAAAGATCTACAGATTCTCAAACTCTCCTTATCCAAACGCCAACAGCTGTCTACTCTTTCCCGTGAAAAGCGCTCACTGACATCGAAAAGCACATATCTATTTGTAATACTTTTATATTTCAAAATCGTATATTATATGGTTTTATAATACACGATCCGTGATCTGCGCTAAGAGATACACCTCATGGAGAAACTCGAGACCGGCGAATCTACGGCGGCTCCGGCGTAAACTCTCGCGTGATCGCTCTCTTGACCGTAATCCATCATCGGACGGTACTCCAGATCATCGTCGTGGTCGTACACAAACTCCGGCATCTCTATCTCGTTCCTCCTCACGTGCTCCCACAAGTAGTCAACTCTGCTTACGTACCTTAGCTTCCCGTACAACCTACCGTAGCCAATCACCGCACCAAACAAACAAATTCAGTAATCGAAAAAAATCTTCAGTTTCTTATAACCGCAAAAAAACGCGACGGTTACAGGTTACTCACCCGCCGGAGAATAGGAATCGTCCGCAAGTGGCGAGGAAGAGACGTGACTGAAGGCCTGGGTGGAGGAAGTAAACCTCCTGGAGATTGTCTCTTACGTTCACCGGAATCGCGTCGTAGATCGCTCGTAGAGCTGAGATTCCGGGGAAATTCTCGCTCCTCTGTACGCCGGTGTGGACGTAGAGAATGGAGAAAGGTTTTCTCCCTAAGCGAGGAAAGATCTTCTCCTCAAGATACGTCTTCAACACATCCAGTGAGAGAAACCGAGCTGATTCAAGAAGAATTCAAATCAGATCATAATAAAGAAAAGCTTAGTGTATCAAGTAATTACCTGGAAAGAACTTGCCGATGATCCGAAGGATCTTACGTCGTCGTTTGTCTCTGCCATGGATCTTGAAGATCTCGAGCTTCTCAAGCAGCTGCTCTTGCTCGATCTCCGATATCTGAGTGCTCATCGTTTCGACGGTGATGATCAGTTGAAATATGCGGCGAGTGAGTGTGTGATGAGCTGATTTATTTTATAGCATCTTTAGGAATATTCTTTCTCACCTCTCCGTGGGTCCTACAATCATTGCATGTTGAGTAATTAATCTGAACCCTCCATTTACTCTACATCCAACGGCTACTGTCTTTTTGACTCTTTTCCCGCGCAACACCTTACGCGTTACGTTTCGCCCCATCGCATGATTAGAGTTTTGGATAAGATAAACGTTATCCTTGTCGCTCACAGTCGAATTATTAGGTTTTAATACTGTACAGTCTAGTGTCATAGAGATCTGTACCTGCTGATTATCCATAAGCACATGCAAGAAAAATATCCACAAGGGACAAGAGCATTGTATCTAATTAATACACCGATATACTACATGCATGATACACCTACATGCACCGATATAATTTTTTTCTTAAAACAAAAGCTTCTGGATGTTTTGATCTAGGCAAACATGAATAACTCTTCGTCATTCTTGTTCTTTGGTAAGAGCAACCTCAAGACACATGTGGCCTGGTTTGCCATCCATGGTTTTCCTTACTACGGCACGGTGATCACCGGCCAAAGGCGTTGAAGGATCAGAGCAACACTTGTAGCTAATGTAGAAGATTGCGTTATCAGCTTTGAGCTTCTCACTCGGCTCTGTTGTGTAATCTTCCAAAGTTTCCACAACAACACTGTTGAGCTCCAAGGGTAGGTAAGCATCCAAACGCTGCAGTTACATTGTGTAAGAGACAACAAGTTTCAAGTTTTGTTGCTTTGGGAGAGAGAGAGGACAAAAAAAAAAAGAAGAAGAAAGTACATACACGATCTGCTTTGGAGAAGAAGGCGACTTCCATGAGAAGTTGAAGCCAGTCATTGTCATGCAGCTCTGATTCTGTCACCTGAGAAGGAAACCAAACTAGGTTACTAACTGAAACATATACAAGTCAAAAAAACTCCATGAATAGATCATCTGATGTTATTACCACGTAATACTTTTTACTGTCACGTTCCAAGGCTTCATCAGAAAACCATTTGGGTATTGGAACTTTGTAGAACTCATGTATTCCAGGTGTGTCCTCCTCCTCCCATTCATCATCTACAGGCTCGTTAGCTGATGTCAGAAAACAGTTAGTCCTCTAAATACACTTTTAAAAAAAGAGTTATCCATAAACTTGTGTGTTTAAAAAGCGCAGGGCCAGTTAACAGTCGTGATTGAATAAGAAGAAATCTTCAAAAATCTTTCGGCTCAGATGACGAACATTTGAGGAGTTTTCTGTAAGTTACCGGGTTTCGGTTCGGTTTTCAGGTTAAGAAAGTAAATTACACTCGGTTTGGTTTCTGTTTTGTTTTGATTCGGTTTTGCCTGCAAAATTTATGGTGTTACTTGTATTATATAATAATATGTATTCTTTTTATCTGTATTTGTTTTCTCAATGATTTTGTTATGATGATTTCAGGTAGACCATAAGAAAGTACAAGGAGAAGGCTGGCATGATAAAGAAGCTCCAGTGGCAGCTCAGGGATATCATCGTAATGTGATACATATATAATTTCCAGTCTTTTTAACTTTTCACTGTAAATAATATCCTTAATCGAAATTGCAGGAACATGTTGGACGAAGGCGTCTTCGGGAAATATTAGTGATGCACGTTTTCACAGAGGAATCGATGAGACACGAACACGTCATTCCAGTACGTTTCTTCTGGATGTTGTGGACCATTCGAAGGCAAGAATGAGACTTTCAACTAGTTTTGGGGAACATAGCTGCTACGGATATTCTACGTATAGAGCTATGGAGTATATAATGAACAACGTGATTCCGAAGAGTTCTGACTGAAGGTTTTCTAGGAAGTGCAGTGACTATGTTGGTCGACGCCCTAGTGAGGCGAATCGCGTACATGTCCTTAACGATGTCAGATGTTTCAAGGATGTTAACAGGGTCCTTCACTATTTGAAAGGTCAGCCAATCATAGGAACCATAGCAGTGTTCCTTCCGGAATTTGCCGACATTAGAGACGTAAGTGTTCATATTCAAGTAATATTTCTGTTTTGAGATCTTTGTCTGTGTGTTTTGTGTTGATTCAATTAATTATTTTTAGGAAATTTATCGGGACCAATTTCATGTACTTCCACCTTCGCGGATTGGCGTGCTGTCTCCATAGAAAAGATTTACATATTAGATGGAGAAGTTATCGCGGATTGCAAAAATAGCCACGGACGAGGACACGGAGTCGGACGATACTTTAAGGCATCGCTCGATGTCTTAATAGGCAATCTAGATCCGACAACAGGAGTACAAATTGAAGCATACTAAATACTTTAACAGTTCTTTCTATGCATACTAAATACTGAAGCTCCCCAATAAGACAATACTACAGCTTGTAGCACAAATTCGAGATTCTCACAATCACATTCGAATTATTTAAACAGGATCTAATCATGCCTTAGTGATTGAATTGCTAGTTCAAGAGATGTACACGAATATAAATCTCATATTCTAGACTCAGGACTACCCATATGCATTCAATCTCCACAATTAAACAATGGAGCAACGTGAATCAAAATAAAGCGATGGATGATACTAACCAAAAACAAGGGCGTAATCGCTGTTCAAGACATCGCCGCAAGTACCACCACCAACAGGGCAAAAGGCATCGGAGCCAGTGAGCTTGAGGTAAGTCTAGTACGCGGTGTTCAACATTCCGATACCTCCGAGTACGGTGAACCAGTTGTATGTCCAAGTGTCAATAGGTACTTCACTTGTCGACGACGACGACGATGGCGCCGAATCTACACCATCTTCCGGCTCAGATGACGAACATTTGATCAAAAATCTTCCGGCTCAGATGACAAACATTTGAGGAGTTTTGTGTAAGTTACCGGGTTTCGGTTCGGTTTTCAGGTTAAGAAAGTAAATGACACTCGGTTTGGTTTCTGTTTTGTTTTGATTCGGTTTTGCCTGCAAAATTTATGGTGTTACTTGTATTATATAATAATATGTATTCTTTTTATCTGTATTTGTTTTCTCAATGATTTTGTTATGATGATTTCAGGTAGACCATGAGAAAGTACAAGGAGAAGGCTGACATGATAAAGAAGCTCCAGTGGCAGCTCAGGGATATCATCGTAATGTGATACATATATAATTTCCAGTCTTTTTAACTTTTTACTGTAAATAATATCCTTAATCGAAATTGCAGGAACATGTTGGACGAAGGCGTCTTCGGGAAATATTAGTGATGCATGTTTTCACAGAGGAATCGATGAGACACGAACACGTCATTCCAGTACGTTTCTTCTGGATGTTGTGGACCATTCGAAGGCAAGAATGAGACTTTCAACTAGTTTTGGGGAACATAGCTGCTACGGATATTCTACGTTTAGAGCTATGAAGTATATAATGAACAACGTGATTCCGAAGAGTTCTGACTGAAGGTTTTCTAGGAAGTGCAGTGACTATGTTGGTCGACGCCCTAGTGAGGTGAATCGCGTACATGTCCTTAACGATGTCAGATGTTTCAAGGATGTTAACAGGACCCTTCACTATTTGAAAGGTCAGCCAATCATAGGAACCATAGCAGAGTTCCTTCCGGAATTTGCCGACATTAGAGACGTAAGTGTCCATATTCAAGTAATATTTCTGTTTTGAGATCTTTGTCTGTGTGTTTTGTGTTGATTCAATTAATTATTTTTAGGAAATGGACCGATTTCATGTACTTCCACTTTCGCGGATTGGCATGCTGTCTCCATAGAAAAGATTTACATATTAGATGGAGAAGTTATCGCGGATTGCAAAAATAGCCACGGACGAGGACACGGAGTCGGACGATACTTTAAGGCATCGCTCGATGTCTTAATAGGCAATCTAGATCCGACAACAGGAGTACAAATTGAAGCATACTAAATACTTTAACAGTTCTTTCTATGCATACTAAATACTGAAGCTCCCCAATAAGGCAATACTACAGCTTGTAGTACAAATTCGAGATTCTCACAATCACATGCGAATTATTTAAACAGGATCTAATCATGCCTTAGTGATTGAATTGCTAGTTCAAGAGATGTACACGAATATAAATCTCATATTCTAGACTCAGGACTACCCATATGCATTCAATCTCCACAATTCAACAATGGAGCAACGTGAATCAAAATAAAGCGATGGATGATACTAACCAAAAACAAGGGCGTAATCGCTGTTCAAGACATCGCCGCAAGTACCACCACCAACAGGGCAAAAGGCATCGGAGCCAGTGAGCTTGAGGTAAGTCAAGTACGCGGTGTTCAACATTCCGATACCTCCGAGTACGGTGAACCAGTTGTATGTCCAAGTGTCAATAGGTACTTCACTTGTCGACGACGACGACGGTGTTGAATCTACACCATCTTCCGGCTTAGATGACGAACATTTGATCAAAAATCTTCCGGCTCAGATGACGAACATTTGAGGAGTTTTGTGTAAGTTACCGGGTTTCGGTTTGGTTTTCAGGTTAAGAAAGTAAATGACACTCGGTTTGGTTTCTGTTTTGTTTTGTTTTGATTCGGTTTTGCCTGCAAAATTTATGGTGTTACTTGTATTATATAATAATATGTATTCTTTTTATCTGTATTTGTTTTCTCAATGATTTTGTTATGATGATTTCAGGTAGACCATGAGAAAGTACAAGGAGAAGGCTGGCATGATAAAGAAGCTCCAGTGGCAGCTCATGGATATCATCGTAATGTGATACATATATAATTTCCAGTCTTTTTAACTTTTCACTATAAATAATATCCTTAATCGAAATTGCAGGAACATGTTGGACGAAGGCGTCTTCGGGAAATATTAGTGATGCACGTTTTCACAGAGGAATCGATGAGACACGAACACGTTATTCCAGTACGTTTCTTCTGGATGTTGTGGACCATTCGAAGGCAAGAATGAGACTTTCAACTAGTTTCGGGGAACATAGCTACTACGGATATTCTACGTTTAGAGCTATGGAGTATATAATGAACAACGTGATTCCGAAGAGTTCTGACTGAAGGTTTTCTAGGAAGTGCAGTGACTATGTTGGTCAACGCCCTAGTGAGGCGAATCGCGTACATGTCCTTAACGATGTCAGATGTTTCAAGGATGTTAACAGGGCCCTTCACTATTTGAAAGGTCAGCCAATCATAGGAACCACAGCAGTGTTCCTTCCGGAATTTGCCGACATTAGAGACGTAAGTGTTCATATTCAAGTAATATTTATGTTTTGAGATCTTTGTATGTGTGTTTTGTGTTGATTCAATTAATTATTTTTAGGAAATTTTGTCGGGGCCCGACTTCATGTACTTTCACCTTCGCGGATTGGCATGCTGTCTCCATTGAAAAGATTTACATATTAGATGGAGAAGTTATCGCGTTTGCAAAAATAGCCACGGACGAGGACACGGAGTCGGAGGATACTTTAAGGCATCGCTCGATGTCTTAATAGGTAATCTAGATCCGACAACAGGAGTACAAATTGAAGCATACTAAATACTTTAACAGTTCTTTCTATGCATACTAAATATTGAAGCTCCCCAATAAGCCAATACTACAGCTTGTAGCACAAATTCGAGATTCTCACAATCACATGCGAATTATTTAAACAGGATCTAATCATGCCTTAGTGATTGAATTGCTAGTTCAAGAGATGTACACGAATATAAATCTCATATTCTAGACTCAGAACTACCCATATGCATTCAATCTCCACAATTCAACAATGGAGCAACGTGAATCAAAATAAAGCGATGGATGATACTAACCAAAAACAAGAGCGTAATCGATGTTCAAGACATCGCCGCAAGTGCCACCACCAACAGGGCAAAAGGCATCGGAGCCAGTGAGCTTGAGGTAAGTCAAGTACGCGGTGTTCAACATTCCGATACCGCCGAGTACGGTGAACCAGTTGTATGTCCAAGTGTCAATAGGTACTTCACTTGTCGACGACGGCGCCGACGCCGAATCTACACCATCTTCCGGCTCAGATGACGAACATTTGATCAAAAATCTTCCGGCTCAGATGACGAACATTTGAGGAGTTTTCTGTAAGTTACCGGGTTTCGGTTCAGTTTTCAGGTTAAGAAAGTAAATGACACTCGGTTTGGTTTCTGTTTTGTTTTGATTCGGTTTGGCCTGCAAAATTTATGGTGTTACTTGTATTATATAATAATATGTATTCTTTTTATCTGTATTGTTTTCTCAATGATTTTGTTATGATGATTTCAGGTAGACCATGAGAAAGTACAAGGAGAAGGCTGGCATGATAAAGAAGCTCCAGTGGCAGCTCAGGGATATCATCGTAATGTGATACATATATAATTTCCAGTCTTTTTAACTTTTCACTATAAATAATATCCTTAATCGAAATTGCAGGAACATGTTGGACGAAGGCGTCTTCGGGAAATATTAGTGATGCACGTTTTCACAGAGGAATCGATGAGACACGAACACGTTATTCCAGTACGTTTCTTCTGGATGTTGTGGACCATTCGAAGGCAAGAATGAGACTTTCAACTAGTTTCGGGGAACATAGCTGCTACGGATATTCTACGTTTAGAGCTATGGAGTATATAATGAACAACGGGATTCCGAAGAGTTCTGACTGGAGGTTTTCTAGGAAGTGCAGTGACTATGTTGGTCGACACCCCTGTGAGGCGAATCGCGTACATGTCCTTAACGATGTCAGATGTTTCAAGGATGTTAACATGGCCCTTCACTATTTGAAAGGTCAGCCAATCATAGGAACCATAGCAGTGTTCCTTCCGGAATTTGCCGATATTAGAGACGTAAGTGTTCATATTCAAGTAATATTTCTGTTTTGAGATCTTTGTCTGTGTGTTTTGTGTTGATTCAACTAATTATTTTTAGGAAATTTATCGGGGCCCGACTTCATGTACTTCCACCTTCGCGGATTGGCATGCTGTCTCCATAGAAAAGATTTACATATTAGATGGAGAAGTTATCGCGAGATTGCAAAAATAGCCACGGACGAAGACACAGAGTCGGAGGATACTTTAAGGCATCGCTCGATGTCTTAATAGGTAATCTAGATCCGACAACAGGAGTACAAATTGAAGCATACTAAATACTTTAACAGTTCTTTCTATGCATACTAAATACTGAAGCTCCCCAATAAGGCAATACTACAGCTTGTAGCACAAATTCGAGATTCTCACAATCACATGCGAATTATTTAAACAGGATCTAATCATGCCTTAGTGATTGAATTGCTAGTTTAAGAGATGTACACGAATATAAATCTCATATTCTAGACTCAGGACTACCTATATGCATTCAATCTCCACAATTCAACAATGGAGCAACGTGAATCAAAATAAAGCGATGGATGATACTAGCCAAAAACAAGGGCATAATCGCTGTTCAAGACATCGCTGCAAGTACCACCACCAACAGGGCAAAAGACATCGGAACCAGTGAGCTTGAGGTAAGTCAAGTACGCGGTGTCTAACATCTCAATACCGCCGAGTACGGTGAACCATTTGTATCTCGGACTGTTAATAAATACTTCACTTGTGGACGACGATGTGGAGGAAGACAACGACGGAGCCGAATCTACAGCATCCTCCGGATCTGATGACGAACATTTGATCGAAAATCTCCGTTCAGAGACCTAATTAAGAGCATATAATACTTCAATTGACCAATCAGAGAAGAGACACATGGCGATGACAAGAAATTTACCTCGAAGCGTCTAGGATAACGAGTTGACGACGAAGGAGGAAGCTCACGGAAGCTGAAATATAACTTAGGTGACGATGCAGAGACAAAGCTCGCCATCATCGTCGTCGAACAATCGCTACTCCACCATTGTTATTGTTAAACGCTTAACTTCATCTTCGCTTCCACCATCTCAGCCACTTGTTTCATTACCGGGCCTAAGGCCCATTATATGATCGCATTCGGATCCATTATTAGCTCAGAGTTGGGCCTGCTAAGAGTCGTACGTTACTATCCATCCGAGTCAGCAGCTCACAGGTTACATAGCAGCTGACGTGGCAATGTCGTCCATACCATTTTGGCGTATGAGCTAGCTCAAGCAGGATATCGATATCTTGATGTTAAGACAGCAGAGGAGTTTAGAATCGGACAGATAAATAATGTACATGTTCTCAACATAAGTTTTTTCGTTTGTCTAAATGGCACTCTACCAGAAAAATAAGATCACTAGTTTCACTCGAAAGGCAGACGACCTCAGAGAAAGTAATGTAGTCACAACATAATTTCATAGCCGCTCAATGATTCTTCTCAAAAAAGAACTCTGAAGTAAGAAGTGAGGCTCTAGGAAAATACTCTACAGTTATACAGAGATCCCTCACATATAAAAAAAACAAAAAACTATACAAAGCAAGATGAGAGCTGAGAGCTGAGCTCTATTCAGACCGATCAAACTTCAAGTTTTCAGCAATCTACTTGAGAATATATCAATGGTGGCCTTTTCTTAGACCTGAGAAGTATCCACTACGTTTACCCTTTTGGTGCTCCTCATCTCCAACCTGGTGGTTTCATGTCATATTGTTACAATTGTCAGACTCAGCTTTAGTAATGGTTTTACTTGAGCGGTGAGAATTATAAAAGCAGTTGATTACCTCATGGAGTAGTTGCGTAACCATTTCTTTAATTTCTGCAAAATCTGGTCTTTGAGCTGGGTCTTGTTGCCAGCATTTCTCAAGAAGTTCAGTCAGTCTTGGGTGCGTTTGCTTCGGGATCTTCGGTCGAAGTCCCTGTACAAGAACTCATAATCATTGTACAAATACCTCATGAAGTACAAGGAGAATAAATGTGCAAGTCTTGACAAACATACCTTTTGGACAACACCAACAGCTGCTTGCAGTGGAGTCAAGTAAGAATATGGGAGCTGTTTTTCATTAAACGTGTTTAGTAACTTCTACCATTCAAACTCTGACACAGAGATAAAAGTAAACAGAACTTACCTCTCCAGTCAAAAGTTCCCACAACACGATCGCATAGCTGAAGACATCTGCTCTGTGATCATAAGGTTTGTGCTCAATGACCTGAGTTCAGAAAGTGTGTATGGTCAAAGTTGAGAAACAGCCAAATTTTTAACAGATAAGTCATTAGTGCAACCAAATAAGTGCTTCATACCTCTGGAGCCATCCATCTGTAAGTCCCAGTTTCAGCTGTCATGACCCCTGACTGAGTCTGTACTCTTGCAACCCCAAAATCAGCAACTTTAACGACCTGTTCAAAGGTTTACACAACCTAAATATGCTGATACACTATATGATTAGTGTCCAAATAATGAAACTTACATCATGTTCGTCCATAAGAAGATTAGCGGTCTTGAGGTCTCGGTGAATGATATTGTTTTGATGCAAATAGTTCATTCCTTTCGAAACATCAAGTGCCACTTTGAGCAAAGACTGAAGCTTAAACACTCCTTTCTGTTTGTGAAGAAAATCATATATACTCCCCCGAGCCATGAACTCTGATACAGAATAGATCAAAATCAATCCTCTATGAAACTCAAAACTAGCAAGATAAGTGTAATGGGGAACTACAACGCAATAAGCTAGCCTCATTGTCCTGCTATGACGACATTCTCACCTGTCACAATGCATAGGTTTGGAGAACGTGTACATGCACCGATAAACTGGACAACGTTTTTGTGCCTTACTTTCCTGTAACAACCATCCCCGGAGAACATTCAGCATCTATACTATGCATTGCAGTATGAGCGAGAATGAGAGTCAAGTGTAGCATACCTCATTATATACACTTCCTGAGAAAACTCTCGGAGCATTTCAGTATTTACACGCTCAGGTTTTAGGATTTTGATAGCTACTTCTTGACTGCAATAGGTTCCTTTATACCTGCATAGACATAAAAGAATTATATATGTATCTCATCTTCCCAGCATTTTGAAGGATAAACTCACAGTTCCCCGTATGATCCACATGCCACTTTCTTTTCAATTTTGAGCTGCTTCATGTCAATCTCCCACTCATCAGTTCCATCCGTTGGTATTTCAACACATGCGGGTAAAAGCTCGTTAGTTGATTTGTCATGCTCAAAGAAAGTAATAGACTTTTGCCTTGAACTAGGTTGGTCCTGCAGAGCAGTCAGTGTTGAAGATGGAGAGATGATAAGTATCAAAAAAGTAGCAACAAAACATCAGCACAACGTCACACAAAAGCATCATTTGCATTTTCAGAATTCAAATTGAGGATGAAGATAAGACTAGCTAATGATTGATAGTATATATATATCTATATAATACCTTAAGCTTCAGTATCTCCTTCTTCAATGCATCTTTTAAACCTTCTGTTTCCTGTATAAGCAAATCTCAACCAGTTTAGTGATGACAGGGACAGGAAGGTTAGCAATTGTCATTTATCTTTCTAAGCCATTCACTTAAGACATCACTGCTAAGTAATATGATGCTTTTGAAAGATCTTGTCCATTCATGAAACGGAAACCATACCTCCTGCGACCAACCGTCAACAACGAAAACATCCAGAGAGAAACCATCCGCGGTAGAGAAAGCGTGAGCTTCTTGAATGTTCAATCCAAGTTCACCAAGCAGGGCAGTTAACTAGAAGAAGAAAAAAAAGGACGTTTCTCGCTCAGATAATGGCATAATGAGAAAAAGAACTAACCATTCATTTCATGAAAGTCTAGTGGAAGTGTGACTAAAATTTTATGCAAAGAAACAAAAAAAATTCACATACCTGACTGAGGAGTTTCGGCTTGTCAATGGTTGAAAAAGTGATCTCGTGCATCGGTCTATAAAATAGGCAGCAAAGGACATATCACCACACATGGTTCTGTAAGAATCTAAGGCTAACACGACAAAACATGAGATCACTATTTCATGCTACAAAGTAGCTCTCTTTCATTATATGCAGACAAGGCTGGAGCAAATGCAATATGACTTCAGATATTCAAACTCTCACCGAGAATTAGGAAACTGTGCATTGACAGCACTATCATCATCTTCGGCATGATGTTTATAAGCTTGTGTAAACGCCTCAAAATTCGGAGAAGAACCAAAAGTTGGAGGCGCAAGAACCCTTTTAAACAAGAAGCAAGTAAACAGTCATAAAAGGAGAAAAACGTCAAAAGATCAGACAGAACTTGATCCTTGCCTGCTAGAGTGGTATGAGCTTTGAGCATCTTCCTTCACAGCAGGATCTGAAGCATCAATGTCAGCAGAGTGCCCATTGAGTGATGGAGAAACCTGTAATAAAGACCAACACAAACCAATTAAGTAAGCCAAAGAGTTCAGTATCAAAAAAACGAATCAAACTTAAAGACAAAAAAGACAGATGCTTTTCGATTACCTGAACACAACGAACTTCAAAAACAGGTCTAGTAGCAGGATCTTCAGCCAATTTGAGCAATCTCTGATGAGTGAGTACATCTTCAGCTCTCTCAACATTTACATCCATAGCATATCTTCACACCAAACACAAAAAGTAAAACACTGAAACATTGAAACAGGACAAGAAGCATTCAAAGTATATCACTTTACTTCAGATAATAAGCTCAGAAAGGACAGTAGAACGTATCATGATTGACCCAAGAACAGTTTAAGCATTCAAAGTATAACACTTTACTTCGGACAACAAGATTACAAATCAAGTTGAGATGAGAGACAGAACTTAGCAGGAGTGATCTAAGAACAGAGTTACCGAGCAGGGAGACGATTGAAATGGAGCCAGAGGTGATCATCGAAATCAGGGAGGTTAGCTTCTTCGTAATTAGACTCCTGGATTCTCTGCAGGACGTCACCGTACACCTCCAGTTTCATACGCTGCTGCCTAGGGTTCTCCTTAGTTACCGACACGACGGCTCTGCTTCCGCAGCTCTCCTCCGTCTCGTCTTTGATCGCCATCCGGATCCAGAAAGCACGAACGAAAAGGTGGGAATGATCCAAAGATTCAAGTAAAGCTGGTGAAGAGAAGAGATGAGAGAGAGAGGGTGAGTTCCTTCCGAGTAAGCTTGGTTGAAAAGCCAGGGAGGACATGAACGCTTGGTTGTGTTACACGTAGGGACTGTCCACGTCATCATGTGGTGTCCTTCTTCTTTTTTTATTTTTTTTTTATTTCTAAATGGATAATAGGCAGTTTTTTTTTTCAAATATAATGCATGGTGATAATGATGTACAGTATAAAAAGGAGACGATGTTAATTTCGGTTGATGATAAATTAGGTGGATACTGTTCAAACATCATATCTTATATTTAAATATATATATATAAGTGTTGTTGATATGTATATTAAATTAAATTATAGTATATGAAAAAGACTAGAATAAACTATTTTTGTTTATTACACAAGTTTTTAGATTGTAAACAACTCCTTAACATTACGTTTTTGTGACTAGTACCGGCTTAATACTGGACAGATCCAAGATTTTACCAGTAAAATATTTTCTAGGATTTTGCTCATAAGTTAACACTATAATTACAATTCTATATCATTAAGAGAATATCCTGATATTAATGATAGAATCCAATAAAAATCATTAAAACAAGGAAATAAAAAAATGAAAAAAGGATATCCGTCTAGTATGAAAACTATGATTTTTCGGATATCTGTCTCTATATTCTATTATCCGCGGATATCCGGATCCGTAAAAATAATTAAAAAATATATTTTTCTAAAAAATAATAAATTTTTTAAAATAATGCATAAATTAAATATTTATACAAGATTTATAAATATATATATATGTCTATAATATTGTAATAATTAAAATATAATATTATAAAATTAATTTAGAGAAAAATACTAGAATAGCACTAAACCAAGTTTTTGTTCCCAAAGTAGCAATCAAGTCTCAAAGTCACAAAAATAGGTATTATTAAAGAGGTAAATATACATTTATACCCCTTGGGTTAATTAATCCAAACCTTAGGGTTTAGAGTTAAGGAGTAGGGTTTTGGAATTAGGGTTTTGGAATTAGGGTTTAAAATTTTATAAAAAATAAATACTAAAATAAAAAATAAAAATTTTAAAAACAGTTTCAAAAAGTATTTTTAAATTATAAAAAGAAAATTTGAAAAAAAAAATAAAAAAAAAATTCAAAAAAAAGTTTATAAAAATTTCGAATCTGAAAACATGTAATCTGAAACTATAAAAAAAAATTCTTTTTTTTTTATTTTTTATTTTTATTTTTATTTTATTTATTTTTATTTATTTTTGTTTGTTTATTTAATTTTAAACCAATGGTATTAGGGATATTTTACCATTTAATGAATGTCATTTTTGTGACTTTCTCCTTCTAGTGCTATTTTTGAGACATAAACTTCAAAAGGTGCTATTATTGACAATTGCCCATTAATTTATGTATAAATATTATTATATAAAATATAAATATTAATGAAATTTAAAAATTCAATGTGTTTTAAAAATAAGAATCTAAATATTCGGACTTAAAAATTAAGATATCTAGATCCGAATTTGGTTTGGATGGATCTAAGATTTTACTATCCGGATTCAGATCCGGACACCCCAGATAATAAGTCTCAGCCCTATCGATAATCACAAAAAATGTTTATTATGAATAATTGAAAACATTATCCGATACTAAAAATATCAAGAAAAAACAATAAGAAGGGAATATACACAGCTGTGAAAAGAAGCATGCTGACATGGCAAAAACCAATCAACTGGTCAATGATTGGTCACTGATTCCACCAGTTCATGCTGACCTTCTTTTCACGTCATGCTTTGTTGTTATATGTTTTTTTTTGGTGCAACTGTTGTTATATGTTTACACTTGCATATTATATCACAATAACAATTTGAATCGTAACGATAACAATCACAGATGAATATGCAAGAAGAGTTACTATTAGTTCGACACAATTGGTATCTTCTCTATATTGGGTATATAAACAATTGGAATCTTCACTCGGACCGTGATGGTGCCTTTGTGACCCTACGGTGTCCACAAAGGTGCTTCAAGATCCTTGTCCGAGACCTACTATTGGGGATAAGTCCCTCCAGACACTTGCTTAAGTTTCATCCCCTGCCACTCAAATATCATTTAGAAAGAATTAAAGAAACCAAACACTGCGGACTACCAAAAAATGCAGACACAGACGAGGAAAGAAAGCTACAAAGAGTATACAGTTAACGAAATGAATACAGTTATTAAATCAATAGCGAATGAATACAGTTATTGAATCAAAATCGAGTTAATCTATTTGAAGCTCTTAAGCTTTGTTCATTTTGTTTTTCTAAGTATTTTTGTGGATTCTATTTCTTAGGGAACGTCTAGGTCTCTGTCTTTGTTTGGATTCACTTAGTTTAGACTTGTGGTGTAAACAAAAAATACTTTTGCAATCTTTTGTATCAACAATCGACTCATTCAAGTTTGTTAAATTTTGATATTCTTGTTATCTAGAGCCCTTGACAGTTTGGTGCTTCCCGGTACCACAGCGTTGCGATGCAAGTTATTGGTGGACAAACTTGCTTCACGGTCAAAAAACGAGAACTAAAGATAAAACAATGCTTCTTCTTCTTTTTTTCTAATAAGAATGCTTTGTTGTTGTTATAGGTTTTCTTGCAACAGTATATCTGATTTGAATCGTAACGATAACAATCACAAATGATAAACCTGACCGGAAATAACCGAACCTGGACTAAAAATATCCGAATCTGATCCGAAGTATAGAAATACCCGAACGAGTTTTATACTCTTATACTGTAATACCTAAAAATCCGAAAAATCCGATCCGAACCAAACGGATATATATGAACGCATCACATCGCATCAAACTCGTATGAATGAATCATTAGGTATTTTATTTGATGAGAAGGCCCAATAGACATGACAAGATAATGGTGACAATGCCCAATTTTAAGTAAAATTCGACCCAGCTTAGCCCAACTGATATATATACCGCAAGTCAGCTTAGCCCAACTGATATATATAACGGTATCGGTTGTCTCGTACTGCACACGATTTTTTTTGAGAGATTTCAAAGGGCTTGTGTAGGTATGGCTAACAAAGAATCAAGTGAGCTGGGGAATTTACCAACATCCCCAATGGCTAATCGGGCCGGAACGTGTGTAGAAGAACGGCTACCCCTCTTTATCGCCTTGAGATATCGTGAGCTGGCCTATGTAAGTACTATTCCTTATGATATGGTATTTGAATTCAAGGTCGTTTTACTTTTGGATGAATTAATTACTTTTTGTCAGGGTTTTGATGTGAATTACAATAAACAACTTCCGCCTAGATTAGTTCCAGTTCCGTCTACTTGGAGTAAAAACTATGTTATCGGTCTTTATGGTAGGATTGGACTCCAATGCTACAATCTTCAGAAGGTAAAACTAACTAACTAACTGATATCATATTAATCATCATCACTTATTCTCTAATGTCTGAATTTTTCGGTTTTGTTTGTTTTCCCGTTTTGACAGGGAACAAACTTAAAGTTTAAACGCTTGGAGAAACATAGTACCGTGCGGACTGGGTACCTCAGCTACTACATAACTTTGGAGGCAACCGATCCGGCCACTGGCTCTGTCTGCTCTTTTCAGACTCAGTTTAGCGATGCAGGACGCCGCCGCATGTCGTTGGGGGCTAGGATTACCTGGTTTACCATAGCCTCCAGAATCAAACAAATACGTAAGATTTCTTCTTATTCAATCACGACTGTTAACTGGCCCTGCGCTTTTTAAACACACAAGTTTATGGATAACTCTTTTTTTAAAAAGTGTATTTAGAGGACTAACTGTTTTCTGACATCAGCTAACGAGCCTGTAGATGATGAATGGGAGGAGGAGGACACACCTGGAATACATGAGTTCTACAAAGTTCCAATACCCAAATGGTTTTCTGATGAAGCCTTGGAACGTGACAGTAAAAAGTATTACGTGGTAATAACATCAGATGATCTATTCATGGAGTTTTTTTGACTTGTATATGTTTCAGTTAGTAACCTAGTTTGGTTTCCTTCTCAGGTGACAGAATCAGAGCTGCATGACAATGACTGGCTTCAACTTCTCATGGAAGTCGCCTTCTTCTCCAAAGCAGATCGTGTATGTACTTTCTTCTTCTTTTTTTTTTTGTCCTCTCTCTCTCCCAAAGCAACAAAACTTGAAACTTGTTGTCTCTTACACAATGTAACTGCAGCGTTTGGATGCTTACCTACCCTTGGAGCTCAACAGTGTTGTTGTGGAAACTTTGGAAGATTACACAACAGAGCCGAGTGAGAAGCTCAAAGCTGATAACGCAATCTTCTACATTAGTTACAAGTGTTGCTCTGATCCTTCAACGCCTTTGGCCGGTGATCACCGTGCCGTAGTAAGGAAAACCATGGATGGCAAACCAGGCCACATGTGTCTTGAGGTTGCTCTTACCAAAGCACAATAATGAAGAAGCGTTATTCATGTTTGCCTAGATCAAAAAATCCAGAAGCTTTTGTTTTTAAAATCTATGGTAGGAGTCAAATCTTAGTTAGCTGTCTCATACCATATGTGTTTTGGGTCAGCTTGATAGTATAAACCCTTTTTTTCTTGCCTTTCAACTTATATTTGGGTAGGTTAGTCAAAAAACGAGAACTAAAAAATAAAACAATGCTTCTTCTTTTTATTTCTAATAACAATGCTTTGTTATAGGTTTTCTTGCAACAGTATTATCTGATTTGAATCGTAACGATAACAATCACAAATGAAATACGCAAGAGGAGTTATTCTGATATTTATATGGTATATACACAATTGGTATCTTCTCTCAGACCTTTTTTCCACCACGAGGTGAATGATGGTCGCGCCTTGGTGACACTACGGTGTCCACGCAGGTGCTTCAAGATCCTTGTCCGAGACTATTGGGGATAGGTCGCTCCAGATATTTGCTTCTTCTTTTTCAGCCCTGTCAATCAAATATCATTTACATGAAGATAAAAGAAAGAAACCAAACACTGCAGGACTACACTGAAAAGGAAAGCTTAGAGCGCCAACCTTCCACGGCTTCTCGAGCTAGCAAGAGTACAGTTAACGAGAGATGATTTACCCATAAACTCAACGCAATAACTAACCTTGTAAGGTTTCTTGGTGGAGATATAATAGGCCTTGCCAAAGATCTTGACCTTTCCCTCTGAATGGAACTGGACCTGGATCTCAACCTCGGTCTGGACACGGACCTCTGTTGTTCTTTTCTGGGAGCAGGAGATCGTGAGCCCCTGATGCAGATATCAAACCATCCCAAGAGTGTAATTTTCACTTCATTGTGTTGTGCAAAACCATGACTGTCTCCAACAGAATCTCCCTACTATTTTAATGATGATGATGATCAATCACAACCTCAAATCAACAAATAAGTTCTTGAATTCCTTTGTCAAGACACCTAAACACAGGTCATTTCAAGCCACTGGGTTGATGATACCTTCTCTCTGGGCTTCTTCCACCACCAGGTGAATGGTCGCGTCTTGGTGACTTCCTTTCATCACGAGGTGAATTGTGGCGTCTTGGTAACCAACGGTGTCCAGAATCATCAGGATCGTCGTGCTTCCCTCGACTGCTATGGCCATCTCCGTCTTTTTCTACAACAGAAAAGAGCGCAGAACAGTTAGAAACCTTTTCAGTTGTCAAAGGGACTCGATAACTTTTGATAGAGGCTTCAAAAGTGTTCACTTACCATTGTCTTTGGAGCGTTTCAAGCCAATATATTGTCCTGGGGTGGGAGTTCTAGGGCGCTTTCTATGGGACTTGAAGATAACACAAAGTACATCAAACTCATGTAATGGACACAAACTACAAGTTACGAAAAGCCACTGAATGAATCCTAGGCTGAACTGAAGAACAGTCAACTAATAGTTGTTAGTGCCTCTTTTGACTAGTTAAGAGTTGAGGCAATAGTTGCTTTATGGTTAGTTGGATCAGATCATTTGGAACATGATCAAACTATGTTTCACTTAGTGACTGTTGCCAATATATTCAATACTTATTGCATCAGCATCAGAATCAGTAGAGCATGAATTTTTTGTTACCTTTTCGACTTTTATGTATCTGCCATCTAGTAAAGTTTTGTTGAGATACTTAATGCACCGCTCAGCATCTCTAAGACTATCCATTGTAACAAAGGCATAACCACGAGACTCACGGGTGTGCGGGTCCAGCATTAGAACGCAGGACGCAACCTGTGGTAATGAAAATCACTTAACAACATGAGTAATGATTCTATGCTTGAAAAAAAAACGCAGAGCGAAACATACTTATCAGGAAGGAGGATCAGGGTTTAGATGCTTATCACCTTTCCTTGCTTGGAGAAATGTGCTTCAAGATCCTTTTCAGTGACTTTTGTGGATAGGCCGGTCACGTAGAGAGTGTTACCAGGGTTTTCAATTTCAGACCTATCAATCCAAGGATCATTAGATGAACACAGAAACCAAACACTGCAGAGTGCAGACTACAAAACAATGCAGTCTCAGATGGGGAAAGAAAGCTAGAGCTAACCTTCCACGCCTTGTTGATGGAGATATAGGCCTTGGCAAAGATCTTGACCTAGACCTACTCCTCGGTATGGACCTGGATTTGGATCTAAACGTGGATATGATCAGGGACCTGAGTTGTTTCTTTCGGGGTGCAGGAGATCGTGTGCCCCTGTTGCAGAAATCAAGCAAAATACAGTACAATACTCTGCTTCCAAACAATCTCAAGATTATAATCAAATAGAAATTATAATTCACTCATAAAAAAACAAAGTAGCATAGAGAAGCTATTACATTGTAAGTTTCACATTCACTGTGTTCTGCAGCATACATAAGAGAAAAAAGACACAAAGCCATTACTGTCCCCAAACAGAATCTCTGTACTATTTAAATATAATAATGATCAATCATACAATCTAAATCAACACAGAAGTTCTTAAATGCCTTCGTCAAGAGACTTAAACAGGTCATCTCGAGCCACGAGGTTGATACCTTCTCTCGGACCTTCTCTCTGGGCTTCTTCCACGAGGAGAGTAAGACCGATCTCTTCTAGAGTTTCTTCCATGATCACGAGGTGACCTCCTTCCATGATCACGAGGTGATAAGTCGCGTCTTGGTGGTGACCTACGGTGTCCAGAATCATCACGATCGTAGTGCCTCCCTCGACTGCTACGGCTATCTCGGTCTTTTCCACAACAACAAAAAAAATGCAGAATAGTTAGAAACCTTCAAAAACTTATAATATAGGCTTAAAATGTTCACTTACCATTGTCTCTGGAGCTTTTTAAGCCAAGATAGTGGCCTGGGGTGGGAGTTCTCGGGCGCTTTCTTCGGGACTGAAGATAACACAAAGTACATAAAGCTCATGTAAATGGGAAGCATACTTCAAGTTACAAAAAGCCAATGTATACTCAAGGAAACAAGATGAATCCTTTGACTAATAGTTGTTGATACTTGATAATGTCCTTTGATTACTTGAGAGTTGAGGGCAATTTAGTTGCTTTTGATTAGTTGATTTGGAATGACCAAGTTGTGTTCACTTAAATGTGATGTTGGGTAAGGTTGAGTATCATCTCTGATTGTTGCCAACACTTAGCTTGACGCAATATTTTTTTCTGTTATTAAGTTGTTATTAAGTTAAACAAACAAAGAAATCAAACTTATCGTATAGCCACAAAAACCAGTAGAGCAAGAACTTTTGTTACCCTTTCGACAGTTATGTATCGGCCTTCTAGTACAGAATGGTTGAGATACTTAATGCACCGCTCAGCGTCCTTAACACTATCCATCGTGACAAAGGCAAAACCACGAGACTCGCGGGTGCGCGGCTCCAGCACTAGAACGCAGGACGCAACCTGTGGGAATGAAACCACTTAACAACATGAGTACTGATTGATTGTATGCTAAAAAAAGATTAATAAGGAAGGAGAATCAGAGTTTATCACCTTTCCTTCCTTGGAGAAATAAGCTTCAAGATCCTTTTCTGTGACTCTTGTGGATAAGCCGGTCACATAGAGAGTGGTACCAGGGTTTTCAATTTCAGACCTATCAATCAAATATCATTTAGACAAACAAAAAAAAGAAACCAAAATTTGCAGACTCAGATGGGGAAAGAAAGCTAGAGCTAACCTTCCACGGCTTCTTGACCTCGACCTAGAGAAAGTACAGTAAACAAAAGATGATGATTGATTACAAATAAACTACCAAACTGCAGTGAAATAAGAAACCCATAAACTCAACGCAAGAACTAACCTTCCACGGGTTCTTGATGGAGATACATGCCTTGGTAAAGATCTTGACCTAGACCTATCTCTCGGCATGGACCTGGACCTGGACCTGGACCTAGACCTAGATCTTGGTTGTTCTTTTCGGGGTGGAGGAGGAGATCGTGAGTCCCTAATGCAGAAAGGGTTACACAAATGTGATTAGCTGTAACACTTTCTCACTTCAAATAATCATCTAGCTAAGCTAAAAGACATCATCAACACAAAAAAAAATTAGATTTTTAAAAAGTCAAAATCTCCAAAACATGTTCGTCAGCTTCAGATCCTAACGAAAGTAATGCAATTCAACACTGTATGAAGGCGTAAAACAAGAAAGAGAACGACTTTATAGTGAAGAGCCATGAAAAGAAACTTGAATTGAATCTCTAACCTTTCTTCGTTGGGAGAATCCGCCTGCAAAAACAATGTAATCACCTCAATTTCAAGCAAAACGAAGATCAAGAACGAAGATGACGATTGAATTGAGAGTAACTACAAAGCTCACCATTGCGAGAGAAGCGAGTAGAGAGAACTCTCACTCTCAGGTTGCGATCGAGACGATTAGGGTTTTACTGTAAACTAGGTAATAACCCGCGCCTTGCACGGGATGTGATTATTAGTTTCGTTATCCCTTATATACTAAAGCGCAAGTCGCCTAGCGAATCAAACTCTGACACGTGGAATTTTTTCAAAAAAATGATTGAAAAATACAGAAAATCAATCACGTTTTTTGTTCATCAAAATATGAAAGTTTCACAATTTCAAATAACCAACATTTTATAAATTTCTCATACACGGATGAAACTTGTGGATTTTAAAAATCAATAAAAGCTAATTAGTTATCAACATAATAATTAAAATCTAAATCTATTACAAAATCAAACTGTATAAAAATAACAGTCTCTATAAAGAACTCCACGATCCCTATTCTCATGGCATGATTTCAAACTATTTAATTTTCTCAAAAAAATTCAAAAATGTCATTCATTTACGAAACCAAAAAAAAATCAAAAGTATACTACGTTCAGTTGATTTCAAATATTTGTAACTGCAAAACAAGAATCCTATTTTTACACAACCACGTTCCAAAATGACTTTCGTAAATCCTTCCCTCTCAATGTCAACTGCTTCACCTCTTATAAAACATTCAGTTACGGTTTTTACTTTTCAATATTCTTTTCTTTGTTTCACTTTTTGGTCTAAGAATACACACCAGAGAAGATAATTTTTTTTTTCTCTTCTTCGTCTCCACAATTTCATCTTCTTGGTAATTTTATTTTGTTTTCGAATTTGACAAAAATTATTTAAATTCATTTCTTCTCTTTTTCGAACACTATTCTATTATATTTTTCTGCATGATTCAAAGTTGAGGATTTGATCATAGTATACTTCTGTTTTGTAGTTTACACTTTCACAAAATGGTGGAAAAACAGAGCTTTCTTTCACACAATATTACTACCAGAAGCCTAAAGTTATTCTCAGCATGAAAAGTTAATTCTTATAGAAAAAGGTAAACACGACTGGATTTAAATCATGGTATGAGAAAATCTGTTTAAATAGACAAAACTTCTTTTTAATCTGTTTAAATAGAATTCTTTGATTGTTTTATCAGAATTTTATCTAGCTGCAATTTTTATATCAAAACATTTTCAATTAAATTATAATTTATCATAATTTTATTGTTTCATTTTGTTCAATATTTCATTTTTTATATTTGTTATGTTAGATGAATAGGTTTGTATTTTAAAGAGGGATTATTTACAAAAACAAAACTGAATATATCAAGTATTATATTTTATTGGAACATGTATCAAGTATAATATTTATACCATATTTTTATGATGTATTTTATCCGCTTTGTTGAATGCATCTATTTTACCATCGATGTGTTATATAGGTTAAGAAAATATGTAACTAAAATAATAATTTATTTTAATAGTAATTGTAAATTTATGATCGGATAAGTTAGAAGACAGCGAAGCTGACCCGTGCTATGCACGGGGGTAATACTAGTTTTTAATAAAAACACATTAAATCTGTTTAATCTGGATATTGGTTCAGTTTTAACTTATTTTTTGGTTTATTCTGTTAGAATGTTTGATTTTTTAGTTTTTTTTGGTAAAAACCAAAAACTATTATTATTTGTTTATTTTTATGTTATAAATTTTAGATAATCGTCATGTCGAATCAATAGTTTCATATTATAGTTTGTAAACGGATAATAGTTCAAGAAAAAGAAAATAAAATTATTAAGACTAATCATTTCACTACAATTTGGTCGGTAGTGAAAAAAGCATTAAGAAAAAATATATTTCAACTTCCAGAAAAAAAATAGATACTTCAGTAATGGTAAACACTTATAAAGTGCTCACCTCAAGGTGCACATGTATGTGTAATTGTGTATGTAAAAGTATATAAAAATAAATGACAAATATATAAAGATATTGTTAATTAATATTAATGACATTTTTGTTCTAAATAATACATGAAAGATAAAATTAAAATTAATTAAAAATTAAAAGGCCTTGACATTAGTAAATTTTTTTATATAAAAAACTCAACTGTATCCATAAATAGTTGTGGACACAGATCGAATATCCGAGTATTTGGAGGCATTCATGTCGATTCAATCTTTAGCCACTTGGATAGTCGGTGACTATGATATTCGAAATGATTTAGAATTTTAAAGAATATCCGATTTGATCCGTAAATAAAATTTAAAAAATAATTGAAAATTTAATAATAACGTTTTATTACAAAAATAAAATATTATTTACTTTTTAAATTTTAATACCTAATATAATAAATTTAATTTATAAAAATATTGTAAAACTTATATAAACTATAATATATATAACATATATATATATATATATAATTCTGTACATATATGTATATATATGCATATAATAGATCGAATTTGATAATCGCTCCTAAAAATATTGGTATTTGTGATTTGCTTTTCTTTAATTGTAGTAGTTGATTTGCTTCGTAAAGTTACGGATATACATATTTTTTGGTTCAATTCAAAAAGGATAACGAATTGAATCAAAACTTATAAATATTTTGCCCAACTTTATCGGTAAACAATAAAAATAATATATATATAGTTTAGCTTTTGATTCGTTATTTGTTTTGATTCGAACCTAAAAATCCAAAGTTTTATTGGAACCATGCGTATGAGTTTTATATTCAAAAAAAAATACAAAGTATATAGTGTGAACATATTTATGAATATAGTGTGAACACATTTATGAATATAGTGTGAACGCGTTAACATATTTATTATCAAATTATTGTGAGGCTGCCACGTGTCTATTATAGTGTGAATGCATTTATTACACTGCTTCTCCTTTAATATATAAGGGATTCAACATTTTGAATCTTTCAATCACACGATTTAGTAATTGCCTGTGGCAAGACTCACGTTTGTTATGGTGCACTCCGCAACAAAATTGGTAATCAATCCGGTTTGGTCTAGCTCATTCTTTTCGCCCGGTTCGATTTAGTTTTCTCTGCATTTTCGTTTCTATACCGGAAATTGTCGTCGAATGAACAAGATGTATCTGCATATGAATTTTCTGGTTTAGTTCGGTTAAAGAGAGCCGGAAAAGAAACATAAATTATTTGATGGGAGCCTCTTTAATTAAAACAGTGGTTTCACTAATATTTGTACACTAAAATATCTGAAACTTATTAAATCCCAAAAATGATACGTACAAATTAATAGAACAAAAAAATGGCAAGTACAATCGATAGTTGTGAATTTTCGGTAAATGATTCAAATAACTTTAGTAATACAAGTAGAACAAGAATGTAAATAATAGTACATGAATCTTTATAATTATCTTGTGAAATCGTATTTTAATCTTTTCATTTTTTTTGTAACAAAAATAATAAACGAATGTTAGAGCAGGATTAACGGGGTCCCTTAAGCAAGTCTCTTATGTTATTTAGCATTAAAAATAAAAGAAAAATACTGATTTATCAAAGACACGTCTCCTAATTAGGAGAAGCAAGGAACGTCTCTTGTGAGACACGTGTCCAAGCTTGCAGCAGTTTCGTCTCTTTCTCTGCTTTCTCTCTTCTCTGCTTTCTCTCGACGGTGAATTCTCTTCACATTAGATGGCTCTCTGATTTCTTTCTCTCTTGGTGGCTGTTGTACCTCATCTCTTCTTCCTCCGTTACGTTCCGTTCTCCACAAAAAAGGTAAAAACTAATCATTAGTCATCTCTCGATTATATTCATTTCTTTGAAATTTCGATTCGTCTAATACGGATCCTCGATTCCGATCCATCACCTCTGACTTGATCAGCGATTGAATGGACTCCATCTCTCCGCTTTCTAATCATCAGACGACAACGAGCTCGAGCTCCGATCTCTCTCGCCGTAAGCGTAAGAAGAAATCTCCACCGTCTCCGCCTCCATCGTTAGAGAAATGGAGATCGGAGAAGCACCCACAGAGCGTTAGCCATCGTTGGAGAATGGGGTGATCATGTTACCCTTCAGGCTGCTGCGGATTGGGTACTTACACAACCTCTGCTCTTCGTAGCTTGTACAATGTTTTTGTGTAAGAAGAAAGAATCGTCAGAGACTTTGACATTTTGTTTTGATGTGATTGGCAGTTTGGTGTTAGGATGTTTGTGATAACTTGCTCTGTTTGCAGTTCGAATGGTAAAAAGCTGAATGATGGAATGAAACTCAATATAGCAACATTCGTTTCAACTAATAGCAACATTCAAAAAATTACTTGCTCTGCTTTCTTGTTAAGTTGATCACAGTATATATGGGTTTTGATACTTGCATCATTTTTATTTGCCTGAGTTCCTACTGAGTTGTTGTTGATTACTGTATTGCTTATAGAATGGATATTAATCCCTGATTTTTTTAAAAGGATGTTTCTTTGTTTTTGAAAAAAACTACAGGTCAGAACAAAAGCTTGTGAAGGATGGCTTCATCATCAGGAAACCAACCAAGATCCACTCGCCTGAAACAACCAAGATCCACTCGCCTGAGTTTCTTGCTTTTCTCCTAGCTTTGTTACATGCTCTGATTGTGAACAAGGTTTGACTGCTTTTTCATTTCTGTTGCAGATAACTAAACCCATCTTACAAGAAGCTTGACAAGGCACATGTAACAGATGGTGACGAGTTTGATCAGGTGGCTCGTGCTTCGGCGTTTAGCGTGGGTCTCCTCTACGGGAGCATGAAGCTCAAGGTCTTGAAGGTAACAACACACTTTCGATTTGTGATTTTGTAATTGTGGATGTCTTTTGTAAAACCTAAAGAAGATCTTTTGTGTACACCTTTCAGAAATTTTCTCTGGCTTGTTTCAACATCATGTATTCATGTTGCAAAAGGTTTACTCTTGTTGTTTGCTCATCTTTGCTTGTAATGTTTACATTCGTTTACAATGTTATTCATTTTCTGAAAACTAGTTTCATAATGTTGGCTTTAGTTTTCTGTTGGTTTGTGATTATGAACTAATAGAAGAGATAATGCATTTTTTTAAGAACCCTTATTAAGAGACTAGCATTGGAGGAGGAAAATGATGATGTCTCTTAATTAAATTCTTAACTTACATTTATTATTAAAAAATTCACTAAGAGACCTTAATAGGGTTGTTGGGTTAATCATGCTCTTAACAAAAACTTCATACTGGCTCTATTTCATTATATACGAGTTTTGGAAGAAATCGCAAAAATTTAAAAAAAATCACTTTAAAAAAATATTTTTAAAATTATAAATTAATAATGATATAACCAACTATAAATAAAGAAGTATAATCTAATTAGTAAATATTTTTAATAAAATTAAAGTTAATATAGACAGTGGCGAACCTGCAGTAACCAAAGAAGCAAGTGCCACCGTGAAATTTTCATAATTTATTTAATATGCTTAAAATTTTAGTTATTTTTCTTAGTAAATGTTATTTTTTAGCTATATTTTTTTAAGCTTATATAAGATTTCCCCCACCAAAAACTAATTTTACATTAGCCACTGAGTATAGATATATCAAAACATTATATATTATGAAACAACAAAAAAAATCTAAAACATTATCTATTTATAGTAGGGCTGTTCAATATGGTAAAACCGAACCGTACCGAACCGAACCGAACCGAAATAGACAATATGGTTTGGTTTTGGTATATACCATATAAACCGAATGGATATAGTTTTATAAAAACCGTAGGATTTGGATATGGTTTGGTATATAACCGATTAAACCGAATAAACCGAACAAAACCGATTAAAAGTAGAAACATGTAAATATATATCTATTTTAAAACAATACATGAAAATCTATTTGTTACAGAAGTTAAATTTGTGTTAATAACTATTACCATAATTTTATAGTAATAAAAAACCTTAATTTGTAAAACACTTGAACTATAACTAAATAACAATACATCGCAATTCATACATCTTATTTTCTAAGTTTTTTTTTTGATCTTTTTGATTTATTTTAGTCTTCACTTAATTAATATGAAGATTATAAATTTGATGGACAATAATTAATGGAAAATTTTCAATTGAAAAAGCATGACTTTAATGAACACTAAATATGGAAGAGTGGAAAAACTTTTCTTTTATGTTTCTGTTTTGTTTTATATTTTTATTTTCAAAATTTCAAGCTTTGATTTTAGTTATAGAATTGATTATTTTATTTGATGGTAGAAGCATTTTTACTTTTTTGTTCATCTATTTGAACATGTAATATATTTTTAATAAATGACTGTGTTGACAATATGACTCTAAAATTCATATAATATGATCTCAAACAAAATAATTATGTTTTTTGGTATAAAACCGAATAAACCGAAAACCGACGGTATATAAACCGAACCGAACCGAAGTAAATATGGATTTAGAATGGTAGTTATATTTTACTAACCGAAATACCGAAAACCGAAAAAAACCGAACCGAAACCGAACCGATATCCGGATTGAACACCCCTAATTTATAGTATTACGAAAGGAAAGAGAGAGAAAAAAAAAGAGTTTGACAAAAAAAATAGAGAGAGAAAAAAAAAGGAAAGAGTATTATTTTCGTTTTTGAAACCCCAAAGAAAAACAGTTTGACAGCAAATCACAAATACAATAAATTAAACAACACGGTTACAATGTACAACACTTTCATATCATTAGATAATACAGTAAACATTACGTAGTTAGAGTATCAGGGATAGCCTTGGAATGATCTCCAATGATCTTACCACCAACATCTGGGAAACTGTCGTAACCTGGAAGAGAGGTCACATTACCATCAATGTCTACGTGCAGAGGATACTTAATCAAGTGACCTTGAAGCTCTGAAAACTCCGAATCTATGAACTTTCTCCAGTTCCTTTCAGCGATTTCGTTAACGTTCTTGACACATTTTAGATCACCAGGCTCCACAAAGTCATCTCCAGTTTTGCCTAAATGCTCTGCCCATAGTGACATCCTATACCCATACACCTATTCCGGAAAATCACATTAAAACCTCTAAAATGGGAAATTTTTAATTCATTATTTATATAATTTTGAAGTTTAAAATATAATTGCTAAAAGTTCTTTATGCGATTTCCGGTTATTATTCTTCCAGAGAGACTTGAGTTTCAGCAACACAACCATCTTGAGCATCTTAAGTTTCATAACCAGACTTGAGTTTCTACACAACTCTTAATGAATGTATTGTTGTTATTCGGGAAAATCACAAAAAGATTGTTTTTAAATAGAAATATTTATTTAGTCATTAAATAACTTTGAAGTTCAAAATATATTTAAAGTGTAAGTGACAGCCACATTTTCAAGTTTTAATGCAATTTTTCCGTAATTATTCTTCCAAGAAGATTCCAGTTTCAGAAACACCAACTTATTAAGCATCTAAAATGGTATAGATGATGAGAAGAGGGAAGGCAAACCTGGCCACGTGGGTGTTTTCCCTTGTTAGCCCATGTATGATGGGGTTGATATGCACCCATGGCTATCTCAGTATCTTTCGTGCCGGCCATAGATCTTTGGTTGATATTAGCAGATCCCATAAGTACATATTCATCATCTACTATCATTCCCTTTGCATGCACATAGATCATGAAACGCTGGAACTTATAAGAATCTGTAACCTGAAAATGCACATCGTAAAGAAACTTGTTATGCTGACTACGACTAGCAAATATATGTGTGCGTATGAATATGATATCTCTATCTGTATGCTAGATTTTGTGTGCATGAAGCAGTTCTTAGTCTTTTTAAATACTATACCCCACTGACATTGGTTGCTGGCATGTCATCTGGAAGTTGTTCTCGTTTGCCAAGGCAGTAAAAGTTAAGGTAATCTAGAGGATGCGCATTTGACTGGTGTGACTTCAGTTCTCGTGCTATAACATCATACATCATCTGCATAGTTTGGCTCTGAAAACGAAGATATTTTTCTTAGCAAATGTATCAATGATAATCTTACAGTTAGCTAAAAGTCATACCTGCCAATATAAAATTTCTTGCATAGGTCCCGACTTTGGGTCGCCTTCAGGCCACATTGGTATGACGACATAGACAGCAAATCTTTCTTTAGCTCTAATTTTACTAGTAATCTTCAGTGCCAACTCCATAGGAATTAGATTGTCAGCTCCTGTTCATTCAAGAAGAACCAATGATCAGGTGCGCATACAATTGAGAACAACTTTAGACTATACCCTACGCACTTTAGTTCCTAGTCTAAGAACTTTCTTCAAATATCAAAACGTACCTGCATCGTTATAATCAGGCCAAGCATAAGAAGAACCAAGAAAATACTGATTCTCGATAAATATGAAATGCTGAGCAGATCTGATTATCTGGATGTACGCAGTCTGGATACTTTTATCAACTACAAGACGCTTGTCATATTGTAGATGCTGCAGTAAATCAATAAAAAATTTTAAAATCTTAGTAGATATTTGATTGAATAAACGTTTTTGTCAAGTAACATTTGTAATAATAGCAAATAAGATGATCTACTAACCAGGGCCTCGGCCTCATTTTCACATTTTGGAAATCCTTTCACGGATCCTGAGTCGATAGAACGGAACACCTGAACATGCCAGTTCTCAGGATCATCTTCATTAGAAACATAAACCACTGGATCGTCCTCTGGAACATCTAAAACACCATCTATCCGATATTTAAACTTTGGATTTAGTATCCATGATATACGTCCTATCCGTAACAAAGAGTCATCTAGCCAGAGAGTTTTCCCCTTTAAGTTAAACTCTTTCCATCGTGTCGCTTTTCTCCACCGTTGCTCAAAGTTTATGAGAACATCATATGCCGCAGGCCCATCTAGCCTACAATGCATATCGTGCCAAGGTTGTCTTGGAGCTATGGCACCACTCTGAGGAAGTAGAAAAAGAAATACCAATCAGGATTAAGGAAATAAAATGGGCAAATCTAATAATTAGCATGTTTTTAGTTTTTTGATAAATAGTATTCAAAGAGAAAAATCTCTAAAATTTCATTTTATTAATCAATAAAAACGCTATATTACCTTACATACTAAAACCTCAACAGCTAAATTCTAATTAGTAAACCCAAGCCTAAATAAAAAAATAGAAACGGGAAAATGTATTTTAACTTTTAATTAATGTTATTTGGATGATTTTAATGATATTTTTTGAACAAAAATCTGATTTAATGATCTAAAGGTATTTCTCAGTTATGATTTTAGCGTGTTCAAAAAATCATATACTCACTGGAAATGTAGGATTGTGAAAATCATCTTTAAATACAGTGTCAAGATCGTGAAATATCCGGTGCTCAGGTGTGTCATAGCGCCCGTCACAAAGATCGATCCCTCCAATAAAAGCTGTGACTTTGCGATTACTACCAACAGCTTGAGTGTCTACAAGAACACACTTCTGATGGTGCGTGAAGAGAGTGCCAACCACCTGGTTAAGATACCAGCCATGCCAATGACATGTTAAAACAACGTTGACTAAGTCAATGACAAACGATGGCCAACGACCCAACATTGATTAGAGAGTCAAGGAAGGTATTTCCAAGACATATCTCATAAATGAACGCATAAGTCAACATCAAGGTATCATGAATATAAACTCTGAAGAGATAAGACTTGCCTGTTGTTTGAACAACCCAAGCTTATTGCTGGCATAACGAGGTGACAATATACATTTCACAGAAGAATGCTTGAAAAACTTTCTAGTCTCTTCATCATGTGTCCCCATAACTCCTGGCTGCACATAGATGACATGCCATGCAATATCTTAGTACCCTATCAAAACATGAATATTCTCACCAGAACTCCAATTCTTTGAAATTTTGTACTCAGCAAGAAAGATAACAGCACACTTACTGAACTCCTATGTTAGAAACATGGGATAGAAATGAATGGGGACGGAAAACATCAAAACTAAAAATTTATAGATATATATACAGTATATATATATTCTGATATTTTTATATATTAATAAAAATATTCATAATTGAAAAGCATAAAATTTATACCAAATATTTAACATAAAACTACTTGAATATAGTATTTTTAATAATAATAATAAATGAAAAATTAATTATTTAAAAATTTATCATCAAAACTTAGTTCTATCTAGTAAAAAAAAATTTAAACTTTGACATTGATTTTGCTTGCAAGACACTACTCACCGTGCTTATCCCAAACTTATCACGAGAACTCTTATCGTCCCATACAAGTAGCAAAACTCGAACACCTTCTTCCGATTTGTATTTCAGCAACTCTCCAAGCGTCAAATCACCACCTCTTGGCAATTCCCTTGTAGGTTCCCTAACCAGCTTCACCTTGTGGAAGACAGACCAGCCAACAATGTAAATCATATGGTGAGCCTCACAAATAGCGTGACATATATCTTCCCAGCATTTCCCGTGTTGATAAACATCCCCGTTGTCCAACCGAATCTCCGGTAACATTCCGTCCATCACATGAGCGTCTTGGTAAAGCCTCACCTGACTTCCTTTCCTCAAAGGGAAGTAAGTCCCCATAACACCACCAAGCGTTTTATTAGTTTGGATTTTATCAAACGAAGTAAATTTCAAATCAATACGGAGAGCAGTTTCCTTCTTTGGCGGCTTTCCTGAGCCGCCAAGGACAGGAAACCATCCCCAAATGCGTTCTCCCGACGCGATTTGCTGAACCGGGATACGGACAGTGCCAATTGTTTGTGCACCGGAGACATCGTAGTCCTTGACTTTGAACTTGAGATAAGACAGGGGATGCGCCACGGAAACTTTAAAATGCCGGTTCCAAACAGGATCCGAAGCGTTTTTCAAAACGTGCGTCCGAGCGAGAGTCGCATGCGGGACGGACACCGTGACGTAGGGATCGCTGGTATTCCTCGGGAGGCCAGGGATGTTCTCGTCGTCGGAACTCGCTTCGCCGTCATAGTCGTCTGTAGTAGGTTTAATACAGGAGTTGCAAGGCTTGAAGCAACGGCGCATACGTTCGGAGAAGGTATCCCTGTTAGGTAGCCTCCTCGCTTGAACAATTTTCAAATCGAGGTCGCCGTGTAAAAGGATCACATCCTCTGAGACGTTCTCGGCCATGGTTAGGAACGAAACCCTAACGAACAGGGCTTTGTCGTTGTTGTGGAGGAGCGAAATATATTTGAAAGTTTTTTTATTATTATTTTTGTTTTGAAAAATTAGATGGATATTTATAAGGTTTTTGGTGAATGAGAGAGGGAAGTAAGAAGGAAGACACTTAAACACTTTGCTTAATTAATTAGTTCACATTAATTTTCTTACATTCGTTTATAGATAAAAACTAAAATAATGGTGAGCTTGAGAATGATGATCGGGTCTGCTTTGTGTGGATAATTTAGTTTATCAAATTATTAGAATTAGTAATAATAAAAAGTAGAAAATAGAATAATATTTTGTCAAAAAAAAAATAGAATAATACATCTATGGTAAAAAAAAAAGAATTTAATGTGTTTCATGTGAAAACATGGAAATTTATAAATACAAAAAGGAAAGTTTTTGAAAATTTTACAGTATTATATATTAACCAGGAAATATAGAACATGAAGAAAATTATATTTAAAGAATCCGATAAGTTCCAGTAATTATCCTTTAATGGCAAATTAAACAGGAAACGAATCGAATAAAACTCCTTCGACATTATTCCGGAACTCTTTCTCTAAAATCCACATTGGAAAATCCAGTTGTTGAAACACATGGCAATCAAAACTTTTGTCGGAACCAAGTATTCTCGATTCGAAACCTACTCCACGAAGAAACAGTAACATAAAAATCCTTACACATGTATCACAACAGAACGTTTAACATGTTTTTACTTTATGAAATCCAACAAAGCAACAACTCAGAAACCATACTAAAAAGCTAAAAGTTTATGACGATTTTGTTCATTTTGTTTCCTTTTATGGGTAAGTTTAGAACAATATACAAATCACGACAAAGTTATCCACAGGAAATGACTTTGAAACGGTTTCTTGCTTTTTCTTAGCATCCCCCTGCTGATCCTGGTTACACCAAATAACATGTGGCTCGGTTTGTGAGCTTGTAGGAATTCTAAAATCAATGGTTCCAAGAGATTTTAGACGTTACCTAAAACTTTGAATGTCTCTCTTTCAAGGGTTTCTAAAATTAGTTACTTGAGTTACTATCAGTTTAACATCCTACTATATAAAAGCTACTAATTTTGAAGCTTCTTAAGAGTGTCATATAGGACAAAATATTCTCCACCAATCAAACTGCCACGTCATCGCGAATGTTTAGATGGTGGGTCTCGAACCATCCAAACCCATCAAAATAGTCAGCTCATTGTATAACTTATAGCTTCCTTTTCTTTAGCCTACTTACCTCAGACGTCTCCAGCGACTCCAAATCTGTTCGTCTACCCAACTTCACCGGTGTAACTCCTACGACTACAACAATGGCACTTCAATGCTCCATTATAACTTATGAAGTGAAGACTCTTTGTACCTCTCCACATCCCTCCTTTCAATCTCTTGCCCAGTTCCTTAAATTTGTTTTGTCACAAAAAGTTAGTGCATGAGATAATTTTTGAAATTCAAATAATACTAGGTATTTTTCTGCACCATGTGCAATG
The DNA here is from genome assembly GCF_000309985.2 of Brassica rapa. Taxonomy (NCBI): domain Eukaryota; kingdom Viridiplantae; phylum Streptophyta; class Magnoliopsida; order Brassicales; family Brassicaceae; genus Brassica; species Brassica rapa. The sequence continues at coordinate 15,775,092 of NC_024802.2, read as the reverse complement.
ATAAAATTTTTAAAAGTTAAATTATATTTAAAATGAAATTTATTAATATTATATATTTTATTATTTTTTACTAATATTTAATATAAAATTAACTATTTTTAAGACTATAATGTTTGCTATTGTGATCAACACCTTTTTACAGTACTCTGTTTGTATCTTCTTTTATTAGTCATCTTCCTGTTCTTTTTTTCTTTTTGATAAAATGATTAAAAAAAAAACTGAAGCTAAAATTAATCTTTTTGTTCTTGATCATTCACGTTATCTTCAAAGTTAATAACATGGCCAACGTAAATGATCGACGTTGAGATTTCAGCTTTTTGATTTTTACTATTCTAATGTTTCAATATAATTTGAATATTCTCTTTGTTTTATAATATAATGGTTTAAAAGTATTTTTTGTTTCACTATATAAATTGTTTTTATATTTCAATGTAAGTTTACATTTATTAGATATTGTGTAGCCAATTAAATTATGTAAATTACTGTGTAATTGATTAAATGTATATATTAAATGACAGTTTTCTAAAGTAATAACTTTTAAATATTACATATTTTAACTAAAATTGATTACATTTTGAAACAGATAGTTTAATCTATAAACTAACTCTATATAGATACGAGGACAAAATTGTAAAATGGTCTCATCTTGAATTTCTCTCATTCTGTGCATTCCGAATTGGGAGGAAATAATCAACATCCAATTTTATGTTACTCTCAATGTATTAGAAATAGTCAAACCGTAAACCAATTAAGGATGATATAAGAAAGACATAAAGATGTATTTCCAGTTATCACAAATATAGAATCAATTGACAACAACTTAATTATGTCCAGCGTATGACAACATAGAAGAGTTTCTATACCTTATAATATCATAATATCTCACTATATTATTGGTTAAATCAGTTTTCTCTAGCACAAATACTCACTCCATTCTTAGAGTTTAAGATTTTTTATCTGATAGATATTAGTAGTTTGATCCCAAAAAAAAAAAGAAACGGTCGAACTGTACATTATAATTGGAGAAAGAAAACAAACAAAAATCAACCGAAGACTTTTAAAGTATATGAAACAAAAATTGGAAATATCAATTCTCTGCATTTAAAGAATAATATAATAAAATTGTAAAAATACAAAAAAAAACAAAAAAAAATACACAGAAAGAAAGATTTAGTAAAATAAAATCATAATATAATTTCCGTAATTGATAGTGCTCAGCTACACTAAAAAGTCTAAATTTACAACATACACAGTTTTATTTACATCTTGAAACTTATTATCTAATTAAAATGATTCTAAAAAAAGTGCCACCACGAAGAGTTAAAAAATATACTAAAAAATATAATACATAACGTCAAAAATACGTTATCACTGATCACTAAAAATCATGTTAATAAAAATGAAATGACAACACATTTATTAAAACCATATAACGACACGCAATAAAGTGTTATTAAATATATAAATTACAAATTAAATATGCTCAACGCAAACACACATAAAAATGAGACATCATATTTGGATATATTTAAATAATTTTAAATATATTATATTCTTGATAATTTTAAAATTACTTAAAAAGAAACTAAATTATTAAAAAAATAATATACAAATAAAACTAAAGCAATATTTTGTAACGTTAAAATAATAAATGAATAAAAGAATATAGTATGTTAATAAGATAGATTTTAGATTTTAAAGACTTCTAATTCATGTAATATTACAAAATTCAAAATTTGTTTATTACAATTAATATTTTACATTAGATATATTAAAGTAATATTCTAGATCGATATTCAATTATCAGTTTTTAACTATTACACGTAAAAAAATATTATTAAGTACCGTTTTTTTTTAAAAGGAGGTTTTATATTTTAAGTAGATTATTGGAGTACTTTTTTCGTAAATTTATTCGAGATGAGATTCCGATCTTTTAAACTAAGATAATTTGTGTTCTATACATAATTATATTTTTTTTACATAACTCTAAAATCTCGGACTTGATTCTTTATATTTTATTAGTTAGTTAATTTTGTTATATATAATAGAAATATTTACTTCAAACGAAAAATAAAAAAAATCAAATTTAAAAATTAGTTATATATAATTTAATATAGAAAAATTTACATACAAATAAAAATGATAAATATAACAAATTTAAATATATTATCCACGCGTAGCTCGGAGAAAGGATCTAGTTATTATAAACTAGATAGTTGGCCTTCACAACTACATGAGCGTGAAATTTTAATAAAGAGATTCCGTTAATTTAAAAGAGATTAAGAGATTTTGCTAAAAAAAAAAAAGAGATTAAGAGGTTTTGTTATTTTAAAATATGAGTAACACTATGAAAAAAAAAAAACTTTTACCAAAGAAAACAATAAAATAAAATACTCAACTAAAACAAGCGAGGGTGGTCGGAGCTGTTTTCTTCATATATGCCGTACGTTGAATTACGTTCATGTGGGCGGGGTGATGTAATTCAGTATTTTTTTTTAATTTTCTTTTGAAACTTTTAATAATTTCTATAAGTTTACAAAAAAAATAAAATAATAATGTTTACATTGTTATGTATTTTTTATAGAAGCAACAATAAGTTAGTTCTTCTATCAAAGGCTTGCATCATAGTTGAACACGGGAACCAAACATTAGCGAACCTTAGGTTTCATTTGCATCATAAGTTGAGCATGAACCTAACATAAATTGTCTAAAACTGACTACATTTCCAATTACGCATACTAAGTTAAACCAGTGACGATGCAAACATCATGTATAAGGAAACGATTCAAGATAAAAACATAAACAAATTTAACAGAACATAGCACAGGTTTTGTCTTATACTAACGATGTTAGCAAACTTACAATCACACTAGATGGTATTTAGGATTTAACTAAATTACGAAAGATGTAAAACAGAGTTTTTATGCTGTGCATCAAACAGTGACAGACACACACTTCACCATGACAAACCTCCCATCCTCAAGGACAACACCTTACCCCAAATCACTCCTCCACCTTGGGGCCATTCCAAAGCAATCTCTGCACAGCAAATGACCTCAGCGCCGTCACGTTTTTTAGGAAAAAAGAGAGCCAACTTCTTCTCCCCACACTTGACCACTCTGGACCACATCGATTGATCGGTCACCTCCGCAGCCAAAAACTCCTCCAAACCGTTGACAACACTCCAACGGCTAAACGCCTTCTCCCCAGAAGGATCGTGATAGTAGAGGACATCATCAATCACACACGCACCCTCCCACCGCTCCTTAGAGTTCAACACCTCGTTCATCAACTCCCACTTGTTTTCCCTCTGGTTCGTAAACAAAAGCGTGCTGACTCGTATAGCTTTTAAAGCAAAGCTTATCCTCCAACACCACAGCATCAGACCAAAGAGCACCAATCTCTATGGGCGAAACGACAAAAGGAATCACCGATCAGGTACACCTTCCCGTCAACGACGTTAGCTACTTTTCTAAGCATGCGTTGAGGCATGTCGGAGATTGGCTTCAGCGTGTGAGAGGCGCAGTCGACGCTGAGGGCTTCGAGATCGTTGAACACGTATGTCTTGGAACCCACCGGGACAAAGCTTGCGTGGGGAGACATGGTAGGAAGCGACCCGACGATAACCAAGCGGTTGCGGTGGAGGATGTAGAAACGGGAGTCACCCGTGTGGCGGTTCCAGAGAAGAGAATAGACACGGTGCTGGGTTATGTTGATAATGATGAGAGTAGAAGAATATTGTATTGACTCTCATAAGGATCATGGTTAGAGTTACATGTATATTTATACTAGAGATGTTTCCTAAACTATATTGATACAAATATATGTGAATATCTTATATAATAAATATCCAATATTGACAATAATATTTACGATCTCTTAGATCCTTCTATATGCCCCCTTAATCTCAAGGGGGTAATGGAGTTGTAGCAAAATTAGCGGCTTGAGATTACGGAAAGTCATCTCGTTTTTATATTTTTACAAGTAGTGGACTATGTTAAGATTGGGGCTGCACCTTTTGAAGGTTGCCTACGTATCTTTGTTGAAGGGATTAAGTCTTTCGTAGTTCATCTTGGAGTTAAAAGTCTCACAACCTTGTTTTCAAATGAAACCTTTACGGTTTAGTTTATGTTTTGCGAAGAGATTATCGAGCATGTTGCTGCTGGTGGCTTTTGTATTGGACCTTTGTCTGCCTCGAGATTAGCCTTGTTGGCTGTTTGCTTTGGCTAAGTATGGCCGTATTTATATTTTTGGGACTGGCCGCGTGTGGCTCTGAACCCCGCCGCTCTGCAACTGCTTTTTAATGAATTGCATTTCGCATTTCAAGAGAATATTTGTATTCATGTGAATGTAGAGGGAAGAGTATGAGTTGTCATCTCATATCTAACTCTCTGTACATAGTTATATTCGTTGTTCGTTTTAGATGAGAATGTTCGAAAACTTTACATTTCAGAATTTTATGAACGTTGGAACAGAAACAAAAGGACTTGTTTTGGGATTATATATTTTTAAATTCAAAATTCTTTATAATTTTTTTTTAAAGTTAATTTTTTTTTTCATATTTTTTTTTTAATTTGAAAATACTTTTTGAAACTATTTTTAAAATTTTTATTTTCAAAATTTTTAATATTTATTTTTCTATTTTATAAAGGGAAATACCCTAGGATAACACTAAAAAATTTCTCTCACAAATATAGATTTTAAAGATCAAAATGACCAAAATATTTCATTAAAGAGATAAATATACACTTATATTCCTAAGATTAACTAATCTAAACCGTAATCTGGTAATTTTTTAATATCACACCTCTAGTAAGTAATTGCCTGTTGCAATACTCACGTTTCTTATGGTGCACTACGCATCGAAAATGAGAATCAACTCGGATTTTAATTTTTGTCTGGCTCATTCTTCTCGCTCGGTTTGGTTTTCCCTGCTTTCAAGTTTTAGTACAGGAAATCATCTTCGAATAAACTTAATTAAAATAAAATAGTACCGGAAAAAAATCACACCAGCACGAATCTGGATCTTATATTATTTTGCCACGATAGTCCACAATAAACCAACACATTTTGATTTTGAATTAAACATTACGTTATTAGAGGATGAGGGAGAGCCACATGGAAAGAGCTCCAATGATCTTTACATTAAAGAACAAGTACTGTCGATTCAAAATCTAATCAATTAAGAAACATGAATATAAAAAATCTTTACATTAAAGAACAAGTATTGTCGATTCAAAATCTAATCAATTAAGAAAGGTGGAAAGGAACAAATGGTGACTTTCCATGAGCCAAGTGGATGGCTATCATGACAAAGTCCCAAGTGTCATCATATGCATCAACCAAGACATGAGTCAACGAAAGCAGCTCCATGTTGGTCATGCAGTCATTCACAAAGCCTCTAAATGCCTTGGGGAAAGTCTTATCGTAGAATAGAAAAAATTCGTTTTTGACGGTCAGTTGAACGTAATTTCAAATTTTGTGCATTTTTTTTTTGTCTTTGCGCTATCTCTTTTTTTTAATCCATATTTTGGATTTGTTCTTTTCATGTTGTCACTGAAAATATGAGTATAATGTAACGACTATAATCCATAAGATTTGTTTTTAGGATAAAGACTTAAACCATATTACACATATTTATGTCTATGTCGAGATCAAGAACCAACAAAAGTAAATAATCGTTTTTTTTCTTAACTCACAAAACTTTTGATTCATGAACATGAAAAATCATGACAATCTCTTAACCATGTAATATGATACTTGAGACATGATTTTGTAATTTGTTGTGATATATTGATCTAATGACAAACTTCCAATAATTCATGAAGAACCACACAAAAAAAATAGAAAGATTGTGAAATTGATAAGCTGAATTCTCTTCTATCATAATCTGTTTTGGAAATAAAAACATTCTTGATATTATGGCTAAAAGCTATATAATGAATATTTACTTTGAAAAGTTATCAAATTTTATAGAGAACTAGGTCCTTGTCCGCGCTACGCGCGGATAGTATTTTGATTTTTTTTCATATTTTTGTACTATTATGTCAATTGTTTAGTTTTATAAAATGTTATGTTTTTACTGTAAATTTGAAATTAAAAATCTAATTTTCCCTTACTGTAAAGTAAGTTAATTTTTTTGAATCTTACCACAACACATTATACATGAAGAGAATATAGTTGGTCTTTATATTCTTATTTTGTGTAATATTGAAAATTTTGATGGTTTATTTAAATGGTTTTTTTAAATTATATATTTTAGGATTGATTTTCGTGACTATATTCTATAATTGTCTAAAAAAAAATTGTTTGTCCCATATAGACATCCACATAAATATGGACTTCTGATAAATTTGTTCATTGGGATATTTAGTTTCACTTTCAACTTTATTCTATTTTTTGGCACCCTCATGCTAGCTTGTGGAGATAGCCAACTTGGTGCAAAAGGGTTTACAAAAGCTGATCGAGATGCGCGTGATCGGACACCTTTTGTTAGGTTATTCGTACGGAATTTTAAATATCTAGGAATATAAGCAATAGAAAACTCAGAAAGTTCTTTGGATACAGCCTGTATTTCGTCGAGCTCCGAGTCCAACGCAGGCCAATCTTCTTCCTTTTGAATGAGTATAACCAGTTGTTCACAGTCGATTGAAAGACCATCTCTCTGTGTCCAAACTTCAGTATCACTTCAATTGCCCATAGCAAACCTTCAGCTTCCGCTTGCAGTGGTGATTTGGTGTGTGTATATCGGCCCTTGCTCCAAACAGCATTGGAAAGTCACCATCCATTAACACAAAGCCAAGTCGAGATATGTCTCTTTCATTTATCCAGGATGTCTAGCATGGGTGTTTCTTTGCGGAGGAACAGTTGTATCCGTTACCTCAACTCCCATATCAATCTCCATAATCTCGTCTATACGTTGAGCTATCCTCCAACACTCTGCTTCAATTTTATTCGCTAATGGGAAAGACATAATTCCTACGATACTATTAATGATTGTTTTTCTTATAACACCGATACGGCAAACTTATGTTTTATTTAACAAAACTCTTATTTTAATTTTATATTAAAGAACCAATCATATTTTATATCATCCATAATTTTAGTAAATTTGCTTATTTGTCATGTTTTTATTAGGTTTTAGCTAAATTATTGATTTATTATTTATTTTTAGCTAAGTCACTAATTTATTAATTTAAAAAATACCCTTAACTAATATTATATATATTAAAAAATGAATTTTATTTTAGTAATATTAAATTTCTACTGTATATTAAAATTTAGTTAGTTTTTCTTATTTTTCATATTTTATTAGGTTTTAGACTTTTAGATAGGTTATTGATTTATTATTAATTTCTAACTGATTCGCTAATGTGTTAATTAAAATAATACCCTTAATGAATTTTATATATAATTAAAAATGAATTTTATTTTAATCATATAAAATTTATATGTTATATTAATATTAAATAATTGATTTTAAAATAATATAATAAAATTATCAAAAATTTTAAAAATAAGTTAATTCTTATATATATTTTGTTGCTATCTGAAAACAATATTTTTATTATAAAAGTTAAAAAGATACAAAAATTTATAATTAAATATTATTCAAGAAAAAAATATTTATATAAAGATATTTTCTAAACTATTTCTAAGATATGAGTGTTTAAAAAAATTTAACACGGGATGTTTAGAACACGGGATTATGCTTATGAGAGAGTGGCTCGGAAATGGGCTTTGAAATGGGTCGAATGGGCTTCGAAAATAGCTTTTTTTAACTCAAGCCCAATCCGGATGACATGGCATTTTGGTTGGTTCACAATATTTTGCCCATGTGACATGGCTTATAAAGGAGGGATTTAGTCCTTTTTATATAGTAGGATTTTGTTGTCCCAAATGCAATTAATGAATCTCCAAACTGAAAGGAACTAGACCAATTGATCTCCAAAACAATACTATTATTTTTTGTGAGATACTCTGCAAACTCTTACTAATAGTTTTTTATGCTTGATTATGCATATATCCATTTTAAAAATAAAGCACAACAATGTTTAAAAAAAATTGCATAGTCATGGTAATATTTGAAAACAGTTAAATATGTTTTAAGTTTCTGAAATCCAACAAGACAAGAACTCAACAACCAGACAGAAAAGACCAAAGACTATGATGTTCATATTGTTCTCTTTTGGATCCATGATGGGTAGCTTTATGAAAAAGTTTAGAACAATTTATACAAAGCACGACATAGAGGAACTACTTAGAAAGAAAACTGTCACAAAGGAGACGACTTTGAAACGGTTTCTTCGTTCTATCTCACAGCATCATCCACTGCTGCTTCTGGTTACAAGAAATAACATGTGATGGCTCCGGTTTGTGAGCAAGCTACTATCGAGTTCTAAATCCAATGGTTCCAAGAGATTTAAACGTTACCTACACGTTTGAATTCCTTTCAAGGCTTGCTTTTATCATCCGTGCCGGCATCTTTTCCAGTCTTGTCATTTTTATCACCCTCATGTGGTGTATACTGACCGGTGGATGAGGGTGAATAACCAGGAAGTGTTGGTGAGTAACCTGCGCTTGGGCTGTAGTCAGGGCTTGCTCCTGAGCTGTATGGGCTGAGACAGATTTCAACAAAAAGAACAACTCAGTTACACTTTTGCAGAATCCAAATGCAAAAGAAAATGTAGTTGGTGAAGTTATTCTAAATGTCATCGACGCACACTACAGAAAATCTGTGGACTGAGACAGATTCAACAATAAGAAACAACTTCTTGGCAGAACCCAAATGCCAAAGAAAATGTAGTTGGTAAAGTTATTCTAAATGTCATCGACGCACACTACAGAAAATCTGTGGACTGAGACAGATTCAACAATAAGAAACAACTTCTTGGCAGAACCCAAATGCCAAAGAAAATGTAGTTGGTAAAGTTATTCTAAATGTCATCGACGCACACAACAGAAAATCTGTGGACTGAGACAGATTCAACAATAAGAAACAACAACTTTGCAGAACCCAAATGCCAAAGAAAATGTAGTTGGTGAAGTTAGTCTAAATGACAGCGATGCATACAACAGATTCAAGTGGGTAAAAACCGAACCTGCTGGGACTGTATGTTGGACTTGATGGTGAATACGATGGAGATGTGGGTGAGTACGATGGTGATGTAGGGCTGCAGAGTAAATTTTTTTATGAATAGTTAACAAAATAAAGAAACGACAAGGGATTATAACAGCTTCACAGTGGTAGAAAAAAAAACACTACAGAGCAGATTACTACTGACCTGTAGTTTGGAGATGTAGGACTGTAAGGGCTAGCTGGTGATAGTCTTGCATTGCTAGGGGAGTAAGCCAGAGATGGACTGTATTTAGCAGACTGAGGGTTGTAGCTTGGAGACGTCGGACCGTAACTAGGAGACGTTGGACTGTAGCTTGGAGATGTAGGGCTGTACCCAGGAGATGTAGGGCTGTATGCAGGTGAAGTAGGACTGTAAGAAGGAGATGTTGGACTGTAGGAGGGTGAAGTAGGGCTGTAAGAAGGCGATGTCGGACTGTAAGATGGTGAAGTTGGACTGTAAGATGGAGAGGTAGGGCTGTATGCAGGTGACGTTGGGCTGTATGCAGGAGAAGTTGGACTGTAAGCAGGTGAAGTTGGACTGTAACTCGGGGATGTTGGGCTGTAGCTTGGAGACGTTGGACTGTAGCTTGGAGACGTTGGGCTATAGCTAGGAGACGTTGGGCTGTAGCTAGGGGAGGTGGGAGAATATGAAGGACTTGTTGGAGAATAAGCAGGGCTAGTTGGGCTATAGCCAGGAGAACTAGGACTGTACGTGGGAGAAGTGGGACTATAGCCAGGAGAAGTCGGACTGTATCCAGGTGAAGTCGGACTGTAACCAGGAGAAGTAGGACTGTAACCAGGAGAAGATGGGCTGTAGCCTGGAGATGAAGAAGGAGAAAACGCCATTCCACCAACATATGGAGAAAACTGAGCATCTGACATTGGAGACAACCGCATATTTGGACTCAGGAGGTAGTTTGGGGACATCATGCTTTCATGATAAGGAGTTCCTGACATTGGTGAGCGAGCAGGAGTCATTCCAAACTCCAGTCCATCCATATAGCTAGGGAGCTGAAGTTCAATTGCATTCTTCAGCATCTCATCATTCAGATAGAGTTCGCAGTCTCCTGTTCCAATAGGTGCAAGCTGGCCGAGCATAATATTTTCGGTAACACCACGCAAGCAGTCTGTCTCAGCATAAGCTGCAGCATCCAGCAGAATATCGACAGTTTCTTCAAATGAGCACCTCATCAGAGGCCCAGTATCATTTCTGTTGATACCATGTCGAGTGATCGCCATCAGATGACCTCGATAGGTCATTGTATCACACAATATGGCAAGATGGCGGTAATTCACATAAGAGCCATCAAAGGATATCACAACTCGAAGCTCATCCAACAAAGCACGACGAACTGCTTCAATTCCAAGAACTTCAATAATCTCAATCAAGTGATTGCTTGTTGTCCTCTTTGGATCCACATCTTCGTGGCACATAACAGCCAGCAGATTAACGCCTTCTGTATCTAACATCCACTCCTCCGATGTCTTGAATCCTTCATCCTCATCAAACTTGCTTTTTCTAACCTGCTTAATGAACACCTTGTTGATGTCTGGAATGCCCCTGAGCGCCATTTCTGTCAGCATGTTGCTCTCAATCTTTTTAAGGAAAACATCATCTTCAGCTGATTCATCTTGCGCTTCTCCTTTGGCTCCCTCGTCATTCATAATCCGGATCCGAAGGATCAGTTTCTCCGCATTGTCATCATTAAATATGCAGGTCAGGTCATCATCAAACTCCAGGTTGATCTTCTCTGCTATATCTGCCATACTCAACTTCTTGTCAACCATCATTTCACGATTCAACTCAATACGAAGCAGCCAAGGAGATATTTTATCTGGAGAGACATCTTCATCTGGCATTTCATAGTAGGACCTCACAAATTCAAAATCTTCTTCGATAATGGTACTCATCGGATCCGGGTCATACCAAACCTCCGTAGCTTGAGTGACACTCCTGAGAGTAGTATATTCCAAAGCGCACTGAACAGTTTTAGCCCCCTCTTTTGATTTGCTAGCTTCTGGTGTGAGGTAGACAGATAGGGAAGGTGTTTTAATCCTTTTAGCGACGTTAATAATCTCTCGCAGCCTGGGAACACCGAGTGTAACATTCTTCGCACTGACACCAGCATAATGGAAAGTATTCAAAGTCATCTGCGTAGCAGGCTCTCCAATTGACTGAGCAGCAACACAACCGATCATTTCCCCGGGAGCTACAAGCGACTGTAAGAACCTTGACTCTATCTCACCAATAACCCACTCAAAAGCCTCACGGCTGAGCTTGTATTCCTCCAAAACCCTTTTACTAGCAAGAGTGCTTCGAAGCAAAATGTTGAAGAACAGTGTGGCATTTTTCTGTGCTTCTACACTCAATCCATCTTCACCAGGAACCACCAACAGCCTCTCCTGTAATTTATCAACTGCATCAACAATCTCAACAGGGTGCATATCCGAAATCTTGCGCAAGTCAATCTTGAAAGTCTTCTGTGCATTCCAGATATGCCTCTTGATGTTCACAGGTAATGGCCAAGTGCTATCACCATTTGTAGCAATTTCAGTCCCGAGTTGAAATCTATCAGCCTCGAGCTTCTGATATTCTGCATCAAATACATCACGCAACTCCCTGATCCCTTTCAAGTCCTCAAGATGTTCATCACTTAGGTATGTAGGATTCCAGTTCTCGTCGTCAATCTCGTACTTGAACGTCCTATCAAACTCTGCTTTCTTCATTTTCAAGGAATCCAGCTTCTGAGATTCTATCCACACAGCATCCATACCATCTTCCCCATAGAGAAACTGAATGACATCACCCAACGAGTTTCTGACTGTCCCATCATACTTGACCATAATATCCTCCATAGCCTTGACCAATCGCCTCTGAATGTATCCAGTTTCTGATGTCTTCACGGCAGTATCAATAAGACCTTCCCTTCCTCCCATGGCATGGAAAAAGAACTCTTGAGGAGTCAGCCCACGCAAGTATGAATTCTCGACAAACCCACGACTTTCAGGACCATAGTCATCTTTGGTGAAATGCGGTAACGTCCGGCCATCAAATCCAAATGGGATCCGCTTCCCTTCCACATTTTGCTGACCAACACACGCTGTCATCTGAGAAATATTGATGAAACTTCCTTTGGATCCTGCTGTCACCATGGCCTTCAGGTTATTGGTTTCTGCTAAACTCTTTTGAGCACTACTTCCAGCATCGTCACGAGCTTTATTCAAAACCTACAAGAGCAGTTTATGAGTCAGAATACGTAAGAAACTCAGTGACACTGATACGTTTAGGTTATCAAACGTTGTAAATGACAAAGATCAATAAAGAAGAGCGCTTATGATTAACGAAATACAGAGATCTTTGTTACAATTCTCTCTTCCTCTCGCTAACAAATCTCAACCTCTCTCATAGACAAAGGATAAAGTAACTAAACCATGATTATTCCTAATGAACTACGGTTACTTGCTTTTAGCTTAATAAGGAGTCATTCATATCAGACACGCACCAAATGAAAATTATTATCAAGACATTAACGTACCTGGTTAACTCTGTTCTCAAAAGTCTCTGTCATAGTTCGCCCCGGTTCAGGATCTAATTTCTTTTCCTGGAACTGACGGATAAGGTCTTTCACGGCGGTTTTTGCACAAGAAATAGTCTCATTAATTTTCTCCATTGTTTGCGAATCAGCAATAGTATCACCGATTCCAATGGTAAAACCATTCTGCAGAAGCCAGTAGTTGACCAGCCATTGAGTATGACCGAGGAACTTCCTAGCTGCATCAGGACCAACCTCTTCCCTATAAACCAAGAAAAGAAAAATGTAAACAAACCACGATCAACACTGCAATATCTTGATGTTAATTTTTTGGTGTCAAGTGAACAGGATGCAGCAACTTACCAAATAACATGAACGAGACTCCCATTACCGGTACCAAGGGTCTTTTTGCAGAGAGTTCCGGCAAGAAGTTCTCCTCTTTCAATTCTCACTTGGGTATCCCCTGGCGTTATGTATCCAGTCTCTGCATCTGAGTGCCAAGCAGAGTACCTGAACAGATTTATCTGCTTTGGTATGATAAGATTGAAGACTTGTTTGCCAGTCCAAAGAGGTCGTGGCTTCAGAATTGTAGGAGCTGGAACTTTCCCATCGAAGTCTTGCCACCACATAAGCGTATTCATGAATACATCCTGTACATGGAAAAGATATCAGCAGAGGAATTAGGTTACTTTTAATTAACACAGAGAGAACTACAGCAAGTAATCGCTAAAGAAATGATTACCTTCTCAATAAAGGTATCTCTTTTTGTGATTTTACGGCATCCTAGAAGGGTATCCTGCACAATACCCATCACAGGCCGATTTGCCTGAGGAGAGACTATACATTTAGGAACCATCATCAGCTCCAACACCTCGGCTCTGGTCTCGAATGACTGTGGTACGTGCATGTTCATCTCATCCCCATCGAAATCAGCATTGTAAGGAGAGGTGACAGACAAATTCAGACGGAAGGTGGAATATGGCATGATCCTAATCCTGTGACCCATGATAGACATTTTGTGCAGACTTGGTTGACGATTGAAAAGAACAAAATCGCCATCAATTAAGTGCCTCTCCACTTTGTATCCAAGTTCCAAATGATGATCACTGCTCTTCTTAAGGTACCGAAGATCTAGTCTCTGGCCATCATCTCGAATGATATATTTCGCCCCAGTCTTGCCAGGTGGAGGATGTGGTCCATAATCAACAAGCTCCTTCAATCTGCCAATGAAATATTGTCAACAAAACATGGAGGAAGACTCTCTTTATATAAAATAAACGCCAAACATACTAACCTCTCAATGTTGTATGGAGTAACTGTTTCTGGGTATGTGAGATTCAGGGCAATACTCCACGGTACACCAAGTTCATCGATGTTTATTGTTGGATCTGGTGTAATAACAGTACGTGCCGAGAAATCCACACGTTTTCCCATCAAATTTCCCCTGATCCTGCCTTCCTTTGCCTTCAGCCTACTACAAATTGATTTAATAGGCCTCCCTGATTTTTGAGTAGCTCTTGGCTGTCCAGGCAGCTCATTATCAAAATAGGTTGCTATATGAAACTGCAGGAGTTGTGTAAACTCTGAAATAATGTGAGCTGGGGCTCCGTTCTTTTCCTGTCTTTTCAAGTTCTCGTTGTGCCGAATAATCATAGCTAGCTGATGAGTCAAGTCATCCTGCATCAACAAGAAGCATGAACAAGGCGAGACACAATCAGTTGGCATAGTCGAAAATGAAGATAATATTTTCCCGTCAGACTAAATCACCACTAGGAGCTAAGCAACTTTTTTATTCGGTAAAGAAAAGCCAGACTTGCCTCACTCCTGGAAGTGGCATCCATCATAACAGATGGTCTAACAGGGGGTGGAGGAATAGGAAGGACTTCTAGAATCATCCAGTCAGGCCGAGCATACTTAGGGTTGAACCCTAAGAGCTGACAATCCTCATCACTAATCCTCTTTAAAACACTCAAAACCTGCAAGAATTTCACATGCCATCAGATTACCCCAAACATGAAGGGAAATGGTACATTAGAAATGGAAAGAAAAGAGACGAACCCTGTCAGCACCAAGTGTTTGTTTCCTTTCTGCAGGCTCGGGAAGCTGGTCTATCTCATCGTTTTTCTTCTTTGTAACCTTAAACTCTGCAATCATCTTCATTCCCTCAATAGTGATCTTAGGTTGCGTTGCACCACATCCACCACGGCTTTTCTTCACAGGCTCGTCTGTGTCTTGGGTCTGAACATCATCAATGTCATCACCACCTTCACACTTGGTCTTGTTTTTGCAAGCATCCAGAATCTTCTTAAGCCTATTCTTGGGATTCTTAATCTTCATGGCCTGCTTAAACTTATGCTCATCCTTCACGAAAAAAAAACAAACAAATTGGATTAAAAAAATACTCATACAGTTCCAATCTATCCTCCCTCTCTAATAATCATAATCACATATTGACATTCGTTCACACCTCATCAGCTAGGATCTTGGAGCAGTTGAAGCAAACACAACGCATGATACTCAACACGGTCTTCATGAAACCAACGTGATACATAGGCTTAGCGAGCTCAAGATGCCCAAAATGCCCAGGGCACTCAGCCATGTTAGCCATACAAGTCTCACACTTCACCTTCCTATCAATCGTTCCAAGCCGAGTATCACTCAACCCTCCCACCTTAGGTTTTCCCTTCTCCGTTGTCTCGCTATGCTCCACGTGTATAACAGACATTTGCCTCTGCAAAATAAAAATTCCATTAGCCTATCAACTCCATTACTACACACTTCCCCCTCTAATTGAGGGCGGAGTAATAAGCTAGAGAAAGGAGGATTACGATCTCATCGGGGCTGAGAATCCCAAACTGGACCACACGGACTTTGGAGACCTCGGCCGGAGAGAACGGGAACCGCGTATCCATGGCGGCGGAGCTCCGATCAAAGACGGATTCGAAAGAATCGAGAACCCTAGAACGTGGATTGAAAGAGGAGGATTCAAATTGAAATTAAACCCCAATTGGTGTTTCCCTTTCTTTCAAATGAGTAAGTTAACAGTCTACTTGAGCTAATTTTTTTTTTTTCGTTTGGTTTTTTTTTGGAGACGACCAGATCTGGATTTCTCTCGTCTCTTCGCGATGAGAGGAACGAGCAAAGAGGGATTTCGATGCCCTAAGCTCTGTATTTATAGAAAAATCGTCTCCGCAGAGTCGGTTTTAATGGGCCGTAAATGACTGAGGCCCAACTATCATTTATCGGTTTCTGTAATCTATTTATAGAAAAATCGTCTCTGCAGAGTCGGTTTTAATGGGCCGTAAATGACTGAGGCCCAGCTATCATTTATCAGTTTCTGTAATCTATTTATAGAAAAAAACGGCGCGTTGGATTTGGAGGTCTGTTCGGATTAAGTGGGGCGTGTATAACCCAATTTTTTCCCTCTTTTAACTTTGGATGAAACATGAAAGCCATGTGTCTATGGTTATTAAGAGTTCAAGATTCGGTTTAGTTGGTTTAGATTTCTTGTTCAATTCCGGTTTTCTGTACCGATGTAACGAATTTTTATGCTCGGCTTGTTTTAATTTTCACACATGAAAAAGTCAGAATAACAGTAGTTTTCTCAAAAGAACCATTAAGCTCGGCTTGTTTTAATTTTCTTTTGTTGGTGAACTTGGTTCACATTCTTAACATTACAATTAAGTAGGGTTAATTTTTTTTTTTTGGTGTAGGGGGGGGGGGATAAAAATTAATTACAATAAGCAGGCTAATTCGCTAAGATATATGATGAATAATGTGTTAATATAACCAGTCTTTATCTTTCTTTACTTTTATTTTTTAACCAGTCTCAATCTTATATGTAATGTAGCAATTGACAAGTTTAATCAAATATATTTCAGCTACTAGTTTAACTTTCATCTAAAGATTTATTGCATGAGAACACTGAAATAAAAATGGTCGTGAACAAACCAATGTAGGATTTATCTATGAGTAAAACAAAACGATGACGACATTAGTAACCTCACTTAACTACATTGGTGAAAGCTGAACAGTATGCTAGAAATACCAAACAATAAAGGTTCTAACAATTAATTAACTAACCGCAAGTGGCTCAAAGCTAGAAAATAAGAAAAGAATCCATATGCTGTAACAATTTATAAATATAAACTATGCAATTAGGTTGAAACTTTAAGATATCTATAATTCATCTTAGTATAGGAAATGCCTAACTCCTTAAATATCCCCAAGGGAAACTAATTTTTAATATTGAATTGAACTAACTAGTTTATTTCACTTGTCCACAGTTCTTAAAATTTCTTGAAAATACAGATACCGTCTTTGCAAATTACAATTTTTTTTCTTAGCTTGTTTTCAAACTATATTTAGCATGAAATTTGATATAAATATCCATTTAGATTATATAGAGAATGAGTTGACGAGATGTGTTGATAAAATTAAATTTTTGATCTACCCTATTTTCTCTACTAAAGCAGAGTAATAAATATCCTGGTTAATAAGTTCATGATGGATGTTTACATGTTTTCATTGTAACATATCTTTCGACATATCAGATTCTCTACAGTTCTTGAAAACTTATAGATAAAACTCAAATGGCCAAGAAACCGTATCACCTCCGTCATCAGCCGCGTAAATCTTCATCGACGACTACGCAGGCTTTCACAGTTATCATTCTTCTACTCTTCTTCATCATGATTCTTCTTGGTCTCGGTATCCTTTCACTACCTAACACCAGCAGGAACTCTTCAAGGCCGGTTGATTTGACCACAATTATACGGGATAGCGAGGAGAGGTTAGGGTTTCTTTCGCTTATTTGGCAAGTTATCTTCGTTTCCTGGTTGAGTAATAGATTTGAATTTATCAAGCAGGGAGAGCTATGGAAATGAAGATGGTAATGGTGACCGTTGGGTCGAAGTTATCTCGTGGGAGCCTAGAGCTTTCCTTTATCATAATTTCATGGTAATTATATGTTTGCTACAATTGTGATTTAGATTTGTTAGGCCCTGTTCGTTTGCACACCCGGATGATCCATCTGGGTGAAGATGCAAATTGATGTTCGTTTTGTGCATTATAATGCTACATCCAGATAGATCACCCAGCTGAATTTTTAAAAACTCATCTCAAATACTCACCCAAATGAAGGTGAGTCTTGATGGTGCATCTGGATGCAGATGCATCTAGTTCAGTCCAAAATGATAAGTGACAAAAATGATTTTTTAAAATAAAAATATTATTTTCAAACCGTAAATTTTATTTTTTTGCATATACATTTTTCCGCTATAACTAAAAAATGCATTTTCTCGCAAAAACTAAAAAATACACTTTCCCGCCAAAACCGCAAGATGCGTTTTTCCACAAAAAAAACATAAAACACACATTTTCATAAAAACACATTTTTCGGCTAAACCAGTAAAACCGCACTTTTCGACCAAAACCGAAAAAAATGCATTTTTCCGCCAAAACAAAAAAAACGCAAATTCCCGCCAAAACTCCAAAAAGCATTTTTCGGCCAAAACCGCAAAAAGCATTTTCTCGCCAAAACCGGAAAACACAATTTTCCCGCCAAAACCGAAAAATTGTATTTTCCCGCCAAAACCGGAAAACAGAATTTTCCAGCCAAAACCGGAAAACAGAATATTCCCGCCGAAACCGAAAAACAGAATATTCCCGCCAAAACCAGAAAAACGCATTTTTCCGCCAAAACTGAAAAATACAATTTTACCACTAAAACCAGAAAATGAAATTTTCCCGCCAAAAACAGAAAACGTATTTTCCCGCCAAAATTGGAAAATACATTTTCCCACTAAAACCGGAAAAACACATTTTCCCGCAAAAACAGGAAAACACATTTTTCTGCAAAAACAGGAAAACACATTTTCCCGCCAAAACCGGAAAACACATTTTCCCGCCAAAACCGGAAAAATGTATTTTCCCGCCAAAACCGGAAAACGCATTTTTCCGCCAAAACCGAAAAAATGTATTTTCCCGCCAAAACCGCAAAAATGCTTTTCCCGCCAAAATTGCGAAAAAAACTTTTCCCGCCAAAATCGTGAAAAAAGAAATTTCCCGTCAAAAACCCTTTTCCCGCTAAAACTTCAAAACACATTTTTTCCGTCCAAACCGCAAAAACGTATTTTTCCGCCAAACCAATAAAACATATTTTTCCTCCAAAACCATAAAAATGCACTTTTTCGCGAAAAACACATATTTCCTCAAAAACCGCAAAAATATTTTCGGCCAAAACCGTAAAAATGCTATTTTTCCGCCGAAACGTAAAAAATTATATTTTATTCATTTTATTAACAAGTCCACTTAGATAGAGATGGAAGTTACAAAATGAAAAGCAAACGAACATAGTTGCATTCAGATGACTCATCTGGATACATGGACGAAATGAAGAAACGAACAACACTCAGATGAAACATCTGGATAAGACATCTAGATGGACCATCTGGATGCATCTTCCAGATGTACAAACGAACAGGGCCTTATATGATTTATAAAGAACTTAACTTCATCATGCTTATTCATATAGTTAAATATGTTTCTTGTCATACAAGAGAAGAAATCTGAACTTGGTTTAATTTTCCATGTGTTTAGAACTTTGCTTCATCATATGCTTATTCAAGATGTTTCTTGTCACACAAGCGATGGAATATTAACTTACTAGTTTAAAAATTTCCCTTGTGTTTAGATCTCTTACTCTTCCAATCAAAAGTCATAGGGAACACATGTTTGACACTATCTAAATACATTAAAAAGTGTTTGTAATTTTGATCTTGGGCTCTGTGTGTTCTTTAAAATTTTGCAAGACAAATGAAGAATGTGAGCACTTGATTAGCCTCGCGAAACCTAGCATGAAAAAGTCAAAGGTGGTTGATGTGAAAACTGGAGGAAGCAAAGACAGCAGGTTCTGTTACTCATTGATATATTTTTCTCCTTCAAGTTTAATTCTAAATCTTACAAATCGAATAATGTGCAGAGTAAGAACAAGCTCAGGAACTTTTCTTAAAAGAGGACAAGACGAAATAGTGGAAGAGATTGAGAACAGAATCTCAGATTTCACCTTCATTCCTGTAGGTACGTAGCCTCTGTCCTTTTAGTTCTCCAAAACTTGGTACCGGTTTAGATTGTCAGACCGAACAAAAAGAAGTTGGTCGTCTTAGTCTAAATTTTGGTGGAGACACTCTTCTTGTTGAGTTAATGTGTGATGTAACTGTAGAAAATGGAGAAGGGCTACAAGTTCTACATTACGAAGTTGGGCAGAAATATGAGCCTCATCATGATTATTTCTCAGACGAGTACAATGTCAAAAGAGGAGGGAACCGAATAGCTACTGTACTCATGTATCTGTATGTTAACTATAAAGTTTCACAATCTTTCTCATGATCATCAATGCGTTAGATGTAATAATCTTTCTTTGATTGTACTACTATCTTAGCTCGGATGTTGAAGAAGGCGGTGAGACGGTTTTCCCTGCAGCCAAAGGAAACATAAGTGATGTCCCGTGGTGGAACGAGCTCTCACAATGTGGTAGAGAAGGACTCTCTGTTTTACCAAAGAAAAGAGATGCTTTACTCTTCTGGAGCGCGAGGCCTGATGCGTCGCTAGACCCTTCAAGCTTGCATGGTAAGAAACAGAGATAGATTGCCTTTCTTTGAACCAAATATCTCAAAAGGTTGTCTGGTTGATTTCAGGTGGTTGTCCCGTGATCAAAGGAAACAAGTGGTCATCAACTAAATGGTTTCACTTTAACGAGTACACGGCTTGAATAAAATGAAGATGGCTTTTTAAGAGGTTAAAGCTCTCTTTTTTTTTCTTTTTTCTTGAAACACAAGGTCAAAGCGCTCTTAATCTCACTTTAGTATTGATTACTTTGTATTGTCTCTGATTGTTTTAATGTATCTGTCGTCTTTTGCAGGTTTACATGACCAAATCTAACTAACAACATGAACTAGTATGTGTATCATTTTCAATTTCATACTGATACGTCTCTTAAAAGCTCTCAAACTCTGCAGCAGCTAAACTTATGTAGCTGATGTTACCTTATCAACTATAGTAAAAAAAAACCTCAATCTTATTGTTCGATAGACAATAAATAAATAATACCGATCCATTTTCTCCTGGTAAAACAAAAGAGTGCTCATATTTTATTTCAAATTTAGAAAACGATTGTGACAGTGAAAGTGACAATGGTTCCAAGAGACTGTAGCATGAAGCAAAGTTCACATTGACATGAAGTCCCTCGTGGCTTACCAGATTTATTACTGTTTGATCAGATTCCTGATTACGTATTGCAATATACCTCCGTGATTGAAGTAAGCCAACTCCACCTGCCATTTCAAATCCATCTTACTTAACATCTGCCGTCTCTTTTAAAGCTAGAAGAATCAAGATGAGTTTTTTTTTTATTCTTTTTACCTCTGTGTCGAATCGGAGTGTACATGTGAAAGATTTGCCATTGTTTGTAATGACCGTTACATCTTGTCCTGGTTTGATCTCACTGACATTGCTTGGGAGCTCAATGGTGTAAAGCTCCTCGCCTGTTAAGCGTAGAGTCTCCGCATCTTCTCCTGTCTTGAAGCACAATGGTATGATTCCCATTCCCACCAGATTGCTTCGGTGGATTCTCTCAAAACTCTTTGAGATCACAGCTTTCACTCCCTGTTGTTGTAATACATTTTAAAACCATGTAAAAAATTGAGTTTGTTAAAGACGGAAAAAAGCATATAAGCCAGGAACGTACCAGAAGCATTGGACCCTTAGCAGCCCAATCACGAGAACTTCCACTTCCATACTCAGCACCAGCCAAAATGATTGTGTCACGTCCCTCGTTCTTGTATTTCTGGTACAACACACAAAAGAAAATACAATCTGATAAGGACAATGCCATTCTGTTTCCAAAGCTTTTCATGATTAAAGAGCTAGAAGTTGATGTTTATACCATGGCAGCATCGAAGACAGAAAGCTTCTCTCCACTGGGAATGTGAACTGTTTTGGGACCAACTTCTCCTTTCAAGTGTTTGTTGACAATACGGATATTGGCGAAAGTGCCTCTCGCCATTATCTCATCATTACCACGGCGACTCCCGTAAGAGTTGAAGTCTCTTCTATCCACCCCTCGTTCCATCAAGTACTTAGCCGCTGGACTGTCCTTGTGGATGCTACCAGCTGGTGAGATGTGATCAGTGGTTATACTGTCTCCGAAATTGAGCAAACAGTACGCGTCTTTCACACCATGTGGACCGGGTGGAGACATGGTCATGCCCTTGAAATAAGGCGGCTCGTGAATGTAAGTTGATTTCGGATCCCATTCGTAGAGTGTGCCCGACGCTACGGATAACTCGTTCCACATGGAGTTCCCTTTGGTGATTGCTTCATATGTAGCTTTGAACATGTCAGGAAGGACACTGGCTTGCACAACCTATAAAAAACGAAACAGAGAATTTGACATCCCTTCTAACTATTAAAATCTCTTAATTGTTTATGTATTGCACGAGCAGCCCGCAATATATTTACCTCGGCAACTTCTTTGTTAGAGGGCCATATGTCCCTGAAAAATATCTGTTTGCCGTCTTTCCCAGTTCCAATGGGCTCCGTCTCAAAATCAATGTCAACCTGCAAGAACATTCATGGAATTTATTCAGTGCTTGATAACATTATCAAGAATACTTAATTGTTGTGCAAGGGTTTAGAGTAAGCATTAACATACAGTGCCAGCCAGTGCATAGGCTACAACAAGCGGAGGGGAAGCTAGATAGTTCGCTCTTGTTAATGGATGAACACGTCCCTCAAAGTTTCTGTTCCCGGACAACACAGCGGATGCCACCAAGTCTTGTACATAGATCAGAAATATTTTTAGTTCCACCTACGAAAATTAAAGTGAATAAGCATTTAGTCATTACTCGAGGACTTACCATTATCAACTATTGCTGAAGCCACAGCTTCATGGATATCCCCCGAGTTTCCGATGCATGTGGTGCACCCATAACCAACTATACTGAATCCAAGCTGATTCAAGTATTTCTGCAAGCCACTGCAAGACTCAAAACTCAGGACCACATGATACCAGGAGGAAATAAATAACAAAACATTCAGTGGTGTATTTGCAGTACCTCTTTGCCAAGTACTTTGTTACAACTCCAGAGCCAGGAGCAAGACTAGTTTTAATCCATGGCTTAACCTAACAATGGAGAAATTTCAAACACTTGTATAACTTCCATTTGATATCAAAACATGTTCACACAAAAGAGATGGCTAGAAAGGGCAGTAGTCGAACCTCCAGTCCTAGTTCGCAAGCCTTTTTTGCAACCAAGGCAGCGCCAAGCATAACACTAGGGTTTGAGGTATTTGTGCAACTGGTGATTGCTGCTATAACAACATCTCCATGTCTAAGCTGTGCTGGGGTTCCGTTAAAGTTGAACTCGACAGCCTTGCTCTGCGCCTCTTTTGGTACAGCAAACCCCTGAGAATATCATTGAGAAGTAGGATCACTAACCACAACTTTTGTATACTGGGACTAAATTGTGTTGCAGGACACAGTTGTCTATTGCACCAATTTAATGACTCAAACACCTCGACATAATACCTACTATTGTTAGAAAACCACAGTAACAGTTTTGCTAGATGGGCTATAATTTCCTACTAAACCCTCGGGACTGCAAGCATTCACATTAAGAATTTCTTCTGAACAAGAAAGAATAATTCTAACCTTGAATCCTACTCTATTATCCAAGCAAGAATGCCAGTCCGCTTTCATTTCCTTCAAAGGAACGCGATCATGTGGCCTGTTGCATAGAGAATAAATGTTATAATCAGAATACATCCTAGAAAACTTATGTAGAACAATTTTGCTATTAGTACCTCTTGGGACCAGAAATACAAGGTTCCACATCCTCGAGATTCAATTCCAGATTTGCGGAGTATACGGTCTTACTCTCCGGCTGAGAGAAAGAAGTCCCCAAGTGGAGAATGTGTTATGCTCTATGATAGATGAAAATAAACAAAAGAAATGAGGTAACAGAGTCCAGGATTTACCTCACTGTAGTCCACAAACATCTTGTTTGCTCGTAAATACGCCTCTATCATAGAGACCTGAAATTCAATTCACAAATTACTACCCTGATGGAAACGCAATCACAAAAAAAAGTAGATTCCCCGTGTATCCCATTACAGTTTCATCGCTCCTGCCTGTCAACTTGAGATACTGCAAAGTCACATGATCGACGGGGAAGAATCCCATGGTTGCACCGTACTCGGGAGACATATTAGCAATTGTAGCACGATCAGCTAAAGACAATTCTCTCATCCCTTCCCCTGTGTAGCAAAAAGCAATGGGTGCATATGTGAGTTAGCCTAGCTCAGTCAGGTACAGTGTAAGTAAAAGAAAATGGCATATATGGTTATCAAGTTTTTCATGAATGTACCATAGAATTCAACAAACTTTCCAACTACTCCATGTTTTCTCAGCATCTGAGTCACTGTTAAGACCAAATCAGTAGCCGTCATTCCATCTCTTAGTTTACCCGTTAACTTGAAACCCACAACACCAGGCAGGACCATGCTCATTGGCTGCATAGAAAGAGATATATCCATGTTACAGTTTATAATAGAAGAAATATCAGTAAAGTGTTCAAATCTCAACTGCAAAAGACTTCAGACAGTTCGTTCTGAGTACTTGACAGAAAGATCATACAATTTACCTGACCAAGCATGGTAGCTTCCGCTTCTATACCACCAACTCCCCACCCAGCAACACCGAGTCCATCAATCATAGTGGTGTGAGAGTCTGTCCCAACAACACTGTCTGGGTAAAGAAGTCCATTTGTGTTGAAAACAACTCTGGCAAGGTACTCTAGGTTGACCTGAAAATCGCAAAATTATAGAACTGTGAGGCATTTATCTTGAATAAACATCAAAAAGACTCCCAACGTTCCAAACAAATAACACTTAATTTCAGAACTCTTATTACTTACTTGATGAACAATTCCAGATCCAGGAGGAACGACAAGCATGTTGTCAAAGGCATTGGAACCCCACTTAAGAAAAGCAAATCTTTCGTTGTTACGCTGGAACTCAAGCTCCATGTTGGCCTGCACTGCGTTCTCTGATCTCGCCACGTCCACTTGAACCGAGTGGTCAATGACAAGATCTACAGGGACCTGCATGTACAAAAAAAAAACCTTGTACCATACCATACAGACAAATAATATCAACCAATCTCAGTAAATAGCAGCGAAAACTAACCAGAGGATTAATCTTATTAGAATCACCACCGAGATTATTCATAGCATCTCTCATGCAAGCAAGATCAACAACTGCAGGGACACCAGTAAAGTCCTGAAAACAAACAGAAAAAAAAATGACTTTAAAATCAATCTATTTCCGGAAATGAGATTTATGGGGTTTGAAACTATTACAAAATAAATGTTATACGATCAAATATATAGTTTTTATTGATACATAAATACAAGCAAACTTATTATCTCAACAAGAACGTGTATAGCACTCTTTCCGCAATTCACAGGGTTCAACAAGCAATCGATATCCCATTCAAAGTTGATTATGTTTCGCCCTTTAATCTGAGAATTACGATCAAACAATTCTCAATCATGTGCCTTATCTTAGCCTGTGTATACCTGAAGAAGCACACGAGCAGGTTTGAACGGAATCTCAACTTGTTTGGGAGAAGTATTCTCCCAATCAAGAATCTTCTCAACATCTTTGCTCTTAACTTGAAACTCATCACAGTTACGTATAGCCGATTCGAGAAGTATCCTAATGGAATAAGGGAGCTTATCTGCATCATCCACAACAAAATGAATCTCTGACTATTTTTGTTCCTAGCTAACGATCATCAGATGGAAGCGAACACTCACCGATCCTCGGATCGTTCAGAGCTGGCAAGCTGTAGTAGTTTCCGAATTCGCCACCGTCGGGCTTCTCTAGCGTCTTCAGTATGCTGCGGAAAGGATTCTCGGAAGCTGAAAACGCATCGGATCGAGACAAACAAAATCAAATCAAATAACAAAGCCAAATAATAATGAATCGTTTTGGATCATAGACAGAACTGGAGAGAGCAGGTAGGTACCCATGGATGAAGAAGCAAATCAGAGATCTGAGTTTGCGGAGTTGGCGATGCGATGAATCGGAAGACGACGATAAAGATTTTTATATGTAGGAATAAAAAAAAATATCTGAAAATATGCGTGTGGGGGCTCTTCTCTTCAGAAGTGATGGCTGCTTTGATTTTTTTTTCCTGAATATTCACTGTTTTTTTTTTTTGCATCAAATGAATAATAATTTAATTAATTATTTTACTTTTTTTACTGAATATTCGGAGCTCCTGATCCTTCCACCTTGCACATGTGCCATGAGTCCATGACCCCAAAAAAAAAAAAAAGTTCATCATGCATCGAATAACTTTTCCTTTTTTAAGTTTGGAATAACTTGGATAGAGTTTCATGCAACTTCTTGGTCAATAATTTTCACATATCGCACTAACGTATATTAGTTGTCTTCGTCAGTTCTTCTTTGATCTACAATAGAATCTCTGTAAATTAATATTCGATAAATTAATAAACTTTACAAACTAATAAATTTTGCCGGTTCTAATTTAGATCGATTCAAAATTTGATACAAATCGATAAAATAATAAGATAAGATTTTTTAGAAAATTCTATGTTAATATATGGTCTCATTATAATTATAAATTAATAATTTATATGTATACATATTTTATATAAGTAAGAACCTATTATATTGTTTGTTTTATATTCACAATGGAATTATCTTTATATTTCCTTAAAACTTAATATATTTTTGATGAGATTTAGTAATATTATATATAAACTATATATTATATTCATCAAATAATATAACAAAAATAATATAAATGTCAAATTTCAAAAAATAACAACTAATATCTATACACTAAAATCAAATATTTTTCTTATCTTAGAATAAATATATATGTTAGTCGTCTAGACCCTAAACATAATATCTACACTAAATTAATTAACTAAACACTTCATAAAACCAAATTAAACTTAAAAAGTGTTTACTATACACATCAATCAACACATATAGGTAAAAAATTAATTTTTCAAAAAAACATTTAATCTTTCCAAAATCAAACTCTAAAAATACATACAATACTATAACATATGTTACCAAATCCTAAATCCAAGAATATCATGATTAATTACTTTCACTCATCTATGTTGAAAACTATTCAATTTTATTATATCTTAATTTATATCACTTACAACTGTTCACCATTAACCTCAGTTTCTTAATTGAAGTTCTTAGGTTCGGATAAGAAACGGTTCTTAACTTTTCTTAAATTTTAACTAAAGAAAAATAAGGGCTGTCTCTTAAATAAGAGATATAAGGACATGATTATTGGGGGTCCCTGCTCTGGGTCCTTAATACACATATATTTGTATTTAAGGAACTTTCGGTTTGAGTTTCTGTAAAATCCTTAGCCTGCAATTATATACGCATATATATATATATACATACAAATATATGTGTATTAAGGACCCAAGAGCAAGGACCTCTAATAATCATGCCCTAAAAGCCGTTTCTTAACCGAAAAGTGTAAAAAAAAGTCAAATTATAAATTAAGAACATCGGTTAAGAGACCGGAGTTAATCATGCCCTAATGGTATCATCAGTTAACCTTATCTATAAAAAAGATTAACTACTCCAAAAAAAATAGTGGGATCATGGGTGTTTTGGAATTGAGATTAGAGATTTTTTATTTTATTTGTATAGAAAAATAGGAACTATGTAAGGGATACAAAACTTTAACTTTTGCCTTTAGTTTTTGTGCTATTAAATATGCGATTTATCGAAATTTGATTGGTGAATCGACTTGTACTATAGTATATAAGAGATTATATACATTTTTATTAATTAGTTAAAACTACAGGGACCAGATGATAAATAATAAACAAACATAATGAAGGAAAATAGAATCTGTGAGATAAGATTCCTTCCTTCTTCTTCGATCGCAATTCTTCCTTCTTCTTCGATCACAATCCTTTGTCGATCGAAACCAAACCCTAAATCCCCAAATCCTCTCCTCATTGAATCTGAAGAAAAACCGAAGCTCTGTGTTGCTTAAAAATTGAAGCTTTGATAGGAAAAAAATTCGCGATGCATCGCAGTTTTTCGCCAGCCGCGACGCCGCCGCCGCTCTCTTCCTCCTCCTCCTCCTCTCCTCCCCCATCCTCCGGCGACTTACCCGAGATCCCCGATGCCTGGTACGGAAACATCCAGTACCTCCTCAACATCTCCATGATCGGCCTCCTATGCTGCGTCTCCATCTTCCTCTTCCTCAAGCTCCGCAGCGACCACCGCCGCATGCCCGGTCCCTCCGCTCTCCTCTCCAAGCTCCTCGCCGTCTGGTCCGCCACGTGCCGCGAGATCGCTCGCCACTGCGGCGCCGACGCCGCTCAGTTCCTCTTGATCGAAGGCGGGAGCTTCGTGCTTCTCTTCTCCATCGCCCTTTTGGCTCTCTCCGTTATGTTGCCTTTGAATCTCTACGCGGGGACTGCTGTGTTGAGCGACGAGCTTTCGAAGACCATGATCACGCATATCAAGAAAGGCTCGGCCTTGCTCTGGCTGCATTTTGTTTTTGTGGTTGTTGTTGTGGTGATCTCGCATTTTGGAATCTCGGCGATTGAAGCTAGGTTGAAGTTTACTAGGTTTAGAGATGGGAATGGGAATGTGAGTGACCCCAATGCGGATTCCACGGCTGTGTTTACTGTGATGGTGCAGGGCTTGCCTAAGAATCTAGGGTCTGATAGAGTTGAGTTTGAGGAGTGTTTTCGGCAGAAGTATCCTGGGAAGGTTTATAAGATTATTGTTCCTATGGATCTGTGTGCGTTGGATGATCTGGCAACGGAGTTGGTTCGTGTTAGGGATGAGATCACTTGGTTGGTTGCGAAGATGGACTCTAGGTTGTTGCCGGATGAGTTTGAGAATAGTGGAGATGAAGGAGTATTGTCTTATGTGTTTGCTTTGTGGGCTAAGGTGAAGGTTTTGTGGTCTGGGGTTACAGAGAGGTTTGGTTTTACAGATGATGAGAAGCTGAGGAAGCTGCAAGAGCTGAGAGCTGATTTGGAATCTCAGTTAGCGTTTTATAAAGAAGGGCGTGCACAAGGCGCTGGTGTTGCGTTTGTGGTGTTTAAAGATGTTTACACAGCTAACAAGGCTGTTCAGGATTTCAGAAACGAGAGGTCAAGGCGGACTGGGAAGTTCTTCTCTGTCACAGAGCTAAGACTACAGAGAAACCAGTGGAAAGTTGAGAGAGCTCCCTTGGCGACTGATATTTACTGGAATCATCTGGGGTTGACTAAGATCGCTCTTATCGTGAGAAGAGTGATTGTTAACACTATTCTTCTGTTGATTCTTGTGTTTTTCAGCTCTCCATTGGCGTTGATTAGTGCATTGGTGAGTGCCGGGAGAATCTTTAATGCTGAAGCGTTGGATAGTGCTCAGTCTTGGCTCACTTGGGTGCAAACTTCTGGCTGGATCGGTTCTCTGATTTTTCAGTTCATGCCCAACGTGTTCATATTCGTTAGCATGTACATTATCATCCCTTCTGCTCTCTCCTACCTTTCCAAGTTCGAGCGGCACCTAACTGTCTCAGGGGAACAAAGAGCAGCTCTCTTGAAGATGGTTTGCTTCTTCCTCGTGAACCTCATCGTGCTAAAGGCTCTCGTCGAGTCGTCGCTTGAAAGCGCGTTCTTGAAAATGAGCCGCTGCTACTTAGACGGCGAGGATTGCAAGAGGATTGAAGAATACGTGAGCCCTTCCTTCTTATCAAGGTCATGCGTTTCCGCTCTAGCGTTCCTCATCACAAGCACGTTCTTGGGAATCTCCTTTGATCTACTCGCTCCAATCCCTTGGATCAAGAAAAAAATCCAGAAGTTCAGGAAGAACGATATGCTTCAGCTAGTCCCCGAGCAAAACGAAGAGTACCCTTTGGAAAATCAAAGCAACCTTGAGACGCCGCTTCTCCCTGAAAACATGTTCGAGTCTCCAAGATTCGGCGACGTTGAACCTATGAGCCAAGACCTTGCTGAGTACCCAATCAGCCGAACCTCACCAATCCCAAAGCAAAAGTTCGACTTTGCACAATACTATGCCTTCAACCTCACCATCTTTGCCTTGACAATGATATACTCTTCGTTCGCTCCACTCGTGGTTCCCGTAGGAGCGGTTTACTTTGGTTACAGATACATTGTCGACAAATACAACTTCCTATACGTGTACAGAGTCCGCGGCTTCCCTGCAGGGAACGAAGGGAAGCTGATGGACACGGTTTTGTGCATCATGCGGTTCTGCATCGACCTGTACATCGTCTCCATGCTGTTTTTCTTCTCTGTCAAAGGAGATTCCACGAAGCTTCAAGCGATTTTCACGCTTGGGTTGCTTGTGATGTACAAGCTTTTGCCTTCGGATACAGAACGGTATCAGCCGGCTCTTCTCAGGAGTATTCAGACCGTTGATAGCATCGTCGACGGGCCAGTTGATTACGAAGCTTATTCTCAACCCAACTTTGACTGGGACACTTACAACAGATGATGTTTCTGTAACCTTATGACTTATTAGTTTTGGTCTTTGACCACCATATCGAGTTTTGGAATCTGTTTCTCGAAGTTACGGATTCTCTCTTTGTAAGTTTGTATATCCCTTTTTGTGTATAATCCATCTTTTGAGAGAATTATGTTTGTTGCAGTCACTATCTCTTGCAATTTATAAACGGGATTTTTTCTGTTTAAATGTGATTAAGAGACTTAAGAGGTCAGAAGAAACAAAAATTAGCAATTGCCTCTACATGGTGTCTTTCTTATGGAGATGTTATGCACTTAACAACCGAATA
Organism: Brassica rapa; assembly: GCF_000309985.2. Classification (NCBI taxonomy): domain Eukaryota; kingdom Viridiplantae; phylum Streptophyta; class Magnoliopsida; order Brassicales; family Brassicaceae; genus Brassica; species Brassica rapa. The sequence continues at coordinate 15,744,545 of NC_024802.2, read as the reverse complement.
TAAGAAACCAGAGAGTGTTGAGGCATGTGTCACATTCGGTTTAGTAGCAGTTAGTATCTCTTCACTTTACATCTTGTGAGCTCAGTTTATTTTCTTGACTGTAAGTTTCCTCTCTTATGTTTACTAAATCACTTTGAACAGTCGTTGTGTTCTGACTTATTAATTCCGTGAATGTCTCTAACGCAGGCTATGATATGGAAGAGACAAAGACAACTCTTGCCGGAGCAAACATAACAGAGGCCACGGTGCTCCGGGCTCAATAATAGTTCCTCGGAGCCACACAAAACAAACAAACAAGATCATCTCCAAAGAGTAGCTTAGCTCTTCCTCTAACTAAAGATGTAAAACAGTAGAGCCACGGTCTTTTCAGATATGTTCTAATACTACTACGACTGACTTAGCAAAAAAAAAACTACTACTACTACGGTATCATAACGAAACTATAGAGAATGGTTCTGTCTGTTCAGGATATGTATGCTCTTCCACTCATATCACTATCAAGTTAACTCTAGTTCTGGCAAATTATAACCTTTTTATGTATATATATATATATGATATACTGTTGACAAAAAAAAATATACTATGATATACATAAATTTTTTTTTGTTTTTTGTAACACATCTGATATATGCCCACTTATGAACCTCGTTTCTTGTATAGAATGGGCCAATATTAACTATGTGTTGGTTTCTTGATATTCTCTATACAACCTTGGAATGTACGAAAAGATAATGAATTGGTTATATATTATATACACATATATGTTCACATTATTGGTGAAATATATTTTGAAGAAAAAAATCGTATTCTAAATGGGGTAGTATATGAAAGATTTGTAGATATATCGACCCTGTATATCGATGATGTAAACATTGTTACACCAGTATGAGTCCATGACCATGTCTACGAGACTAGTTTAGTAGATCCCTTATATATTAATTGAGGAACATTTGAAAAGATGTAACCTCAATTTTGTATTAATTAAAAGAGGCCCCAATGCATAGGTGTCACTCAATTAGGTAGTCAATTACATTCAATTGAAAAATAAGTAGGTCCACATTCGATTTTTATATGTTGTTAGATACATAAGTTGGTCAAACTATATGATATAATGATATGATATGATATTTTCTTTCCTTAAATAAAACCTACGGAATTACCATAAATGACTAATATATATATGACAATTAATGAGTTTAATAATAAAGATTTGATAACAATATATATCTCCTCCATCATTTTTTGTTTAATTTTATATTATTAAAATAAATTAAACAATCAAATTAGCTATAAAAATAAAATTTAGATTTTTTCGTATATGTTATATTTTGAATTTTTAAAAACGACAATAAATGACTAAAACTATTAAAATTATTATGTTAAAAATTAATGATCAATGGTTTAACATTTTTATTATAAGAAGATACACATGATTTTAAAACCATATGAGTAAAAATATCATTTAATAATAAAATAAATAAATATATATATATATATATATATATATATATTAAACACTATATACCATAAGATTACATAAATATTTTAATATTAAAACTTTCAATGAATTTTCAAGAACATTTATAAATTATAAACTTATTAAAGATTTCAGATTGAAAATTTTGTTATCGATGATTTAAATATTTTGTTATAAAACGATATGAACGATCATAGAACCGTATGATTATAAATTCTTATTTAATAAATAACTATACAAAATATACTATTCCTAGAAAAATAGGTTGGTCCATCTTAACTTATATTACACTTTTTATTAAACTAACTATCGAATTGATAAATAACGTACCAAAAAATGTTTTGCACTTTCCTTAAATAAAAGCTACGAAATTACCTAATATGATTAACGTATATGTAAAAATTAATTATAATGAATAATAAATATTTGATAACAATTTTTGTATCTTAGTTCTTTTTTTAATTTTATATTATTAAAATATATTTAAAAATCACATTAAGTATATAATAAAAACATTTATAATTTTTCTTATATGTTATATTTTGAATTTTTCAAAACGTCTATAAATTATTAGAAATTTGAAGATCCCCACTCTGAAAATTTTGTGATCAATAGATTATTTTTTTGTCATAATAAGTTACAAATGATCATAAAATTGTATTAATATGAACTTTTATTTAATATTATAAGAAGATACACTTTATTTTAAAACCATATGAGTAAAAAATATCATTTAATAATAAAACATAAATGATATGAATGATCATAGAACTGTATGATTATAAATTCTCATTTAATAAATGACTATATAAAATATACTATTCTTAGACAAATAGGTTGGTCTATCTTGACTTACATTATATTTTTTATTAAACTAACTATCGAATTGATAAATAATCTACCAAAATATTTTTTGCACTTTCCTTAATTAGAAGCTACGAAATTACCTAATATGATTAACGTATATATGAAAATTAATTATTATGAATAATAAATATTTGATAACAATTTTGGTATCTTAGTTCTTTTTTTTAATTTTATATTATTGAAAGATATTAAAAAATCACATTAAATATATAATAAAAACATTTATATTTTTCTTATATGTTATATTTGAATTTTCAAAACGTCTATATATTATTAGAAATTTGAATATTCCCACTCTGAAAATTTTGTGATCAAAAGATTATTTTTTTGTTATAATAAATTACAAATGATCATAAAATATAACGCATATGAATTTTTATTTAATAAATATTTAAACTAAATAATATATATATAAACACTAATGATTTAAAGCAATAAGATTGGCTGATCAATTTAATCATCTAGTTGAAATCTTTCAAAAGTATGTGAAAGACTAAAGTCAAAGTAAATATGGATTTAGAATAGTAATTATATTTTACTAACCAAATACCGAAAAAAACCAAACCGAACCGAAACCAACCCGATATTCGGATTGAACACCCGTAATCCAAATGAAGCCAAACTATTGTTTCATTCTCCAAAATATAATAAAAATAATAACTTAATCCCGCGCAAGGCGCGGGTCTTATCCTAGTTAGATGTAAAAAACAATACAGATTAAAGGCGAAAGTTCACATTATAAATATGTTAGGTGTGTATAATGATTTAATAAATATCTAATTTGCTGTAACATTGACATTCTTTTTGTCAACAAACAAAAATGACAACATTACCAGACCAATATAAAATTATAAATGATTAATAGTCAACTTAATTATATTTGAAACAATACAAAGTCTGTCCTTACCAAATATCTTAAACTAATGAATAATTAAAAGATCTTTGTAAGAATTAAAGTTGTCTATATTAATTCAACAATAACCATGGTCTATGGATATAATCATTGCCAGTAATATGTAGATTATAATTCTAAAAATATATAAACGGTAGACACAACAAATCTATCCTGAAGGTAATAATAAAGCTACAAACTTTGAACATTATGATTAAGAATCAAATCTTCTAAAAAAAATGATATAGAAAATTTATTTAATGAAAATTATAACCACATGATTTCCAGCCAATTCTAAATATATAAATGGTTGATATACACAACAAATCTATCACGAAGGTAGTAAAGTTAAGGACTTTGAAAAAAAGTGATGATTAAGGATTTTTTCCTATGAAACATTAAAACATTATGATTTAGAAATAAATCTCTAAAATATTTTATATTACTTTTTTTTATAGAAAACATACAAAATTAATAACACATGATTTTCACATGTAAAAAAGTTAAAAATTCAGTGGACATAAATTATTTTTAACAGTTTGACCTATTTTAAGAGTGTAAAAACAAATCAAACCAATACATTAGCGACACGTATAATGTTTACTCACTAAATGCAAACGTCAACAATCCTCCAATAAGCATCACATCCAATAAGAATCAGAGAAAGTAAAAAATGTGTGTTTTTTCTTGTGCTACTCTAAAGGGTAGTCTCGTAACTTCTCACTCCCACGTTACTCGGTTAGTAAGAAGAAAAAAAAAAAACAAAAGGAACGGAGAAAGAGAGAGAGAGAGAGAGAGAGAGGAGACGAAGACTGCTGCTTCCTCCAGCTTCCATCGTCGTCTTCTCCTTAAGGGAATAGCTTTCATTTCGCATTACTCAAACCCTAACCCTAATCTTCTCACCTCTAACTCGTTTTGATTAGACTCAGCTCATCGACTGTTTAACAAACCCTAATTTTTTGACCCCCCCCTGATCATGGCCTCCGCCGCTACCAATAACTCCACCTCTTCTCCTTCTCTGTCTCCTCGTCACGTGAGCGATTATCCTCGTCACGTGAGCGAGTCTACTCGTCACGTGAGCAGCCCTACTGCTGCACAATCACGCCGTCAGGTTTCTTCTCCCTGGACTCAAATCGTCCGCGGCGAATCAGAGCCGCCGCCGACGATCGCCGCTGCCGCTACTTCTAAGCCCCCGATCGAGCCGATTGCTTCCGCTGCTCCGCCTGCTGCTCTTTTGACGGTGGAGGCGGCGGCTGGGGAAGATAAATCGGAGGGAAATGCCGGGAAGAAACCAGCTTGGAGTCGGCCGTCTAATGGGGCTTCTGAGATCGGACCTGTCATGGGAGCTTCGTCGTGGCCTGCTCTTTCCGAGGCTACCAAAGCTCCTTCGAACAAGCCTTCCTCTGATTCGAGTATCGGCGATGTGCCCTCGTCCGTTTCTCAGGTTTGGTTGATTCTTATGGCCTTATTGGTTACATGTGTTTGTTTGGTTATTGAAAAAAACTTCATTTTGGTGTATAAAAATGATGGCTTGGTGGTGTGTGGTCTTTTAGCAACCTTTGTAGCTTTCAGTATCTGCATGTTATTTGTCTTAATGAGTTCATGTTTGATTGTGAATGCATAAGATGTTTGTTTCTGTTCAAAGTTAGCTCCTTTTTTTCGTTTGAGCTTGTAATGTGGAAAACGAAATGCTTAGCTTTTATGTTCGCCTTGGCTTATGCATGATGACATGCTTTATCTTGAGCTAAGAATGAAAATGATTCTCTATGTCTTTGATCCAGGGAGCTGCAAGTGCTTCTGTTCCTGCACCAAAGCAAGCCGGCCGTGCGAACAACCCTAATCCAACACCAAACCACTCGCGCCAGAGATCATTTAAACGGAATGGCGCCTCTGGGTCCACTGCTAATGGTACTGCTTCTCAGCCATCAGCGCAGGGTTCACTTGTTGAAGGCACCTCGCACAACCCTTCTCCTAGAGGCCAAAACCAGAAGAATGGCTTTGCATCACAACCTCATGGTGGTGCTGACAACCAACGAGATTCGCACAGGAACCAAAACGGTAATCATCATCACCAGAATCATGGTGGCAGGCGCAATCAGGAGCACGGGAATCAGAATTGGAATTTCCACAGAAGCTTTAATGGGAGAGATGGAAATGCACAGTCACCAAGAGGTGCTCCAGCGTTTGTAAGATATGCACCACCGCCACCACCACCACCTGTGCAGGCAATTCCTCCTCAGTTTATGGCAGCTCAGTCTTTTGGCAGTCCTGTACCATACCCTCCTGGTGAGAGACACATTGAAAGATCACTTCTTTTGAATTTCATTTAATATTTGTTCTAACGCGTCTTCTTCATTTCAGAATTGGCACCACCGTTTTATCCAGGCATGCCTTTCGTCGCTCCTCTCTCACCTGGTCCAGTCTTCTACCATGTCCAAGATCCTCCTTTAAACATAAAACTACAGAATCAAATACATTATTATTTTAGGTAGTAACTTCATATTGAATTTCTCGAATTTCTCACTGCTCATTTCTCTTCTGGGAAGGAGTAATTCAGATTTAAATTTTTCTTTTTGTTACAGTGAAGAGAATTTGATTAAAGACACCTATCTCCGTGACCAAATGGATGATCAAGGTTTTGCCCCGCTACATGTGATTGCTGGTTTCAGAAAGGTAAATCACTTTATGGATGTGCTGTCTTACCTATTGGTCTCATTCACTTTTCCCTGATTATGATATCTAAACAGTGTATCTTATTTCATTTCAAAGTTTATTACTTCCGGGTCACTAGAACTCATTTTGCTTGTCTCAAACTGAGGACTAGGGTGAACTTGTATTCAATCTCGTAAATTTTTAGATACATCTAGTGACTGTTTATATAAAGCTTGGCCATGCATGTACATACTTTCAGCAAATGGGATCTGTTGTTAAGACAGGTGATATATATTACCAGTAGATGAATTTATTCATATGTTAAGAAATTCGATTATGAATATTTCTTTTGCTCCCGTGTGATGTGTTATATAATGTTAAAACTTGATCCTAGCTACTATACATTTTGTTGCTTAGTACCATATCCAGATTATTTGTATTACTCTCTGCGACTTTTAGCTATATGTGCTGCTTCTTTCTTCCTTCAGGTTGCAGAACTTACAGATAGCATCCAGGAAATAGTGGAGGCTCTACAAGGTTCACCTTTTGTTGAAGTGCAGGTATTTTCTTGTCTATGTGACCTGTAGTGTTATCTGTTTTGAAGCTGAATGTATAAATTCATTGTTATATGTTCCTCCAAAGGCATATATGGCATTGACATTTGCTTTCCTTCTTGTGTGCTTTGAAAACTTATGCCTTTATTTAATTGCACATGTTTTATTTTCTTTGTTAGGGTGACGGAATAAGGAAGCGCCACAATTGGCAACTTTGGTTGATTCCAAGCCCTCAATCTGTTGATGCAGTAGCAAGCCGAGTTGGAAATTTATCGATTGGTCAGAGCTCAGCAGAGCCAATTGGTGGTTCAGGTAGTCAGCTGCAACCTCCGGAAGCAGAAAACAAAGCTGTTGCAGATGGTCAGCCACAGTCTTCTGGTGCTGATCCAGTGAGCAACAGGAATGGCTCGGGTGGTGCAAACCGTTGAACCATCACCATGTTTGGAGCTGTTGGTTAGTGTTGGAGATGAAGTATATTATTTTGTCCTGCCCAAAAATCAGGAAAAAAACAATAATTGAAGAGGAATCCAAAAAAAGGTAAAGGTAAGGCATAAATCCAAAAAGAGAAAAGAGACTCATATAAAAAAAAACAGAGAAAGGATCAAACATTTGTGATTCTTCTAGCTAGCGGAAACTTTTGCATGTTTTATGTTTTTTGGTTTTGGTTTTTAACTTTTTTTGGATGTTGCTAATAACTTTCTTTAAGTTTATGCTACTTTGTTACTTACAATGGGCATTGACGCTTGCTTGTAACCATTGTTATGTTATGGGATTATCGATTGTTGTTTGCAGTACTCTTATGTTTTTCTTTTTCTTTCTAGACATTGATTGTTGATGGGGAGATTAGTTATGAGAAAAGTCTAAGCAAAGTGGAACTGGATTTTCAGAAGACTCGTGAATCTCTTATTCCTGTGTAAATAAAATGTGTTAGAAAAAGGAGAGCAAGTGTGTCTTTAATTAGTCTTATCTCTAAATGTGTAAGGAAAACAACAAACTATAGAACAAAAGCATGTATCAATCGGTGCTTTGATGTGAATATGATTGAACAAACACGTGCTTCACGCTCTGCTGACGTTGTACTTTTTTGTGTAGGGCGTGTTTTTTTAAATAAACTTTATTACATTGTTGCAGCGAATTAAGTTTTACGTCCCTACTAATAACTAGAGACATCTATCCTTCGTAATAAGTGAGAAATGACTTTACTCTCAAATGATCTACTTATCATTCAAAGCCATGCAGGCTCTACCTAACATAGTCATCACAATTGGAAACTAAGCAAACACCAACACTTGCATATATCAAAATATGCTTTATGTTCACCTAAATGTGGAAAAAATAAACTGAAACAACCCAATAATAGGTTCAATGTCACAATCTCCATATTCATAGACTATAAACTCTAGTTCACAAAACATACAAGACATATAGAAAGTTGTCCAAAATTTCTTACCATTTGGAGATGTCAAAGTACACATTCCAACCATCTCCTCTTATCCAACGGTTAGCGTTCTTTTAGGTCTTTCAACTCTAATTTTTGCTTATTGCTACTTTTAATAGTAAATTATTACGACTACTGTGTGCACGTTTGGTCTATGGACAACCTAAGGGCATGTGATTATTGTACGGACCAGCGACACTATAGAATCCAACGGTCATTCTTATTGTTCGTTGAATTATCATTTGAACATAAACGAAAATCAATAAATACGAATATCATCAATTCAAATCACTTGTCCTGGCTGATTTCGAGTCTATCAACCTTTTTCTCTGCAAGCGAATTTACTTTTGTAAAACCCTTTTACTTCTCTTTTTATCTTATTTATTTTTGTATACAACGAAATTACTTTTATAATTATAATTTTGAACCAACTCGAAAGAAACAAGGAATTTTAATTATCTATAGAACTATATATTATATCAAACATCTGTAGATCTCATCTCAACATGTCAAAATGATGATTAAAAATAATAGATATCAGTTGATATTATGTTGATCTTATTTAATATGATCTTTCCAAACGTTATTGGTAATAACCACAATGATATTATTATAATCCATAACATATATTGCAAAAGGCGATTAGGGATTTCTTAGGAGATTGCAAAGGCGATTAGGGATTTCTTATCCCCTTCTCGCACCGGCGGTTTTGGCCTCACGCCACCGCTGAGAATTCTCCCTTCCCTGTTCTTTACTCTCTCGTGTGCTTTCTTCTGTCATGGCAAAAGTCAAGAAAAAGAAAAAACAGTCCCTCCCTTTCGGTAAGGCTTCTTCGAGGCTCCCGTCTCTTATCTCCGGTGGGTTTTTCCGGAAATCTGCTCCTCCCTCCAGCGGATCCTCTGCTAGTGTGAAGGCTCCGGTGACTGTATTCCCTCCGGTGACTGTTACCCCTCCGGTGACTGTAGCTCCTCCGGTGACTGTAACTCCTCCATCTCCGACCTCGAAATCGGAATTGGTTTCATCTAAGCCTGATTTTTCAAAAACCAAGGTCTTAGCTACTGCTCAGGATTTCTGTGTCGTTGAAGGTTCATCCTCCGACACTGCCTCTCCTGAGGAATCGTCTCTTGCAACTGACGCTCCTCCAGTTGGCCCTACTCCTCCGGTGACTGTAACTCCTCCATCTCCGACCTCGAAATCGGAATTGGTTTCATCTAAGCCTGATTTTTCAAAAACCAAGGTCTTAGCTACTGCTCAGGATTTCTGTGTCGTTGAAGGTTCATCCTCCGACACTGTCTCTCCTGAGGAATCGTCTCTTGCAACTGACGCTCCTCCTGTTGGCCCTACTCCTCAGGAACCCTCTCCGGTCCCTTCTCAGAAGCTTTCTAATATCATTCAGAAATCTGCTCAATTGGAGGAACTTGGCACTCCTACTACCCATGTTTCAGGGGCTCCTTTTGTCCTCATACCGGATGACAATATTGAAGAGGCTAAAGAAGAGTTTAAAGAATTCATCTTCGCTCGGTTCCGGGGGGATATCCCTTCTAAAGGGCGTATTATTGGAGTGGTGAATGCAATCTGGGCACGCTCAGGACCGAGGATAATCGTTCACAAGGTCGGTGAAGGTTGTTTCCTCCTCAGGGTCACAAACTTACGGACAAGGGAGATCCTGCTGAGCAGACCTGCTTGGATGATAGCGGGGAGTCCTATGTTCGTAGCCCCTTGGTCTTCTGACTTCTCTCATGATGAACCGCAGTTGACTACAGCGGTGGTTCCAGTGGAGATGCGTGGAGTTCCATACCTCCTCTTCAATCAGAAAAGCTTGAGTCGCTTATCAACGGCCATTGGCAAGCCCGTTTCCTTAGCTCCGGAAACGGAAAGGAAGGAAAACTTTGAAGTGGCTAAGATCTGGATCAAAGTGAATCTTCTTGGTGAGCTTCCAAGTAGGATTGTTACAGGGTTCTCCAATGGGAAAGAAATCGAGATTGCTATCTCCTATCCCTGGCTTCCCACCAAATGCTCCCAATGTGACAAGTTTGGACATGATGTGGATCATTGCCCTCGCTCTGTTGCCTTATTGAGGAATGCTGACAGCAAGAAAGGTTCCTCATCACAGCGCTCGACTCCCCGCCCTAGAAGCAGAGAGTCAAAATCCAAGAGGCGCTTCACTCGTGATAAAACTCCTCCTCCATGCAATGACACTACTTTGCAATCTAGTGGTCCTAGCAATGAGGATGCTCCTGCTTCAAGCCGGGCTGTTGAGACTGGTAAACTTAATGTGCTGTCTTCTTCGCAACCACCGCACGAAGAAATCACCAATCCTGTAACTGCTGATCAGAGTGCGCCAGATGATGTTCTTTTATCTGAAACCTTGATCATCTCGGATCCTGCAGTAGAGGACGTTGTTCCCTCCCCAGTCTTCTGCCTCGACAGGCCTATGGGATATAATGCCTCTGTCATTGTGTTCCACGATGAGAAGGGTTCTTCTGCGGCTCAAATTCAGTCAGATGAGGACACCTCCAATAATCCTTTCTCCCTGGTACTGAACAGGAAGTGTAGCCGCAAGGCTACAACAAACTAATCCAACATTTTATAATGTTTTTGCGTGGAATGTAAGAGGGCTGAATAGCAACCAACGCCACATCTCGGTCAAACAGTGGATTACAACCCACGGGCCTCTTTTTGGTGCGTGTTTAGAAACACACATACAACCTAATAACTCAAGACGGATATCTAATGCTCTTCCAGTTGGTTGGAAGTTTTTTGAGAACTCAGCTCACCATGGTACGGCTAGAATTGTTGTTGTCTGGCATCCTTCGGTGATTATGACGCTTTATCAAGCATCAGCGCAGGCAGTTACTTGTGGTTTCTCTGTACTTGCGGAAGACATCAACCTCACAGTCACCTTTGTCTATGCATACAATGTGGCTGAGGAACGATGTTCACTATGGGAGGAATTATCTCTCCTAAATGCTTCTACTCCAGTCTCTCGCTTTCCCTGGGCTGTCATAGGAGACTTTAACCAAATTCTCAGATCGGATCAGCATTCAAACCACCCGGATATAGATGTTGATGCAGCAGACATAGATGACTTCACACTCGCTATGCAGGAAGCTGAGCTTTTTGAATCTCACACTAAGGGTCTCCCCTTCTCTTGGTGGAACAATCAGGATGATAACCCAATCTCTAAAAGGATTGATCACTTCTTTGTGAACCAGAACTGGGCTCAATCCTTCCCGAATGCCTTTGGGGAGTTCCTAGAACCTGAGCAATCGGATCATGCTCCATGCTTGGTCTCTATGCCTTCTCTCAGACGGCGGATAGTTAAACCATTCAAGTTCTTTGATCATATAGTTGATCATCCCAACTACTTGGATTCTGTGAAGGAAGCTTGGAACTGTGTCACTATCCGAGGAACCTACCAGTTTAAGCTCCAGAGATCCTTGAAATTGCTGAAAGGTGTTCTTCGTAGACTAAACAGGTCTCACTTCAGTGGAATCACACAGCGAGTAAAAGAGCAGACTGTCATTGTCACTGATCTTCAACGGCGTCTGCTTACCAACCCTGATCCTATCACTGCCAGATCGGAGCATGATGAAAGAGCTAAGTGGCAGATGCTTCTCAAGGCGGAGGAGAAATTTTATAGACAGAAATCTCGTGTTAAATGGAACCACTTGGGTGATCGTGACACTGCTTTTTATCACAAAACCGTTATCCAAAGGGCGGCCAGTAACCACATACACTTCCTTCGTGATGCTGATGATGGTTACATTGGGTCGATAGACCAGATAAAGGCTCATTCTGCTACCTACTTTGAGAACATTTTGGGCCACACGGACATGCCGGAATCTCCTACTACCATCAGAGAACTTCAGGAGCTCCTGTCCTTCCGATGTTCTGATGCGCAATGTGAGGTGCTCAGTCGTCATGTCACTACTGAGGAAATCACTAAAACGGTCTTTGCGATGCCACTAAGCAAAAGTCCCGGTCCTGATGGGTATTCTATTGAGTTCTTCAGATCGGCTTGGAGCATTGTGGGGCCTGATGTTATTGCTGCTGTGAATGAGTTCTTTCTAAACGGTAGGCTCTTAAAAGACCTGAACAACACGACCATTGCTCTCATCCCTAAGCTCCCTCAGGCCTGCAAGTTAGGTGATTTCCGGCCCATAAGCTGTTGTAATCTGATCTACAAGATTATATCCAAGATCATCTCAAACAGACTAAAAGGGGTGCTTCAAGACAGCATAAGCCCGAGCCAATCTGCCTTCCTTAAAGGTAGAAGTCTAGGTGAAAATGTTTTGCTTTCCTCTGAACTGATTAGAGACTATGGCAAGGCTAGTTGTGAAAAGAGCTCAATGCTGAAAGTGGATATCAAGAAAGCTTTTGACACTGTCTCTTGGGATTTCGTTCTCAAGCTGCTTGAAGCACAAAATTTTCCTCCTATCTTCAGGCGTTGGGTCAGTGAATGTATCTCTTCCCCTCGATTTTCGGTGGCTATAAATGGTGAACTTGCTGGGTTTTTCCCGGGTAAAAAAGGCCTGCGCCAGGGTGACCCTCTATCTTCATACCTATTCCTCTTTGTGATGGAAGTGCTCTCTAATCTTCTCGTCATAGCTGCTAATGCAGGGCGCATCAGACTTCACCCGAGATGCTCAGATCCTAAAATCACTCATCTTCTATTTGCAGATGATCTCCTGATCTTCTCTAATGGATCTCGTTGGTCTATTAATGGGATCTGTTCAGTTATGGATAAATTTAAAAGGATGAGTGGTCTCAGCATTAATCCGGATAAATCTCACATCTTCTTTGGAGGGTATGCTGGAATCTCGGCTCAAGTGATTGCTGATATAAGCGGTTTCTCGATAGGCACATTTCCTACTCGCTACCTTGGCTTTCCTCTGAACCCGTCAAGGATAACGATGGCCACTTTGCAACCCTTTATTGACAAGATTATTGGAAAACTCCACTCATGGACGGTCAAGTTTCTATCCTTTGCAGGTAAAATTAGACTGGTGGCGTCTGAGATTTACGGCATGGTCAACTTTTGGAGTCAAGTATTTGTGCTCCCCAAAGCTTTCTACGCCAAGATTGACTCTCTCTGCGCTGCATTCCTATGGAAAAACAAGGCCACTACTGCTGCGGGTTCTCGGGTAGCATGGAGAGATGTTTGTCGGCCTAAGGCCGAAGGTGGAGTAGGTATTCGGTTATTGGAGGATTTCCAGCTTGTATTCAGGCTCAAGCTAGTCTGGAACCTATTCTCTAACTCAGGGTCTCTTTGGGTGGCTTGGTTAAAAAAGAATGTCTTTGGGAGGAAGGGATTTTGGCTAATGCAAGATTCAAGCCGGTTATCTCCTACTGTTAGAAGTATGGTACAACTCAAGCCCATGCTGAATGATTTTTTGCGCTGTCAGGTTAGAGATGGGGCTTCTTGTTCCTTTTGGTATGACACTTGGACTCTTCTAGGCCCTCTGATCTCCGTTCTTGGCGATAATGGTCCTCGTATGATGAGAATTGGGAAGAATGCAACGGTCTCTAAGGCTGCACGAGAGGGCTCTTGGCTGCTACCACCAGCTAGATCTCCTGATGCAGAGACGGTTCAGATTGTTCTCACGACAATGGCCCCTCCAACTTCTAACAATGGTGCCGACCAATACCTTTGGCGGAAGCATGATGGAAGCTTTGGTCCTACCTTCTCTTCTAAGACTACTTGGGAGCATATAAGACAGACTTCTCCAACAGTATATTGGGCTAAGGTTGTGTGGTTTAAAGAGAACATTCCACGCAATGCTTTTATATCTTGGTTGGCTCTTCTAAGGAGACTTCCTACCCGTGATCGGCTGCGTCGTTGGGGAATGAATGTTCCTCAGGAATGTGTTCTATGTTCCACGGGTATTGAAACTCATCACCACCTCTTCTTTGAATGTGAGTACTCTTCCAGCATCTGGAAGCATTTTGCGCAGGCTATCCTACCTGCTACACCCCTTGATGTGCATTCAGCAGCTGCCATGATCTCTCACCTCCGCCACCCTTCCCAGGCTCCACCTGTCATCAAGCTTATCTTTCAGTCCGCCATCTACCTCATCTGGAAGGAACGCAACGCCCGGGTCTTTACCTCTGCCTCCACTTCTGCTGCTGCTCTTCGTTCCGCCTTAGACCGCCTGATACGAGATCGCTTGCTCTCCTTTCCATCCCCGAACCCCACTCCGTCGCTGCTGCAGTTCTATTTTTCTGGCCCTAGGCCTCCTTGAGGTTGTTCTGTTCTTGAGTTAGGTTGTTTTGTTTCTTTTCTTTCCGCACAATAAGTTGTCCGCAACAGTTTAAAATCTCGAAAATGGTATAAATTTAACATTTTACCAAAAAAAAAAAAAACATATATTGTAATCAATATTTCATTCGTGAACTAAAAGTACTGATTTTTATTAGTGAAATGAAATCTATCGTTTTTATATTAGTTTTTTAAAAATCTTTTTTCGGCTTACATTAGTTGCACTTCCTTTTTTGAGCAACTGGCAAGCATGTTATCCGTTTATATTCATCGTTTTAAACGATATTTTAAGACTTTGACCCAAAAAAACGATATTTTAAGACAGAGAAAGAAATCTGATAGAGTTTGTGACTGAGCAATATAATGCTGACACCTGTCCAATCCCATGAGACATGACTTGTCACGCTTTCTCCCTCTCATACAACTCACAAGCTCTGCATAGCTCAGATATATATGGGTGATGGGTCCGATATATATACCCAACTTGGAGCTTCCATTTTATTAAAATGTTTTATAATCTGTTGGCTCTAATATATAATTCCGTTTGTTCAAAAAATACATTTCCCGATTGACATAGATTTCAAATGTGTGCAACAATTTTTCTTTTTTTATAAACGGTCAAAGCAAGTGTTGGTAAACTAAAAGAACAACCACGGTCAGTGCATACAAACCAAAAAGTATCATCAAATATTGAAATTTTAATTAAAAGTCTGTACCATATACAAACCAAACGTATTTAAATAAGTTTAATTATTATCGATTTCAACAGTTGTCTGAACCTTTGTTTTGGCCTAATATCTCTATGGACAAGCTTATTCATCCTTTGTGTGCTATGCCCAAATTAGATTATGAAATGTTCTCGAGTAAGAAAAAAGTTCAGAACAATACAAAAGATCGCCGGGTTTCTCAGTTTTCGGCCACAAAACAGTAATTAAAATCGCAATTGTATGGAAATGAATTAGTTTATCTTGTTAAATAGAATCTCAAGAGGAAAAATATATATAATTGTATTACTATCAACTTGCAGTAAAGAAAGAAAGAATTTTTTTGCTAGATATGCACTTGGAGACTAAACATAGATACAAGCGGACACATAATTTCGAATACCTAGATATAGCATAATAGAAAGCCAATGTTCTCATGGTTTTAACTTTTAAAATATGTAAGTTTTTATAATATGCAATTGTGATTAGAAGAAGAAGAATAAAGCAAGAAAGAAATAAGTAAACACTTGAAAGTTGAACGTGATTCAAAAGGACGTGATCTTTAAAAAAGTGAGATTAAACAAAAGTTTTAATTATTTGCCTGTTTTTTTCAAGCATCTCTTCCCCACCCACTCTTTACATTAAGGATCATGACAATAGTTTACTAACTTCACTATGAAATTATCAACATTTTTATCTTTATAAAAAATCTTCAAAATTACATCAAAACTTTAGTTATATGGTTATGTAATTTTTCTTCCTCGTTTAACATTTTTTTTTGTTTGAATAGTTCCCATCTCGCTGTCTCTTCTTCTAGACCCCAACCATCATTCCAGAAATGACTGGTGAAAGTCAAGAAGCTCTCTAGTCTATTTCTCTCTCTCCAAGACAATTAACACCAAAGCCTAAAGTTGTGTTTATTAGTTCTCTTTTCCTATGTTTTCATCAGCAAAGCATCAAAGAAACCATAGAGTCTCTGCTCCAAACAAGAACAAGATTCTCAACAAAGTTCCTTCCATTTCATCCTCATCATCTCCTTCACACTCTCAAGTCCAGAAGAGATCTCTAATCACCATGGAAGAAGTTTGGAAAGACATCAACCTTGCTTCCATTCACCACCTTAACCACCACAGCCAACATCCACAACACAACCATGAGCCAAGGTTCAGGAGCCATAACCAAAACCCTAACTCCATCTTCCAAGATTTTCTCAACAGACCTTTAAACCAGGAACCAACCATACCCACAAGCCTCAGTGGCGATACCACCACCGTCACTGCTCTCTTCAGCAGCTCTCCTTTGGCACCTCCTGCAACTGTTCTGAGCTTGAATTCCAGTGCCTGCTTCGAGTTTCTTGATAACGAAGATCCTCTTGTTACCCCTAACTCCAATCTGCATAGCCACAATCACCTCACAAACGTTTGTTCATTGGACACCCCTTTTGAGGCTCTGGTTACATCCACTTCTTTTGGTAAGAAAAGAGGCCAAGAGTCTAATGAAGGTTCAGGGAATAGAAGACATAAGCGTATGATCAAGAACAGAGAATCTGCGGCTCGTTCCAGAGCTAGGAAACAGGAATGTGCCTCTCCTCTCCTCCTCAGCTAACCTTCTACTTGAAAAAGAGATATGACTTTGTCCTCACAATGAAATGATCTAAAAAAGTTTTTTTTTGGGTTTTGATTCTCATTTGCAGGCTTATACAAACGAGTTAGAGCTTAAACTTGCTCACCTGAAAGCAGAAAATGCAAGACTCAAGAGACAACAAGATCAGGTAAACAAGCAGAGAGAATTTTCCTGTATGAAGCACTCATAATAATAGTTCAATTCCTTATAGTTAAAAGTAAATAGACATCCTCTGCATTACTTGAAGTACTTTTGTCTTACACTCGTTTTGGTACAATAACATTTCGACTGGTAATATTCTGATACTTAAGTTCTTTGTGTGTGTGTGTGTGTAGTTAAAAATGGTGGCAGCAAATCAGCAACCCAAAAAGAACGCACTTCAAAGGTCGTCCACAGCTCCATTTTGAGAAATCTACATGTCCTTTATTTCTCTTTTGGGGATTTGAGAGTCTTTCATGAAGAAGTGAAAAAATGGAAAAAGTTTATTAGCTATAAGTAACTAAGGTATTTTTGTAAACCTAAGATATTGCAGGGGAAAGAACTTGGTAAAAAAAAACAGAAAGAGGAAAGGATCTTTGTCTTTCTATTTCCTAAGGCACAGGAACACCTGTCTTGGGCCTCTTTCCTCTTGTTCTGTCATTTTCTTATGCACTAACTTGTATTTTTGTAGTAATGCTACTTCCTCTTCTAATGTTAGTTTGAATTTTTTACATATTATGTTTTACTGTTTAACCAATTTGGTTCTCAAAAGAAGCAAAAGGTTCAAGTGACCAATAGACAAAACAGTGTTCCACTTAGATGATGACTATTCCAAAGAAAAGTGAGAAGGGGACCGACCTACCACTGAACATTTATGTTTCTCCCTGCCCCCATTATCACAGAAAGGTCCATTCCTTTGGCTGGCTACCATATAAGCCAACAACTTGCATTATGAAATTGGAACCTCCAAGCCAATGGGAATTAAAGTCAGCCCAATTTTTGGTTGGTCAAGAGAGAACATGATAGGGTTAGTTATGTTCTGCTCACCCCCACGTGTTACTTATTCTTTTTTCTATACTAGTCATCATCAAACACTAGGTGTGTTCGTATGGATTTGGCTTATCAAGAGATTAGTTTTATCCCTCTTTTGCTACACTAGTCATCATCAAAACATTGTGTTTGTCCAATAAGATTATTCTTGATCCACTTTTGGTTGTTGATGTTTTGCTGTGTGTTCTTTCAAGCAACCAAAGGTGGACATAAAGAGATAATATAGTGTGGCATTAAGATAGAGAATAAACATTATCAAAACTAGGACTGTGACTAGAATCTATCCCTCACAGTATACTTAGAGACTCTCGAATAGGCATCCAATACTTTTAAATCATGGTTTTTAGTTTCATTCCAGTCAATTAGAATCCTAGACTCAAATAGGGATCCAATACATTTGAAAGGATATGAGACCAAGCAAGTAATAAGTTTCTTGGCTTCCACGAAAGCTATTGCAGATCCAAGATTTCTTTTAATCAGCCACATCACAACTCAGACAAGATAATAGTCAGACAGAGTATCTTACCGTGGGAAAGGTGTTGCTGGTGTAAGAAATGAGCAAGCACGTTTTACCGACAGCTCCATCACCAACGGTAACACACTTTATGAACCTTTAAGCGCTCATTGCCTCCACAAACTTTCTCTACTCTTCTCCACCAATACCAACAACCTCACATCTACGCCCCCCACAATATGACTTAGAATCATCCACCATTACATTGATTCAGTTGACCATCTCCGCCACAACCAAAACCTTAGAAATGAAAAAATGTGGAAACCCTATAAGGAAATCAGACGTGACCATGAAGAAAGAAGATGAATGTTGTAGTTAACGCACGTGAGGACGATGAACTGGATCGAGAGAAACACTTAATAGAATCATCTCTACCATCAACCTCCCCGATTGTTTTTACTTCATTTCTCTTTTTACATTCTTTTTTATTTTCTGTAACACCTCTTTTTACATTCTTCTGTTCTGTTTTTTTTTTTTAAATATAACGTTTCTATGTTCAAAAATAATAATTCGTTAAACTGAAAATCCAAAAATTAACGTCACTCTTTATTTGTCCAATACAGAGATTCCAGCACACAATTTCTCTCCTTTTTTGTTTGATAAAGGGTTTTCTCACAATTTCTCATAATTTCTCTCTTAATCCAACAAATACAAGATAGATTATATGAACGAATCTAACTTTCAAACATATACAGTATCTAGAAAACGTAAAAGTCAAATAGAAAGGAATTAAGCGAATTACCAATCAACTAATTCTGCAATCAAAACTATTATATATAAGTCTCCTACATAACACCGTAAAGCCCACCAACATGTCTAAACAAATTACGAAGCAACTAATAAGTCATAACTATACTATAAAACTAATCAATCTAAAACAAATTGATCCTTAGCGCTTTAGGACCGCACACAAGCTTAACCGTTCTAAAAATAATCATCTCGGACTAATTAACTCTTTCCTCTGATCATCTTTGGTTGATGATCTGTTCTTAATTTCTCTTAGATGAATCGAATGATGCTGTTATTAAAATCAGACCGCACGGCTTTCACCAAAGGCGTTGAACCGCCCTAAACGCGACAACCAAAACACCAATCGAAAACACCGTAGTAGAGAGAGTTGGGGACGCGTTTGGAGATGCAGCAGAGTAGCTTACGGCTTCGGTCTCAAGTCCTCCTCCCTTCGTTGCACTCTTGACACTACAAATTTACACAAGACAATGCATCTATTTAAAATAACGTTTATATAATGTTCAAAGAAAATAACCTTTTATTTTTTGTTGGTGCAAAAAATAACCTTTATATCTTATATAATTACTTGCGATATCAATACTATTAAATTAGGAACATGCCCAGTTGATAATAGTTGAGTCCAACTTAAAATATAACTGTATCTAAAACTTAACTGCATAATGTTATATAACTGCATGTAAATCAATATGTTTTAATGTCCTATTTTAAAGGGATAACCACTTTAAGTCCTATTTTAAAGGGATAACCACTTTAAGTCATATTTCATATTTTAAATGACAATGTATATGGCAACAAAAAAATTTAAAACTATATTTTTGTATTTTTTTCATTATTTGGTGTTTTAAAGAAAATAAACCCTTATATATAGCAATACATGTGTAATACCAAAAAAAACCCCTTAGACAATTGGTCATGTACTATAAAAATATAAACGTTTATAAATCAATACTATTAAATTAGGAACATGCCCAGTTGATAATAGTTGAGTCCAACTTAAAATATAACTGTATCTAAAACTTAACTGCATAATGTTATATAACTGCATGTAAATCAATATGTTTTAATGTCCTATTTTAAAGGGATAACCACTTTAAGTCCTATTTTAAAGGGATAACCACTTTAAGTCATATTTCATATTTTAAATGACAATGTATATGGCAACAAAAAAATTTAAAACTATATTTTTGTATTTTTTTCATTATTTGGTGTTTTAAAGAAAATAAACCCTTATATATAGCAATACATGTGTAATACCAAAAAAAACCCCTTAGACAATTGGTCATGTACTATAAAAATATAAACGTTTATAAAGGTTAAAATTAATGCTCGACATTAAAAATACAATTTTGTAGCCATATATTTTTGTTATGTTTTTTGTTATTGGGTGTTCAAATAAAAATTATTTTTAGAATTTTAACCTTTTATTTGATTAATATAACACGTTATTTTATATAATTATGTATACAGTTACATTATTGACATCTCTTTCTATAATGATATGATAATTATTCCTCATAATTATAATAAACTTTGATATATTTTTTTCAGAAATTATTATCACACTACAAAAACATAACTTACATCTTAGCCCAAGAAATTATGATTTATTCAACTAGACATTAATTTTTTCAAATTTTAAATATTTTACACATACATTAAATTTATCAATTAGCAAAGCATGTGAAGTTAAAAATAGGGTTTAACAGGATTTAAGTGGAATTTTAATACAAATAAATATTCATATAAACTCAATTAGTTTAACGGGTTTTAAATAGGTTATTCGATTAAAAATATTTATTAAATGTGATTTTACTTAAAGTTATTGAAGACCATATTAACCCGTTTACATATATATATTTAACAGAATATATTAAAAATATAATTTTTCAAACATTTTTCAAAAAACATTGTTCGGTTTTCGGTGCGGGTTGGGTTTGATATTGGTTTTTGGATATAACATTTTAAGAACCATTCAAATATATAAGTCATGTCTAATAGAGTATTAGAGTTTGATTTTTGGGTCGATTACGAATCGGATTTTTTTAATACATATATTCTTGACTAACTATGTTAGATAACTATTAAAAAAATATAATATGTTGTAATTTTTATGAATAAAGTTTAAAAATAATTTCTGAAATACATATGATATGTATATTTATGCAACTTGACATATTTAATATAATTACTAAAAATTATACTAAAGTAAATTAACATTAGACATAAATATGATTAATAAACATAAATATAAAATTAAATCATTCAAAAAAAGTTTAAAACAAAAATATACCCGCTCCTATACCCGCTCCAAAAATATACCCGCTCTTGAAAGGGCGGGTCAAAATCTAGTAAACAAATTAAAAGAGCCGTGTCGAACCACACATGGGCATAGTTCACCGACGTTTGTAAGTAAAAAACTATTATGCCAGAAATCGAAAAGATCATATATTTTCTATTTTAATTTAATTTGATTTACTAATGTTGATATCATTATATTCCAACTGGTGAAAATGAAAATGTCGTTTTTCTTATGATTTCACAAATCGACAGAAAAATACGGTCCATTATGAAAACATTAAAAAGCATATGTCATCATTTTTATACGGTGATTTGACCTCTTCAATTTTTCAAAACGTTAACAAAAAAGTGAAATTATTCATCTCAAACATAATCAATTTGTACTCAAATATTCTAATTCATGTGTTCCACTTGATGATTGAAGACAATCATAACTTCTTGTAATGAATAATGAAAATAAATATTATTACCTTGGGTTAGGAGAAGGACAGAAAGTGATGACGTAATCAGCTCCGCCGCAAGTGAAAGTGCTAGTTCCATCGTCGTAAGCGTAACTATAAGCTCTCGGACACGCGTTTTTGAAGAACAGCGAGTACTCGCTTGGCTTACACGTGTCCGGCGTTCCAAACGCGCCGCTACAGCAATACTCCGGCGTCCCAAACGCCTCACAAGCGCTTTTGCAAGCCACTCCTTCAGTCCCCGTCGTCGCCACTTTCAGCTGAGCAGGACACGGGCCGTTGAGCTCCGCAACGCAGCCAGTGGTGGTGCAGTTCCCGGAGACGCCGCCTTGTGGGACGATCGTCATAGGGATGTTGTATCCGTCGACGAGACTGACGTCGTAGAAATCGAGACCGCCGGCTCCGTTTAAGGTGAATTCAGCTAGCGTCGCCGGAGGTGCGGCGCCGGAACCTGAGCATTCGACGGCGGATGAACCGCAGTCTCCGGTGACACAAGTAAACTTTCCGGTGGTTGGGTCTTGTGTGCAGAGAGTACGGCCCCAAATACGGCCGGACCAAGCGGCGGGGATTGGTATGACGCGTGTTTCAGTCGGGTTTAAAGAGAACCCGGTGGTGGGTAGAGGAGCGGTTCCGGCGCCGGAGAGAAGGCCAGGCCAGACGGTGTAGCTGCACTGGTTAACGACGGTGAAAGTGGTGGAGGAAACGCCATAGATGAAAACAAGAAGTAGAAAAAGAAAGAGAGAGTTTTGAGATTGACCCATTAGAGCAGATAGTCACAAGAATCTAAATATATGAACTTTTTTTTGTTTTTGTGTGTCGCCGGAGATAGAGACTTCCGGTGACTCTGTTTATGCTCTGGTGAGAGATGTTTGAAGAGTGTGAATATATATATGGAAAGAAAAAGAATATAGAAACTAGAGTGAAAAAGAAAATGGAGAGAGATTGGTTTTGGGGATTGAATCTTTTTAAAGGGCTTAAGATTTTTTTTTAGAAAGGTCGGTTTTCACGTGAGCCCATGCCGCCTTTGTCTATGTTAGTCGGCCATTGTGCCGTACAAGGTCACGTTATTATTCTTTTTGTTCATAAAATATGTAAGAATTTTTTGTTTGGATCATAGGAAATAATATTATTATAATGCTTGTAATTGTTTATACGTATGATTCGTGCAGTATGCCAATATGGGTTGCATATGGATATGAATTATGATCAGTCTTGATGTCGGTGATCTACATAGAGCTTGTCCCTTTTGATTATTTATATATACGTAATTGTATTCAAACGATCCATTGCATCTTTCGAATAGTCACAATACCCCATGGCCATAACTTGTTGGTTTGGTAGGTTTGACCCATCACTAACGTAGACAAATTTTTTTGTTCACCACTAACGTAGACTAATGTATGTTCATGATGAGTACATAGTTTGTATGTTCATGATGAGTATCATAGTTTGTATGTAGCCGGGAGAGGAATTTTCCGGTAAGGAAAATTTCAATGAAGTAGCTATTTTCACAAAAGAATTGAATAATATTAAACATAAATGTGTTGGATGAAAGAGGCGGTGAGCAGAAAAATGCTGAAAGAGAAGTCGTAGTGTATGATGCATCCTTAGATTCTTCTGCCCTCTTCTCTCTTCCAAAGGACGGGGTCTTAAGAGTATCTACTATCCACCCAAGTTGTGTTGTGTTGTGTCGTGTCGTGTCACTGTTAATTATTATATTATGAAAAGATGACAAAATGAAACATGTATAATGATTTTGATTTTTCTTGAGTAGTTTTAGTATTCAAATTGGAATGTAGAATAAAAGGTTCAGGAGAGGAATACAAAATTTATTTTATTTATTGAGTTATTATGGGAAAGAGACATAGTGGCTAACGTTGGATATGGATTTAGTAAGATTGTTATATGAATAAACGACAAGGTGTTGGGTCAACGACATTCGACGCTTTACCTGTGTGCGATGTGGAGATATATCAACATGGTTGGTTCATGCTTCTTTCATTGTTACAAGTTATTTATGTTTATGTACAACTTGGATTAGGTGCTATGTATGTTTCTTTCAATAGAAACTTACTCAATTCCTATAACATTTATATGTCGATTATGGCCTTAATCGTTGTTTGCATTTGCACTTACTTTTCGTTGGTGTGATATTTGCTTCAGCTGTACCTAAAACTACAAGTCTACAACATTTACCATTTTAGAGGTTATGAAACCGGTTTTCATGTTATCAGTAACATATTCCGGTTATGTTATATTGGTTATAAGTTTCGGTTTAAATAGGTTTCGTTTCTATGGTTTATGTTTAGATTCTTTGTGTTCAAAACAACTGCTCACTCTTTTGCAACCCAAGAATCTGAAATGGTATCAGACCAAAAATTCTTCAACTTTTCATTCATAATCCGCCAAATGTTTTTTTTTTCAATTTTTGTATTTGTTTTTAATCTCATTTGACTAACCATTTATTATAACCTTTACTTAGCCGAACTTAACCATCTTTAACATGTTCTCGTTTTGTGAAAACTATTCAAATGTCATCAACATTTGATCCCGAACCCCAAAGTTCTCTTATAAACCAACAATTATTCCAAGAGACATCTAAAATGGCAATGGAACCTTAAATAAATAATTGATAAATGCGAAGTGAGAGCATTAGGATGCTTTTGGTATATAGGATCCAATCATCCAAAGATATGAACACTGATGTTTAACCTAATCAAGTTTTATACATGTGTCTTACTATAGTCTAACCAATGATAACTCTTTTTAAGCAATGATAATAGTTGATTGTGTGGCTTTATATGGACAGGAAAAGGTGAACAACCAAACTTGGGCTTCCAGATACTTCCGTTAGGAAGATTCGTCATCAGTGTTTATTAATTTTGCTAATTATGATTGAAACTGTAAACTAGATTAAATAAATAAAAATTCTAAAAAATGACAAAGACATTCTCTAAATGGCTGGTGGTGGTGTATAACAGGTAACAATATCAACATATCAGAATGGGATCATTCCTTAAACTCGTTCAGTACTATACTGTCTAAGAAACTATATTCTATGTACATGTACATTTGTTATACTTTTGTTTGACTGACATCATATCCGATTGTGTAATTTAAAACAACATATTCTAAGGAGAAATAGGCATGCTAAAACAAAGAGACAATCAATCAAAACAACTCTATTTAAGTTATGGAATAATGATTTGTGCAATTCTAGTTTGTATACAATGTTGTATTTTAATAATACAAAATTTAAATGATTACAATTTTTAATTTCAAAATAATAAAAAGTTGAGAAAATAGCTATTTAACAGCTTAGGGAGAGTTTGATATTAATCCATCAGATGACAAAAAAACAGCTTAGGAGAGTTTTGAACAATGAAATGTTTATGAATTTTATATTGTTAAGCTGTGACTGAATGTGTTAAAAATAAAAAGAAGAAGAAGATGTGACTGGATAAATTATATTGGGCCCAAGAGACATTGCATTCTTTTGGGTAAGGCTAGTTGGGTTTTCTACAAGTGTGTGGTGACATCGAATGTTAAAAGTTAAAACCAACCTTATTTATTTCTGCGCCATGTTTCATATTTATATATTGAGATTCTAAAAAAGACTACGTTTATGATTTGATTAAATAAATGTTTTCTCTTCTTAAATGTACTCTATAGTTATAGGCTTTTAGTTATAATCAAGAAAGATTGTAAGTACTATTCCTACTAATTAAAGTAGCATTAAAGATATTACAAAACACGTTAAAATTACTTTTATACAAGAACTAAGAGTGTTCTCCGCGGGTGCTTCCTCGTTCGTTTGTTCATTCGTAATAAATAAGTGAATAGATTAGTTTTATAACATACAACTTTTTCTCTCTCCAAAACGAATACATCTGGTTACAATGAATATTTTTTTGGGCAACAGTTACAATGAAAAAAAAAAGTTACAATGAATCTAATCAATCTATAGATCAAAAAATTGAGCATGTCTCTCAGCCTAAACGTCCAAAATATATATGCATAAAAAAAAAGATAAAAACAGCTATGATCATAATTAATGGAAGTTCTTAGAGATGAAGTTATTAGCGTAATTTAAGAATCGGTTTTTAATTTTAACAAATAAAATGTTAAGAACCAATTCTTAAATACTTATTTAAGAACTGATTATATTTTTCTTTATTAAAATTAAGAACGGGTTCTTAAATCCCGTTAGGAACCTCACTCTTAAGAACTCTTGTTAATCATGTTTTAAAAATGTTCAGCACAGTACTACTTGAACTTAACTTTCACGTGATTTCCTTTAGCTTCTAGATTACAGTACGCAATATTTATATTAGGATTTAGTCCCAGCAAATAAGATGAAATACGGCAATAGTTTATGGCAGAAGAAGATCCAAGAGAACCTCCAACAAGGAATCTCAAAAAAATTCTAAAGTGAGTATTTAAGAAAAAGAAAAGAGAGAGAGTAGAAAAGAGTTTTAATGTTTAAACTTTTTAGAACTCCATTAAAATTTGATATCACATCTGTAAACAATAGATTAGTTAAATTATTGTTTTAAAATTAACTTTTAGTTATTTTATTATAATTTATTATAATATTAATATGTTTTTTAAAGAAATTCTCTAGAATTTTTATTGTCGGAGTTGCTCTAACAATTTAGAGCATTTTCAACTCTATTTTATTTTCCACTTTAAAATAAAGTTTAGAATAAACATATTCTAATTGTACTTTACTTTTTATTCTATAATATAATAAAAATGAATTTACTTTATATTTAAAGTAAATTGTTTATTTTTTTGTTCATAATTCTATTTTTCGCTTTAAATAGAATATTATTAGAGTATACTCAATTCTATTATAAATTTATTATTTTTTAAAATAAAAAATAATGTAAACCATTGAAAATAGTATTACATGATTACATGAGTTACTTTTCTTGTTTCCGCAATCTAGCGGGGTATACTTTTGTCGCCTCTAGGCCCCAATAAACCTAAAGATGACGTGCGAGTTATTATTATAATCATTTATCAACAAAAGTCATGCATATAATATTCAACTCAATAAAATTATTCATGCTTTTGTCCCAATAATGCTTCCAAGTTCCATCTCACCATGTCTAACATTCAATCCTATTTTTCTTCATGTAACATGCATGAGTTGAATGGGTTTATATCCCAAATGTCAAACGATATAAATAAAAGAAAGATTGTGTGGACATATCATATACATATGTATACTCATGAGTTGTAACAATAGCTTAACAATTTGAGCATATAAGTAGAATGAGAATCGCACCAAACAAGGCGGTGCTACAATTTTTGATATCAGATTTTTTTTGTTTCTGTGACCACCCAGCTGAATAGGTACACAATCGTAGTGGCGGAGCCACCTTGTTACGAGGAGGATCAATTGACCCGTGTGATTTTTGACAAATTTTACTTTTATGCTTATACGATTTGCATTTGATAGACAATTTAGTATTATGTAAGTAAAATTGACCCTCATGAATCATGATCTAAGTCTACACATTCTCTTTGAACCTGTTCAATAAAATTTTATGTTTGGTCATTTGATTATATGAATATTGACCCTAGTGAAACACAATTCTACCTCCGCCACTGATCGTAATGTATTGCTATAATATTAGAATGATCGATAAAAAGAGGACTCGGGACGGGATGTATTGCTATAATCAGGTTGGCCTCCACATTTACTAACTCTGAATCTGTCAACTAGCGCTTGAAATAACTCTAAAAATGATGGCTATGTTTGGTTCACATTGAAGAAATCTTCTTTCATTGGCCATGTTAACGTGTTGTATAATATATACCAGTCATTTTGTGGGCCAGATGATAAAATAACTTATGGATGCATTCTATTTCTTTTTTTTTTGTTAAATTGGATGCATTCCATCAAATTGGACTCGAAATGTATTGTTACAAACCGACATCGGTATATTATAAGCAAATCATATTATATAATTTGTTTCTTGATTATTGGTATATTATAAGAAAATGATAACGTCAGTCATACAAACAAAACCTTAATCTTAACGTGGGCATAATTCATATAAGATTTGTTTCTTGATTACTTTGAATTTGCATGGAAATGGGTGTATTATAAGTTCTTAAACAAACATATTCTAAATTAATTTATAGATAATCAATCATAAGAGCGAAATTAGACTGAGTATATATTTTTCATTGACAATATAGGATCATTCACAAGGTAAAAAACACGGAGATCCTACGTAACACGGAACCAACGTTATAGCACAATAATCCACGTCCGTGTCAGCTATTTACTAATAGTATTAATTACGACGTTAAGCCCATAATTATCGCTGCCTGTTTATAGCACGGTCACCGAGTCAACTCGCTACCAGCACTGATCAGTTTCCCAGTTCCGACCAACGTAACTTCCCATCCCGGAGGTACTGACGGTCAAAGGACGGCTCCTCCGAAGCATCCTCCGATCGTAAAGAGAGCGTTTCTCAGGATCAGAAAGCGTACAGTACGCCGCGTGGATCTTCATGAACTCATCCCCCGAAGAAGAAGAGCTCGTCCGATCAAGTCCCGCCACGTCGGGATGGCAGATCCTGGCCAGTCTCCGGTAAGCCGATTTAATGTCCTGGGGGCTCGCGCCGTGAGGAACCTCAAGAATCTCGTAGAGCGAAGCGGTGGCCGTCGTCAAACGCCGCTGTAGCTGATGCAGTCTGGGAGAGTCCTCCGCGCAGGTGTAGGAGCACGAGGCGGAGGCGAGAAGAGGCGAGATCTTAGTTGTGCGAGATGGCGGAGATACGGGGGAGAGAGGCGGAGAAGAGAGGAGTGTATGAGCGAAAGAAGTTGGAGAAGAAGAAAACATCTTTCTGCTATGAAACGGCTGCGTTTGTTGTTTTTGTTGGAGAGAGGGAAAGTCAGACTGAAGAAGTAGTGGAAGGATCGGATCTATTTATAGGGGAAGAAGCGATTAGTCATCAATTGCTTGATTAATACTCAATTAGTGTTTTTAATTACATGCTACATAAAAGGTTAAGTGGCTTATTAAAATACTAACGGACAAGAGGATTATAAGGCCGATCGGGTGAAGTAGAGTTAGTCCGGTCGGATCCTGAAGAGCTTATCTAGTTGGAATTATTGCAGAATGTACGTAAGATCGCTGTGGCTGTAATTGTCATATTAAAAATTAGATGAAAAGTAATTTGATTTTTATTGAACCTCATCAAGACATCAAGTAATTTGATTTTTAATAAACTATGATTTTAGTGATATATTTTAATTTAAATACATGCAACTTCTAAATTATAATGGAAATTCGAAACCGGATTCTTCTCACAAGGGTTCTATTCATGATTGTCTACTTGTATGGAAACGTTATTTCGACCATACATTGTTTGTTGGATACTGAGAAGACAGAAATAGATTTTTAGAAGGTTGATGAAAAGTCTTTCTATACATCTAAGGTTTGCCTCCCACCATACAACCATATACTGTTAAATATTTATGCGATTTTCTTATTATCCGGGGAGAAATTTCTCTTCGCTAGATTACACAATAAAATAAAAATCAAGTAATATGCATACATTCTCAGATTTATCTTCTAACCGAGAGATTATGGTTCTCTCATTCAAGGAAAAGTCGGTTATTTATTTTATTTTCTTACTAATTACTATTCGTTGAAGAAAAGTCCACTGAATTATTTTATTTATATGGTGTAATAATTATTTAGGAGGAGGAGGTAGTTCAAAAGAACCGGAATCACGGATGGAGATTATTAACCTCATTTTTATAAGTGTCAAATCATTGAACTTTGACTTAACCTAAGCTTCGTGACAAAAAAGAAATACTTAACCTAAGCTTTTGAATTTTAATGTGCATGGTAACTTTTGAAAGAACAAAGTCAATTCACGTGGAAGTTTCAGTAAATCCAACAGTGATAGATTATCTAGTAACCAAATGATCCAAATAAGTGTTATTT
Source organism: Brassica rapa (assembly GCF_000309985.2). NCBI lineage: Eukaryota > Viridiplantae > Streptophyta > Magnoliopsida > Brassicales > Brassicaceae > Brassica > Brassica rapa. The sequence goes on along the minus strand of NC_024802.2, from coordinate 15,715,052 downwards.
AAACTGATAGTTTCAAAGATAATCACAAGTTTAAGTTGTTGTCAAAACCATTACTTTGATATGTCTTAAACAGTTAAACGGGAACTTATGAAAAATTTCCCTTAGGCATTTTTCAAGTTGATCTCGTAGAGAGGCTAAGACCATCTCCAATGTATTTTTTGTTATTTTCACCTCTAAAATAGAGGAACTCTATAATAGAGATGGGATATGCTTCAATGTATTCCTATAAAATAGTAATCTATAAATGTAGAGTAAAAAATAAAGGAATGCTATTTCTTCCTCTATAAATAAAGGAAAAAAATAGAAATTTCTATTATAGAAGAAGAAATAGAGGTGGGTTGGAGCAATTTCACCTCTAAATGCTATTATAGAAGTGGAAATAGCTATGGGTTAGAGATGCTCTAATAGAGCATATTTTGGTTATAGAAGATGGTGATTGAGTGATTGTTTTAAGCAAACTACTGTAATCTCTACTTCTCCAACCACGTGTTTGATCATCTTTGATACCCAAAACACGTGCCGATAGCTTGCTATCAAATTCCAATTGGTGTGGTTAGTGCCGGTCGAATCAATTCTTTTTCATAAAACTTTAATTTATCTAAATCTTGTGGATCATACTCATTCGATCAGTCTTTTTTTTTTTCCTTTACCTTTAAGCTTAACTGTGAAGGATGATCAACACTTTCAACAAAAAATAAAGACACATTGTTCCGGTTTTAAAATTAATCAAAGAAGGATTATCTTCAAGACTTTTGACATCTTTAAAAGCCAAATAACGTAACTTTTCTACTTTGTATAAAACAATCGTAACTTCGTAAGTGACGTCAGAAGATTGACACCATTCCCTTCTATTACTATAAGCAATTTTGTGCTTTCTCGTCATATTCCATTTATATATAAATTAAAATAATACATAACTACATTACACATACATACGTGTACGCCCTGTTTGAAAATACGCTAGGCGCTAGTCGGACGGCAATTCCGGGCCTAACGATTTATCGAAAACTCGGGGATTAATCGGGGTATATACGGGGACTAATTTTATTATTATTTTATTTATTATAATATTTAAATTAGATATATAATATAAATATAGTAGAATGTAATAGTTTTTGGTATGTTATTATCGAAATTTATATTTATTTTGTTTAACAAAGACTAATTATTAGCAAAGATGAGTGTCATATTTTTATTTTTTATTGAAACAAAGTTTATATACAAGGAAATATATGCATAAACATCAAAACACGCCTTGGTCTGCTGGTGTTTGATGATGTTGATGTTGTATAAGGTACCGGGTTCGAACCTCGGGCATGGCTTATCCAATTTTAGGTAAAAAAATTTTAGAAACATACGAAACAGAGTCCCACATCAGTAAACTTTAAAGAGGGAAGCTGATGTAGACGCCTATAAGTAGTCATTCAGGGTTGGTTTCGAAAATTGCATTCGGGTTTCAATCTATAAGAAGCCCAATAGTTTAAATTTGTTCGACCTTTTAGGCGGTTAAAAATCGGTTTCAAACCGATTAAGCGGTTATTTGACCGATTTGTTGGTCAACCGAGTAGTTGAACCGTATTGGCCTTATTCGCCGCGGTTGCTTGCCGCCGAGCGCCGAGCCGGACGCCTACTCAGCTAGGCGTCCGAGTTTTAGAACAGAGCGTATACGTATTCCATGTGAATAAGTAATATACCTGATTATTATATTTCTGCGACTTGTACCATTAGTATATTACCATATCGACATTTAGCAATTTACAGCGTTACAAAGCTAAAAGTTAATTAATTAATCACATGAATGAAGCGATTACATTATAAAATGATAGAGACAGGAACGTGAAAGAAGCTAAATCCAGCAACGTTACACATTGGTCAACAAGGCTCGAGAGATAGAAGCAATAGCTATATACCGACACCGATAAGGTTCTGCGTACGGACTACGTACGGTGTACCTTAGTTCAGTAGATTCAATCCCGCGTTTCTGACTAGTACATTATCATCACCGGTTTAGTGTCTCGGAATTTTGGTGACGCCCATATTTGAATAAGTATAACCACAGCTTTGTGACATGAGCTTTTTTATGTCTTTTTGCAGAGAGGTAAGCTTGTTTTGCATTAGGTTCTGTATTCTTTGCCACACCTGACACTATTAAGGCAAAACAGCTTACCTCTGACTGAGTCTCTGACTTGGTTAAACGTTCTTTTGTTTTGGTGTTCTTTCTAGAAAAACATCATAAAACGAAAAGAATACCATAATTGTAAGTTTTTTTTTTTTTTTTTTTGAAAAAAGGGCTCATAATTGTAAGTTTGTCATCAATATTGTTTGCTACCTAAACCATTTGAGAAGTTGACACATGTACTTTCCACTTTCCACCATAATTGATTAAGAGCACATGGACGCAGTCTCAGCAGAGATCTCTAGATAAAAAAGGTAGCCAAGTGGTTAGAAACTCCGAATCAATCTTAAGATCTGATGTGATGGCTGATACCTGCGGGGAAAATGTTGTTTTTTGTTGTCGATTGGCTCCATTCTCTATCGCGTATCACACACTATCGTAGTTTCGGTTTGTACGGCCGGAAGAGATGTTCGTTTACTTTTTTTTTTTTGAACGAAGAGATGTTCGTTTACTTTTGATCCTCTTTTTGAGTCTTGGACTCCAAAAACTTCTACGGCGGACTAATAATGATTTACTAGGTAATAACCCAAAGGAGTTAAATAGTTTATTAGATTATTTATTGTATGTTATTCCAAAAGATTTGTTATATGGAGAACAAATAAATATTTTCAGTATTTTGAATATTTTCTGTTATTTTTAGATATTTACTTGTGACTATATTAATTTAAAATTTAAAATAATTAACATATTTAAATATATAATTGTGATTTAAATACTTTTGGTATCCAAAATATTTTAGTTTGGATTAGATTTGGATCTGATTATCTGGATATTAAACTTTTAGATCCATCTGAATACTTAATCAATTTTAGTTTATGTTTAGTATTACTTTCAAATCTAGTTCAATTTGGTTCTTTGGATCTTGATGTTTTACCTAGACTTACTTTATTCTACTAATATAAAGCAAAATAAAATAAATGTAAAAAAATATTCACGGTTTATTTAACACCTCATATATATTAATTGAGGATCATTTAAAAACTTGTAACCTTAAGTTTTTTCAAATTAAAAAGAGATCATGCTTAAGTGTCACTTAATTATGATATCAATTTAGCTTACGTGACAGCTTAAGAATCAATTGAAAAATGTTGGTCCAAATTCAATTACTAGGAAACATTATATTAACCTAAAATATAAGAAGCGTGTATTCTTTCCTTAAATAAAAGTACAAAATTACCTAATATGATTAACATATATATGACAATTAATGACTATGAATAATTAAGATTTGATAACATTTTTTGAATCATTCTTCATTTTTGTTTAATTTTATATTATCAAAAAATTAAACAATCATATTAACCATATAATAAAAAAATTAGATTTTTTCTTATATATTATATTTTGAATTTTTTAAAATGACTATAAATTAAAAAAATAAGGAAACCTTATATGTTATATTTAAAATTTTTTAAAACGACTTTAAATTACAAAAACGAGGAAACCTTATATGTTATTTTTTTATATGTTATATTTTGAAAATTTTAAAGCGACTTTAAATTATAAAAGTGTAAGTTTTCCTTAAACATACGACGAAAAATATTAAAATGACATGTATGAATTCGAGGGTTGATCTGAAACTTTTCAAAACTATATGGAAGATAAATTTCAAAATAATTCAATTGTGGTAAAAATACTTTTCACCTTTTTCAAGAATGTGTTTGGTAGAAAAAATGGTTTTTGTGTAATTTTTTTAATGTCTAATCCGATCAATCCATGATAGAATTGTTATAGTTTAGTTTCACAATTTTTAATAAAAACTGATTCGGTCTATCGAAAAGAAATTATATAATAACAACAAAAAATATTGTATATGTATAAAAAAAAGATCAAATATATAAAAAAATTGTCGATATTATATACAAATAAACTCACCCTGCGTAAAGCGCATGTCTTATCCTAGTACATAATTATTGGACTATACTTTAAAACCAATAACATGTGTTTTCTTATAAAATATTCTTGGTAAATATAACAAAAACACGATACAATCGAGTGAAAAGTGTTAAAGTTGCGTGGAAAATAATGTGATCTCCTCACTCAACACCCGAATTCTGTTTTTTCAATCGATTTCACGAATTTTCTTATCAAACTTTTCTGATTTCTGATTTTTTCTTGCAATCTGATTGTATTTATAATTTTTGGTCTGATATGAAAACTCTGTAAAAAATAATATTTGACTTAATTAAAGATCCGACTTTGTGTGTGATATTTTTTTATCTCAATTTTCTTTAATTCATAACCAATCACAATTATTTATTGCATTCGTGTACAGAAGCCTCAACCATGGCTAAGTTCGACAAATACAGAACTTTTAATTTCTAAAAATATCCTCATACCATCATTTTAGTTGATGTGAATCTTAATCATTTTTTAATTTATTTTTTCAAAATGATATTATTCAGTAGTTGTACAGAAATAATTTCAGTTTACTAATAAAAAAGTAAAAAATGTAAGAACTAAAATTAAGCTAATTAAAAAAAATTAGTGTGACCACATTTAATTGTCTGCTGTAGAATTAAAAAAAATTAATATGTAAACACATTAATTGTTAAATGATTGTAAGGCTGACACATCAGTATATTCAAATTGAAATCGATGCGAGGTTTCCGTATTTCTAATGTAGTGTGAAATCATAATTTTTTCTTTTAATATATAAGAGATAGGTTATAAGTTATAACCCACCGAGAGGGGTAGTTTTAGTATTTACTATTTACTAATGTCAAAAACACCAACCATAATTTTTAGCAAGAAAAAAAAACACAACCATAGTATTTAGTCCAATGGGCTTCAAAGCCCATTGAGTAAAATCTAATAAAGCAATCATAGTTGATCTGTTGGAAGCTCACCTGCTAAGTTGTTGCTTCTTTGTTGGCATCGTTTCTGAACTTATCAATTGGAAGATTTTCTCACAAACATCACATGTTTGTTCATATAACGTCAGACGCTGGAGTCTGGATTTCATGCTCTAACAAGTGTTCTACAATGAGTCAATGAGTTTCTTATGAAAGCACTATCAACATAACCACACATATGATGTTAGTACTTTCGAAAGCATATATTTGAACTAGGTTATAGAAACGCACACGGATCTAGTTTCAAGATCACATAACTCTAAACTTTTTCATTTTCAAATGCAAACGTTTGAGTTTGCATTTGGTATATGTATAACACTTACATAACTTACACATTTTTCTTTGAATACTAGGAGGTTTAGTATTTACATTATGACTCTACTTTATTAAATCATATATATATATTTTTTAATTTCTTGTAGTACACAATTAGTTTGTTTTAGTTCTTTACTATATGAGAGGATAGATAGGGTTTAGGGTTTAGATTTGGTGTTTAGATTTAGGGTTTAGAAAGTTACTCATGTTAGATTGGAGAAGGACTTAGGCATATATGTATCATCCAAAAATAAAACTTCTATAAAGAACTTCCATAACGTTTTAAGAACTTTACTTACCTAAAGAAAATAAATATGAAATTTTGTTACTTAGTATAACCATACCAAAACAATATCAAAATGCTTTTAAGAGATTTTACCAAAGACATGCGTGCATACATCCATACGTACGTTTTGAATCCTTGACAATTCAATAATTTGTCTTATGAACTACTTTTTCTTGTTACAAGGCTTAAACTTTTTCTTGTATTTGACAAGAGTGATGAAAGAAGAACCACTATTGAACTCATTCTATAAACTGATCAATGCCACAATTAATATACACTTAGAACTAGTTATGTACATCGAGCAATAATGTTCAATGCAAACCTAACAAAAAATGCTTGATAATTACTATGAGTGACTAAACTTAAACCAACAAATGCATCTACTCTTTACTTCCATTACACTAATATGGTTTAATACATGTGGATTAAAAATATATTAAATCATAATTTGTATTTGTATTGAAAATATTAATTGATGATATAACATTTTTATATATTCATATGTATATATATGAAATATTATAATTTTGATTATTTTGATTATTTATAATATATAGTATTGTTATCAAAGCGGACGGAATGGTGAGGACAGAGACATCGTTGCTATATAGCAATAGAAACAATCGTAGCTAATGACGGTTATATAGAACAATTATAGCAACCACTTATCCATAGCCAAAGCGTAGCTATTTAGCTATAGATCAACAACAAAATCAATCTCTAGCTATATAGCGCTACGGATTGCTACAATTAACTACAAAATTAAAATTTTGCGTTCTATCGCTATATCTATAGCTAATGAATTTGGCTACGGAATTTCTTTCGCCAATCTGTAACTATTTTGATGAATTCTTATAGTGAGCCCGTAATCTCCCAGACCTAAAACCATAACATGTAATATTAATTTCGTTTCAATAGTCATTTGAACTGGGACCTGCCACAATGGCCATTGTCCGTTACACTTGCAAAGAATAGAACAAGCTGAAAGATCGTTAAACTTGTATACGTGACATATATGTTTTCACGTGGCCACGTGGGGCCAAATTATCAAAACCAAACTTTCTATTGGTCGTCGAATCTATCATGTTTTCGTTGTAAAGATGAAAATTCAGAAAACACAAGTAGAAACGATCAAAGTCTTCCATTATTGTGACATCGACATGCATTGTCTCCTCTACAAATAATGTAATAAATCATTTTTCGTATGGTCATTTTCATTCACAGAACATGAGAGTATCCACCAATTTTAGGCACTTACAAACAGGAAACAATTTGAAATAACTTCTTTAGTCTCTCTAGAACTGGAAGAATAAACACATTCAAATATTTTTCTCATAAGGAGAAACTGGAGTACATATTGTGACACTGATAGTTATCAGATTAGACTCACATCAAATGTAATTTAAAAACTGCAAAGAGTTGTAATCAGTAGAAAGACTGAAGACATGGTTTACTCTTGTGGCCTTAGAACGTGGTGGTGGGAGAAAAAAAACATCTCTCATCATAAATCACCCAAAATCAATTTTGTGGCTCAAATGTTATTAGAGGAAATAATATATCATAAGCTTGTGGTGCTAAAGATTTGCTGAGTTGTTATTGTTGGGAGGTAGGTGCCGTGCCACATGGGGGAGTCATATATTTTTGCAGACATGGATCGTACAGTGTTTAAGGGATATGAGCAACTCTAATGCGACTTTCTTTAGTTGTTTTTTTTAGAATAAAAGGATTAAACCCGGGTCTGTTAAAAACACAAACATAACTTTCGGATAAAAAATGCAGTTTACATATAGACTTTTTTCGGATATTCAATTAATAGACGGAAAAGCAGTAGGTTATATCCGTGTAGGATGACTAAGAGAATATAATTTAGTTTCGCATGGTAGATTGATCGAATCTAAGATGATATCCCAAACCATTTTCCTTACCACTTGACCACAGGCTCTCGGTCAACTTTCTTTAGTTTTACTTTGTGGAACTAACATTTTATATATTTGTCAACTAATTCTATACATTAAATATACATTAAATTAAGAGAAGTTTTCTAAGATAACTCTTTTTAAATTTTTGTTACAAAAACAATGAGAAAAATGACCAAAAATTTTTATTAAAGGATAAAAATATATTTCTCCCTAGGGTTAACTATTCTAGACTTAGGGTTTAGAGTTAAATGATAGATTTTTGGAGATAAGATTTCAAATTTTAAAAAATAAAAAACAAATATTAAAAATTTTAAGGTAAAAAGGGACTATTGATCTTTTTTTTTTCAAGTGTTATTTTTGTGACAAAAACTTAAAAAATGGATATTTGATAGAATTGCCCTTAAATTAATTTACTTGATATAAGTATTGTCACGGATAACACAACTTTTTTTACATTTGTCGGATTTACGCGAGAGTAGATAATATCATATTCACACTTTATATCTTTGTCGGATTTACGTGAGAGTAGATAATATCATGTTCACACTTTATATCTTTGCTTATATATTTTTAAAAATTATTTCTATATAAATATGTTTATATGAACAATTTTAGATATTTGTTAGCAAATATTTATGTGTATATATATATATATATTATGTTAATTTTTTCTATTGGTTGTTAAGGTATTATTCCCATATTGAGGTGAATTCTTTAGCTAAGTACCTTTTAATCTCTTCAAAAACACTTCTTTTTTTTTGTTAAAGGGTTTTCCTATTCAAAAACTCTTATGTACGCAGTTTTAAAGTTTTTTAGAAAATCTACTCTATTAAAATAGAGTCCTAATTTTATCTACTGTGAAATGTTGTCAATTAAAATTGGACCTATTCTAAATACTACCATTTATTATACACGCATGACACATATCACTTATGTTAACCAAGTTACTTAATTCAAACCAACTTTACACAAACCATATGCTCCGGTTTTCTACTTATACAATAACAATACAAATTTCAATTAGTATTAGTATTGATAACTAAACCGATCTTATCCGAACATTATTTCGCTAAGCGTTTGTTTGTCTTTGCCTATAAGATGCCTTCAAGATTGACTACAAGTGACATCAGCTTAATATACAACGTAATAAAATCAATTCATATTTGTTCATCTTTCATCGTAATATATGAAAAATAAAAAACATGTTAATGTGTTTAAACTAATTCTAATAATGTTGATGACAATTTCGCTGACAAATAACTTAATTAGGAATAGATTTGCAAAAAACGTATTTTTTTTTAATATTCAGTAATGTTTAAATTAATTAACTTGACTAATTAATACCATTTTATGTTCATTTAATTGATCTAAATTTGTTGAAAATTTAGTAAAATACTAACTACATATAATAAATAATTGCATATCTAAAACAGTCTTCAAAATATTTATTTATTCTATTAAAACGAAAGTACAAAAAGTCTATTGTACAAAAGTATAACTATTTCATTAGACTTTGATTATTTACAAATCATTCAAATATATATCATTTCTAGAAATTTTATAATTTATAAAGATGATAATAACAAAGTAGTTTACCTATAAATTTAAATTTTATTTTTAATGAAAAAGATCTAACCAAATCTTAATAAAATTTTAAATATATTTCTAAAATAATGCATTAATTAATTTCATAATTAGTAACATAATATTATTATAAATTAATATTAACTAAAAATTTATTTGAAAATAAAAATAAAATAAAACTAATATTAATAACAAATCAGTTTTGACTATAAATTTAATGTCTATCTATAATGATAACAAAATTTGCTAAGAATAAAAAAAAAATATTTTTAATAAAATATTTCAATAATTTAGTATAAGATTTGAAAGTCATAAAACATCAAAAAAACATTATATATCGATAATATTAACTCAAATAATAGGATTGTGTTACTATGTATAAAAATAAATAAAATAATAAGTTTAAATTAATTAAACCGAATAATGTATTTACTTATAAAATTCTGCAACATCATAAAATGATAGATGTTAAAATATATATTTTTCAAACACAATATGAAAACTTAAATTATCCTTAGAAAATATCATTTTTATAGTATAAATAAATAAAATTTTGAAAAATGTGTGTACAAACTGTAGAAATTAGAAAAACATATTTATAAGATATTTTCTATTTAATTATTTCTGATAATGAATTTATTGTACCGAAATCAAAATATACTATTATATAATAATAATTAATCACAAAATTTAATGTAAAAATTATTATTTTAATAGTGTTGGGATTATGCTATTATACATATAACACTGAAATGTAAATATAAATATTTAATATTGAAGTTATATATTTATAAAATTAAAAATATCCGCACGGACACGTGCGGGTCAAACTCTAGTGGATGTTAAAAAGGAGGAATAAGAAGATTCTTTAAGAAAATATATCTTTATTTTCGAAATATATATTTTAAGATTTTTATTAAGAGAAATCATAGTTCAAATATTCCTTTTTTGCATTTTGTCGTTAGGAGCTGTCCCTTTTATACTTTTGAATTGGAAAACTGAATTTGCAAGGAAATAAAATAAGGGAAGAACTCTTTCAAAATATATATTAATTTTAATATTTGTTTTGTACCTTCTGTCGCTAGGAGCTGTCTTGTCCCTTCGGTAGTTTTGAATATTGTAACTACATCACATCATACCTGCGTTATCAAATCAACATCTTTTGTACCATTCTTAAAAGGTTCTGAATGTATTGATTTTATTGTAGACTCGCAAAATTCAACTCTAGTAAATTGAAAGACCTTCAAATCTTATGAAGATTTTGAATCATGTTAAATAACAAATCAGATCTTGAAGATGATGATGAATTGAGAGTGGGGTAACGAAGACTGTGAAGGATGTCTACAAGTTATAACCACAACAGAAGCGCCAATTCCGGACAGCCATGTATTGTTTCTTTCGTTATATTTCATTTCCACCTGATTAATACTCTCACAGGCTCCTTCTCCTTTGTCCCTACACACACCATCTCTTAATTTTGTTTTCATTCATTTTTGTTAAAATGCTATAAATACGGAAAAATCAGGTGTAGTTTTTACTTTTCTCCTCTCTTCCCTTTTCGACAACAGTTCCATCTTAACGTTTTTCATATAATTTTAAGAAGATACAAATTTAATTATATCTCTCCCCTTTATGTTGCAGGTAAAGCCAAACACTTAACCTATTTTCTTATTTGTCGACCGAGAGATCTGATCTTAATTCTTTACATGTGTCCTTATTTCTTGATATATCGTAAAATCTCTAAAACATAATACAATTTTGAAAGGTTTATTTGAAAATTGAAAACAAATCTTAGGAGACTAGATATTAATTCAGACTAATATCTTAAACTAACTTTACTAGTTGTAAGTGAGATGTATACCACATGTTATAACATATACTCTCTCCGTTCCAATATATAAGGCCAACATTATTGGTGGTGGTGGGAGAGTCCTTAAGCGTGGGTCCCACCACCTTTTTTCAATGACTGTGCCATAATGTTCCAATTTAAGAAACTTTTGCATTGAGCCCTTAGCACTGTTTACGGACCCCACAATACGTGGCGACCCGCTATAAGTTTATTTTTTTATTTTTTTATTTTTTTTAAAAACCAGAAAACAGAAAAAAAAAGATTTTAAGGACCAAAAAATGGACCACTGATAATGTTGCCTTAAGATGTTTTCGTATTTTTAAGTAGTTTTAACTTTATCAAAATCTGTGTAAATAATCAAATTTTATAATTTTATTTTGTAATTGGTTAAATAGTTTTAATTTATAGTTTTAATAATACTTTTTAAATAAAAAATAATTTTTTTAATAAGTGTGTTTTACCTAGAATATCTTATATTTAGGAACATAAAGAGTATATGATAGTACTTTATTTAAAGTTTTGAACCAAAATGTTAATCAAAAGTTTATATACAGCACTAACCAATTGTTCTACTTATTTAAAGTACCATATCGTGTTTGTTAATAAGCAGATGAAAAAATATTGGGTCCTTATTGATTTGATTACTCATATGGTCATACGTACCCTATGATGTTACAGAATAGTTGTTTTTGTTACTCAGCATACATATAGATCTTCATGTTCTAGTTGATGTTTTCGACTACAACTGTAGCTATTACTGTCTTTTTTTCTTTGAAACACTTTTACTGTCTAAAATATATGTTACACCGACTACCGTTACAAACAAATAAGTTGTATTCATATAATTAAAAATCAATTAGATGATAAATTAATATAGAGATTGCCAAAAAGATGAGTCCTTTTCGACCACTTTTTAAATTTCCTCTTTGGCAGTTACATTGGATTTGATTAATGTACTCAAATTTCCGTCTAAATAAATTTGCAATTATACATTGGATTTGTGATAAATCCAAAGGTGAAATTGTTTGAGGATGCTGATTGAATCATCAGCCATCACACTGAAATAAACGGAATTAAAAAAAATGATCAGAAAAGGACAGAAGTACGTGGAACAAAATGCATCGGAGAAACGAGATGGAAACTTGCATGGATTTGATAATATCAATTAAACAAAAGATTAGGTTCAAACCTAAGCATTTGTTTTGACTTTCAAAATTTCACATGTGGACAATTTGTTATATAGTTTAGCTATATATTTGATCTTTTCTCATGTATTAATTAACTGCATAGATAATGCGAACAACATTTTTTTTGGTTTTTGGTAATTAAAAAACAACGTTTTTACAACTGTCAAAAAAGCTGAACCAAGTTGGATTTATAACCAAACCTACCAAAATCGATGGTAAAATAAACTATAACAAAATTTATAAGGTGATTTTCCCATTGGGTCAAAAAATGGATGACCTACGTTTCAACATGTCATATGAACCTTCAATAACCAATATTCTCTCTATTTCAATATAAACTAGACCTTGATCCATGCACCCGCGCAGGTATTTATTTTTGGTTTGCAAAAAAAAATATATTTATCTTATATAAATAGTAATATATGTTTTTAAAATTTATATATACATATATATATATTAAATACTTATTTAATATATTTCTAAACACAATTATTTTAGAATTTAGAATGAATAATTTTATTTTATTTTTTGATCTGTCAACTGTTACAACTCTATTTTTAAAATATAACTCGTGTGTTCGTGCAAATGTATTTTTTATAGATCAAAATTTTAATGTAAAATAAAATGGTTATCTATTTTTATATTTGATTTATACAATTAAATAATTCAATATATTATTTAAAATTTTATGGTTTATATTATGTATTTTTATAATATTTTTATGTTTTTTAGACGTAGTTAATATACCAAAATAAAAAATAACCATCCCGTAATAATAAAATTTTGTTACATTTTTGACATTGATTAAGTATAATTTATTGTTTATCCAGATTATAGGAAACATTTTTTAAATAAATAAACATAATTTGTTAAACTATAAAATGCATTAATTAAACTATAAAAGACAAGAATACTAAAAGGTAGGAAAATTTATTACTTCAGTGGCATTCAAATGTAAATAATTTTGAAAACTAAGAGGCAATTTATATTGGTACTTCTCTTTTAATAATAGAGATGATGTTTTAGAAGAAGTGTTTTGTTTCAATTTACATAAAATTTTAAAATTTTAAAATTATTTTTAACTTTATTGGAAACAGTTCAAGCAATTAAATTTTACTGTCTTTTTTTATAATTGGTTAAATGATTTAAAATTATATTTTTAAAAATGCTTTTATTTTTAAATGTAACTTTTTTAATCTTTGTTCACTAAGTTAAAAATATTATGGATCTGATGGAATATGTTCTTAAACGACATTGGTGATCGATCCACTTAAACCAAAAAAATATAAAACCACGGAACTACAATTTTTTTGTGTTGATTTATTCCATATTAATTTGTAGATAAATAAAAAGAAATGAAAAATAATGGGCATTAAAGTGTTGGCTGGCCACTCTAATTGTAGGAAAAGACATGTGATTTTGCAAGTACGTACTTCGGTTCACGCCTCACGTATACTTCGTCCGTAATCCTTTTCCAATGTAATCAATTTATGGCAAAACGGGTATATTATATATTAACGGCCACACTATATTTTATATTTACATATTAGTTGTAATAAACTTGGAAGTTTCAGTAGAGACAAAATCTGAAGAAGAGTGTCTATTAAGTGAAGAGGAAACCGGTACCACTTGAATTAATTTGTAGCGTTGTGTCTAGAAAAAAATATACAAGACGGAGACAATGTAGGGCACTGTTATAGTCCCTACCTTATTTATAAGACTTTCAAAAAAACTTGTATGCATGCATATACATTCACATATTCCCCTCTATTTATCTTATGGTTTTGTCTTCAAATTTTCCCTTTTTTCCTACATCCCACATGATAGTTTCTTTATAAAGTTACATAAATAAGAATTTCATTTTCTGTGTTTTCTTTGTTAAATTTATGTAGTGTTAAAGGAAAATTGATTATTCCTCAGTTCAGTTATCAATTGATGCAGAAAGAAAATAATACTATTGGTTATTCTGGGGCATATACATTGACCTTGCAAAACAATAATAAATTAATAATCAGAAACTAGAGTGAGTAAAAAACAAGTGTTTGGATTGTTTTTTTTCTTGGCTAAAAGGTGGTTAGATTTTAATGAGAATAAACTATAAATATTATATTTTACCAATAAAACAAATATTCTGATGATACTTTAGATTTATATTTTACGCGGATTGTACAGGATTACGCGGGGTTCATGGTTTGCATTGACATGAATATAAGATTGATCACCAAGGAAAACATTTCATGTGTTTCTGCATGAATTAGTCGTTGTTATGTATATAATACATATAACCTAGTCACAAATCCTCTAAAAGTCATGCGTAAACCTAAAAAATCTATGTAAAAAGAAAAAATATCTACGAGTATATGATTTTTCTTATAAATTTAATAATCTCTTCCCGTTTCTCTCTCTCCTTGTGCCCTTATATACCCCTCCATACCCACCCACCACCTTCACATCCACACCTTTCTTAAAACAGACCAAACTCTCTCTTCTCTCTCTAGACAAGTTAGGTTTCAATAAGCTCAAATCATGGCGTTAAAGAAGTCTAACAAAGTGGCAGCGTCTCAAGCAGCATCTCTAAAGAAAATCTTGAAGAGATGCTCAAGTCTTGGAAAGAAGAATCAAAGTAACTGCTACTTCAACGACGTGCCAAAGGGTCACTTCCCGGTCTACGTTGGTCAGCAACGTAGTCGCTACGTGGTCCCAATCTCATGGCTAGATCATCCTGAGTTTCAGACACTCCTCCAACTGGCTGAGGAAGAGTTTGGATTCGAGCACGACATGGGTCTCACTATCCCTTGTGACGAAGTTGTCTTTCAATCACTCATCTCCATGTTCAGATAGAACTCGAGATTATGATCCTTATTAAGATTCTTAAGGGTTTGATCACATTGCCACACTCAAGACTCGAAGATAAAAACATTAAACTTATTACTAAGAAACTATAGAAACAAGAAGCAAGAAATAAGGAATATATAACTATATCTTTAGTTTTTCTTCTTTGCTAAGAAGACAGAATCAAATGGCGGGCATTGCGTCAAGCATCGACTCAAGATTTGTGGCTATATTAATACATCTAACAGTTTTTATATAACCACTCTCTTGGGATTTATTTTTTCTTATGAATGTTTTTTTGGGGTCATGTCTATTTATTTTGAATTTTGTATATTAGTTTTCGTGGGCGACTTTTCCCTTAAGTCAACGTGTAATGTTGACCGTTGGTTCTTGAGAGGAATAGCTAGTTTGTTTGTATTAATTCTGAATCAATAATTTTTATTTTTTTGTTTATCATATAGACATATATACTATTAGTTTTCCATTCGTCTTAATGATTGACCAGAAATACAGCACTAAAATCCTGTTTATAACAAATTAACAACTGATAGTATTTGTTTTCTGTATATTCTATGTGAAACTATCAAAATAAAACAAACACAAAAAGAAAAATAGCACTTTAGAAATTATTCATCTATTTCTTACTGATGATATTCTCTCAGACGATAGTTTCCACTCTCTCTCAACCATAATTGGCCAAACATGAACGAGTTACCATTTGTCGTTCCAATCGTCTTCTACTAGCCAAAGCGTAATGATTGGTTCTACAACTCAATATCTACGAAGCCAGAGTAGAAATAAGATTTAATCCATGATCATTATTCGAACGATCATCGAGATACTCTTAATTTGCTCTCCTTTTTTGGGGGTTTATCAGAAACACTTTTTTTTTTGATGATCCTAGTATCCGAATGCCTTAGAAGAAAAAGATCCGACTATTGCCTAATAATTGACCGTTCACCGGAGTTAAGCCTGGAAACCCACCGTAAGAGAAACAGTCATTTTCACTCTATTTAATCGACAGTAGCTGAGATTCAAAATTAGGTGGTAGATCGTACAGCCGTGAGTCCTTTACCACCAGACCACAAACGTCCGGTTTAGAAGATAACATTTTTAATTGGACACACATTCTTTGCTCTAACCCATGATTTCACTCCAGATGGGAAACATGAATTTCATATCTATGTTTTTTTTTGAATTTTAATGTATCAACTATATAAATTGAATATTCGTGCAGACCCGTTTAGATTCATCTTTTGGTTTTGTTTTTTTTAGTTTGGGTTTACTAGAAGACATTGGTATTCTTTTCAGTTGTGGTGTCGACAAATATTTGAAAGTTTAATTGCTTAAATTTTTACATTTCAGTTATGTTTGTGCGTTTTCATTTATCGGTTTTTTCTTTGCAGAATTTATATACATGCAACATTAGTTTAAACGTCGATATGAAATTTGGAATTTTTCAAATATGACTTAAAATTTAGAGTTAATCCTAAAATAACCTATATTTTTGTTGAAACTTATTTGAAATTTCAAAAAATCTTTCAAAATCTTACTCATATCTAAAAAATCCAGTAAATTCAAAAATATTCAAATGATTTCAAAATAAAGAAAAATTTAAAAATAATTTTTAATGCTTAAATAATAAATAAAACAGTCACATTATGTTGAATCTATAACTTTTTAGAATTTAACATATAAAACACACAAAAATAAATATCCAAAATTTATAAATCTACCTTTAAATGAATGAAAGATGAGAACCATATAATGAAAATCCTACAAAAATAAGATAAATTAGTGAGAAAAACATAACAAAAATGAGAAAGTGATAAAAAGTTTGGTGTTTTCAAGTTCAAAGAGATTAGAAAGAGGTTAGAGAGTACCAGTCATTTGAGAGGAAGAAAAAGAATGTGTAGTTTTTTTTTGTATAAGGAGACAAAGTTCAATTATGTTTTATATTTTCGGTTCAGAAGACTTCCAAAGAAATCACTTCCAGGGAAGACTTTCCTAGAAGTATTCTAGCATAAAAAGCATTAGAAAACTTTCCAAAAAATCTTATGAGAATTCTTACAAAGTATGACTCAAATCTGAAAAAAATCAGTATATCCAAAAAATTTCAAATGACGTCAAAATAGAGAAAAACTTTAAAAATATTTTTTATACTTAAATAATAAATAAAACAGTCGCATTAGATTGAATCTATAGAATCTAACATATAAAACACACAAAATACATTGTCGTGAAGTCTTCTAAGTAAGAATTGGAAAACTTTGTCGTGAAGTCTTCTAAGAAGTTTTCTAAACTCTAAATTACTAGAAGTCTTTGAAAGCTTTCTAGAAGATTTCACATGTATGAAATTTTCTCAAGAAGTATTTTAATGCTCTATATGTTACAAAACCTTTTGGAAGATTTCTTGGGAAATCTTCCGGAATTCTTCTAAATCCTATAATCAATAACTAATCAAAAAACACTTTTTTAAATTTAAAAAAGCTTAAAATTTGTTTAAAATCAAGTTATTAGATAGTCACTAAATACATATAGGTAAAATTTAAAATATTAATATTTCAAAACCTAACTGTAAAAATACCAACAATACTATACTATATGTTACGAAATCATAAACCAAGAACTATCATGACTCAATCTACATTTACTCATTTATGTTGAAAATATTTCAATTTTATTAAAACTAAATTACACCATTTAGAAATGTTTATTATTACATGAGTTTAATTTTTACCATTCAAAATACTTTTTATAAAATTTATTAATTATTTTTAAAATTTAATACATGAGAAGATTTCCCATAGAAGACTTCTAAAAGATTTTGTTTTAGGTGGGAAGATGTTAGAAGACTTCTTGAAAATTAAGTTTTCCAAACCCAAACCCAATCAAATAACTAACTAAATAGCAAAAATAATTCATGAAACTTAAAATCAACTTATAGAGTGTGTAGTATACGCAAAACTAGACACATGTAGGTAAATTGTTTTTAAAGTTAAGATTCTGAAATCTAAACCTAAGAATACAAACAATGTTATAACACATATTACCAAACCCTAAAGACTATCATAACTCAATATACATTCATTTATCTATGTTGAAAACAATTCAATTTTATAAATATAAACATTATTTAGAAATTTTTATAATTACATGATTTCAATATTTTCTCCATCAAAATAGTTTTTATAAAAAAATTAAATTATTTTAAAGATCTATTCTACGAAAAAATTTACAAAGAAATTTTCTCAGAAAAGACTTATTTTTTTTAGAAGTCTTCTCATACGAATTGGTTATAATAATAAAATTCAACACAAATTTTTTGTTTGATCATAAGATGATTTTTGTAATTTCACTAGTTTTTTGAGTTCTTACATTTGATTGAATTTGAATTACACTTTTACTTTTAAAATTAAGTTTTGAGTTATTTTTGACAAATCCCTTCGTGAAATTTTTCGGAGAACAAAAGTTTAATACTATCAAGCCTTGTTTCAAAAGATAAAATAACATGGAATAATACTATCATACTGTTTGAGTGGGGTTCGATAATTGATTTTGAATCACTTTCATGATTTATCATACGTTCCATTAGTCTCCTTTTTGCAACCATAGAACTCATAAATCTATTCTATTAAAACAGTAGTGTGACCCATTGATAAAAGTAGGGTCTAACAATTATTTCAACAATACATACTTTTTTTTATGGTAACTGCAATGCTTAATTTTCAAACGTAACCACTACCTGATCTTCTATTTCGAAAGTAACCACCACTCCTTAATAGTTTGAGCATATCTTTTACACGGCTACATGCCTAATAATCAGGGGACCCGATAACTGAATCAATAGATATTAATTAATTAAACATTAAACATCATTTATATAAAGATGTGAATATGTAGAAAGAACCTCTATTTATATGTAATTCCCCTACTAATCGGGACCATCTATTCTATTAAAACAGTAGTGTGACCCATTGATAAAAGTAGGGTCTAACAATTATTTCAACAATACATATTTTTTTTATATGGTAACTGCAATGCTTAATTTTCAAACGTAACCACTACATGACCTTCTATTTCGAAAGTAACCACCACTCCTTAATAGTTTGAGCATATCTTTTACACGGCTACATGCCTAATAATCAGGGGACCCGATAACTGAATCAATAGATATTAATTAATTAAACATTAAACATCATTTATATAAAGATGTGAATATGTAGAGAGAACCTCTATTTATATGTAATTCCCCTACTAATCGGGACCATTTAAAAACTATTTTCTGGACTTTACCACCATTTAAATTGTCTACTAATATATTTTCTAGACTTTCCACCATATTTACGATAGCTAATAATATATAACCTTAGTTTTGTCGATTGTTTCCTAATAATATGGAGCATATCTATTTTTTTCTGATTATATATCCAACAAACAAGAACATTTCAGGAATCAAATCAATTATTCTAAACTCAATTTTGAAATTTGGTTATCTAACTCCTTAATCCCGTAATTTGCAACAATTTTTAAACTAAAAAACTAAATTTTTTCTTCTCCACAAGTGTTTCTATAGCCATCCTCTCATATAAATATCATTCCTACAATCTACTCTTAACACACTTCCTAAAACCTGAATTCACAAACTTAATCTAATTCAGAAAATACCTTTAAGCATGGAACTCACGACTTTGGCTGACATCAGACCGTTCAAGTCAGAATGGCGTGTTCAAGTTAAGGTGCTCCATACCTGGAAGCATTACCCCATAACACAATTGTAATATGTTCACACAGCAGTACAATTGTCAGATTTTTTTTGAAACTTTTACAGAAGAACATAGATTTATCACATGGCCAAAAGATTACCTGAGATCTTGACAGGAGCAAAGCAGATTAAAACTTCTCTGGTTTCAATTGAACATAGTCACTCAGATTCAGCTTCCACAGTCTTCTACGGCTTTCTAAGAACTGAATGAGATTTCACTTTTTTGTTCATCATCCACCGACAAAATTAAAACTTGATTAAGACAGTATAAGCTCACATAAGGTTTTGTGGGGAAAAAACAATTTGGGCCATGGACATATAATTTACGAAACCCATTATAATTGGATCATGGACTTTGATTTACATAACCCATTTTTAATTGCTATAAAAATTATTATGTGTAATATTATGTTTAATAATGATGTAATTATAAATATATACGAAATTAAATAATTCCAATTTTATGAAAATTTTTTTTATTTATTTAATATATTTATTTAATTACTGTTTTATTACTAAACAAAATTGTAACAATACTTTGTTATTTTTAAAAAACAATTACTGTTTGAAAATAAAATACCATATTAATGTGTTAAAAGTCTATGGCACAAATTTATAGTTTAACAATATAATAAATTCAATAAAACTATCAAAATACTTTACTAATCATTTTTTTTAATTATTTTTATTTAATGTACTTAGAAAAATTATCTATTCTATTAAATTCATATCATACAAAAATATGATTATACAAACACACAAACATATAAATTATATTAGGCAAAAATTTTAAAAACAAAAAATATTCCCGCCCTCTCGAGGACGGGTCAATATCCAGTATATTCTTAAATCGTAAGCGCGGCTTTAATATTTGTCAATACGTTATACGGTATAAGCATTTCTTAACACGTATACGCATTATTAGGCAGTTAAACTGAGCATGCCAGAGAAATTTTGTCAAGATCGTCTAATCGACATGTGCCATAAAATTTCTACTTGAAAGACACCTTACGTATTTGTTTTAAAATTTACTTTAAAAATAACAAAGTAAATTTTAAAACAAATACGTAAGGTGTCTCTTAAGTAAAAAAACAAGTGTTTCTCAAGTAAAAAATTACTTATTTCTTGAAACGATATGTAAATTATATCACAAGATATCCAATAGAATACTATTGTATAATGTAAAGTAAAATATGATGATTAATTTGATTATTATTATATATATGTTTACATACAAAATGTCAATAAATAAAATATAGAAAAATTCTCTATGATAGCATTTTTAAATTTATTTTCACAAAGAAAATTCTCAATGAAGAAAATAACCAAAATAAGTTTTATTAAAAAATTTTACCTTTGGATTCATTAATCTAGATTTAGGATTTAGATTTAAAGGATAAATTTTGGGGATAGAATTTTCAAATTTTAAAAGATAAAAAATAAATATTATAAATTTTAAAATAAAAACACTATTTTGATATTTTTTCTTCAAATGATATTTTTGTGACAAAAATTTTAAATGCTATTTGAAAAAAATTACCGTAAAATGTTAAGGAAGAGCCAATATTTTGTATAAATGTACTATCTTTTATTTCCATAGTTTATTTAAGGATTTTTAGCAATTAAACCCCTCAACTAAAGATGAATCTTAAAAAAAACCCTCAACTAAAAATCCTGTGAAATAAACCCTCAACTTTAGTTCCGTTAACATATATTACCCTCCGTCTAAAAAACCGTGACGGAGGGTGACATATGTTAACGGTTTATAAGTTGAGGGTTTATAATGTTGAAAACTTAGTTGAGGGTTTTTTTTACGATTCAAAAATAGTTGAGGGGTTTTATCACTAAAAGTCATTAAAGGGTTTTTAAGTTATTTATTATCCATTTATACATTGTTTTAGATTGATTTGTAAGCCTTTAAAACTAATTTATATTTTTAGTATATTAATCTATTATAAAATTAATTTATACATCTTAAATTAATAATTTTCAACACGATTTACAACTTATTATAACTTCAAAATATTAAATTATTTGATATTTGGCAATAGTGATATAAAAAAAATTGTGTGTTTATATCGTCATTTTCAAATATCAAATAATTGAAAGTTTCTAAGTTATATTAAGTCTTAAGTAGTGTTGAGGATAATTCATCCATGAAGTCAATCTTTCTATTTGGAGTATGACGTACTTTTTCTTATTTTCATTATTTTCGTCATCAGGCTCATACTTTCCTATTTTCCTATATTGTTCTTGATTTATTGTATTACTTTATGTTTTAAATATATTATTGATCAAGAAAATAAAAATATAATGTAGTTATTCAGAAATCAATGAGAATAAAAATAATCATGCATTATTTTGGAGGGGGAGAAGTATGAATCGGATGACAGAAATCATGAAAATAGGAAAAAGTGCGTCATACTCTAAATAGAAAGATTGACTATGGATGAATTATCTCGACATTAATTAAGACTTAATATAACTTAGAAACTATAAATTATTTCATATTTGACAATGACGATATAAACACACAAATTTTTTTATATCACTATTGCCAAATATCAAATAATTTAATATTTCAAAGTTATAATAAGTTGTAAGTAGTTTTAAAAATTATAAAATTTAAGATGTATAAATTAATATACAAATATATTAATGTATTAAAATTTATAAATTAGTTTTAAAGGCTTATAAATCTTAAAACAATGTATAAATGATAATAAATAATTTAATAATATTTAATGACTTTTAGTGATAAAACCCCTCAACTAAAGATGAATCGTAAAAAAAACCCTCAACTAAAAATCCAGTGAAATAAACCCTCAACTTATAAACCGTTAACATTTGTTACCCTCCGTCACGGTTTTTTAGACGGAGGGTAACATATGTTAACGGAACTAAAGTTGAGGGTTTATTTCACTGGATTTTTAGTTAAGGGTTTTTTTTACGATTCATCTTTAGTTGAGGGGTTTAATTACTAAAAACCCTTTATTTAATAAGATTTTTACATACTTCTATGTATATATCTAGCACTTATCATTACTATACATATATCTAATACTCGGACAAGATTTATTTTTGCTCATGATGTATGTTTGATTCGATATTGTTCTTATGTTAATTATTTTATTCTAGATATTTTGTTGAAACAAGTGGACAATGTATGTGTGTTCGAAAGGCCGAACATGTAAGCCACAATGTCTCTCATATCTTGACTCTTCTCTTCCTCTTCTATGTAATCCAATGAGCGCACACAGTTAGCATATACGTATTCTGGTTTTGAATTAAACTACCAAACTACACAAATAGATTCCAATATATTATTCAGAAGAACACAGAACCAAATAAATGAATATTTTTTTGATTAAAAGGAATTTAAAACCATAAAGAAGAAGAAGAAACATTTGTCGGTACAAACTCTGTCTTGCCCATACTCTCAGTCTGCTTGACATTGATGAGCATTATCTATTTGATCTGTTTTCTGTCCTTTTTCAAACTTGTTGTTTATATATATTTTTAAATAAACTTGGATAGTTATATGATTGTTTTTATGTTGCATGGATCACGTTACTATTTTTGTTTCTTTTCTCTGAAATATATATTTAGGGCCTGGCTGGTTTAAACGCAACGGTTGCGGTTACAGTTGCGGGAG
Source organism: Brassica rapa (assembly GCF_000309985.2). NCBI lineage: Eukaryota > Viridiplantae > Streptophyta > Magnoliopsida > Brassicales > Brassicaceae > Brassica > Brassica rapa. Next base: position 15,691,629 of record NC_024802.2, on the reverse strand, counting down.
TTTGCGGATGCGGGTGGTTGCAGTTTCTAACGGTATTAAGAGATTTATACGAAATACTTATGACTGGTTAACTAGCAAACGCAACAACGGTTAAATAATAAATTAACAATATTTATATTTTATATAATTATAAAAATATCAAAAATCATAATATTATAATAAATATAAAAATTATATTTAGAAAGTTATAGTTTTAAATTTTTTAAAATTATAGAAAATATTTTTATTTTAAAATTTTATAATATTAATTAAAATATAATAGATATATTTTAATATTTTTATAATTCTAATTTAAAATTTTAATTTAATATTTTTATTTTTGTATTTATATTGTTTAAAAAAAAAGAAAAAAAAATTATCCTTCCGCAACCATAAACGTTAGCTGGAACCAGCTTTTGAATTTATGAAGTTAAGAGCGCTTTGAAGCGGAATGATTGTTGTAAAACGCCAACAATGCTATCAACCGCAAAAATTGCATTTACGGGTGGTAGTGGGGAAACCAGTCATACCCTTAATACATATAAAAAGTTGTTGAAAAATACATATGCAATACATACCAATACTTTTCTGAAAGAAATTTGCTTTACTTCTCTGGTAGAGTAATTTCATTGATTTTCGCATTCAAATTAAGAAAGAAAATGAGTTTAGAAATGGATCCAACGAAAAGCATCTAGAATTATAAACCATTTGATGTCATTTACACAATTTATGAGACTGTTGACATTTATAATTACATTTTTATGTTTTGCAGTTTTGATTTAACTGACAGAATTATCCGACAATTCCACCATCATATGAGAATGCACGTCTGACTGCATCGTTCTGAGCCGTCCTATGAGATCCATGTTCGATGATATGTTCTTGCACCATACTGAAGACCTCTTGTAACCTTTTTTCTCCATGATCTGCATAATTTGCGTTTTCTGAGATTTGAACCCGATACCTCCTGGTGTAGAAGCATTAATAAATCCTTAGTTAAACCACTGGAGTAAAGGAGCTTCCACTAATATATCGTACTCATTCCATTCTAAAAAGATACATGTTTTAGAATTATTTTTTTGCTAAAACATAATTATGAATACTAAAATTCTATTAGTTTAAAGTTATGTTGAATAGTTAGTTATAAAAATAATGTATTGATAATCAAAATTTTGTATGTTTATTAATATGTATAAATTTTTTAAATATACTTCTTTTTGAAACATAAGAGTATTAATTAAAGAATAAAACACCCTCAAAGTATATCAAAACTTTCAAAGTCCCAATAGAGTTTTGCGGTTTAACGAATTTTCCACCTACATGCATTTATCCTTGTTGACAAATATACATCTTTATCAGAGACAGTTTTCTTCATCATGATGCTTTCTATGCATTGAGATTTTATGTAGAAAAGACAAAACTAACTATTGGTTATTGTTCCTCTTCTTCTCTGTTTGGCTGATCATTGTCTGTTGATAGGAACTGCGGAAACTTGTTCGGAAAGTACAGTTGGTTCATGAGCAAGAGAAAAAGGCATTGATGAAAGTGAGCAGAGTGAATTGTTCTTATGAATAAACATGTCTTGATCAATGCATTATCTATTAAACCGAATAACCAAAGGATTCGCTTTTATCTCTAGAATCCAAGTTGTGCTGCTTTTACATAATCCATCAAAAACCAAATTAGTAAAAACCAATCTTTGAAATAACGAGTAGAATAATGATGTTCTGCTTTTAACTTGAGGGAAGAAAAAAAAAACATCAAAAGTGAAATCTTCTACAGTTCGTCCTTGGTTGGTGTCTCTTTCTCAACGGGTTCGGCTTCAATGTTCAGACCACCATCTGATTTCGTCTCAGTAGCCTCCTCACTGGTCTCTGTTTCATCTGCCTCGACTTCCTCTTCGGCCACTGCATCAGGGCTGATCTTCAGGCTGCTCTTGACGGAGTTGTAAATACGCCCCGCAAAGTCTTTTGGGTCGTTGAGTATGAATCCACTCTCGATCAAAGCAGTCTGGTACATGAGCTGTGCTGTTTCTTTCACACTCTTATCCTGATAGAATTTTTGTCTCAGTCAAACTGATTTAAACCAATAGACAGAAAAGAGTTTTGATGAGTCTAATGTTTGTATACCTCTGGGTGGCTTGCAACTCTATCCTTGAGTTCTTTGATGATAGGGTGACGCGGGTTGATCTCGAGGACTCTCTTTCCACGCATGTAAGCTTGCTTCTTAGCATCTGAGAGAGTTTGTGACTGCATGATCCTCTCCATGTTTGCACTCCATCCAAACTTGGACGTTACGACTATGCATGGAGTGTCAGCCAACCGGTTGCTGATTTTCACATCGTCGACGTTCTCACCAGCGAGACTCTCTTTCCACCACTTGGTCAGCTCCTTGAATGCTTCTTTCAGCTCCTTGACTTTTGAGTCTTTCCCAACCTTGAGTCCTTCTTTTGACACGTTCTGAAACTTCTTGTCCTCGTAATCCATCAGGTATTGCATCAAGTATTCATCAACGGGGTCTGTGAAGAATATGACCTGCGAACAAATGTATTGGAACGTGTGATGCAAGTTTCCTATCTAATAAAAGAAGAATTGTTTGTGTTCCATGCAAACCTCATAGCCCTTTTTGATGAGCCTCTCCAGGAATGGAGATTTCTCCAGCTGTTGCTTGCTGCTTCCTATAATGTAGAACACGTCCTTTTGCCCCTTTTTCATTCTCTTGATGTACTGATCCAGAGAAGTCAATTTTCCATCCGACTTTGTTCTGGAATAACAAAGTGTTAATCTTTAGCTAATAAGCAGACAGATGAGTATTAAAAAGGTAAAGACACAACTTACGTCTCAAAGCGAAGAAGTTTTGCGAGGCGGTTCCTGTTAGAAGCATCCTCAATGATGCCGAGCTTAATCGACTTGCCAAAATCCTTCCAGAACTTGGTGTATTGACCCTTCTTCTCATCATTCTCACCAGACTTCTCCATGTCTGTATGCCAACAAGTTTAGAACAAAATTTGTTCGATATTATGAAGCTTGGTATATGGAATACCTTTTTTGTCATCATCATGGACCTCATCAGGGTCTTCTTCAGCAAGCTTGCGGATCATATCAAGCGCCTTTCGGATAAGCTTCTTCTTTATTGTCTTTAAGCTGCTGTGTTGTTGAAGCATTTCTCGCGATACATTTAGAGGCAATGTGTCAGAGTCAACAAGACCCTACAGAAGTAAGCTCACATTAGGGACTCAGCTCTTGAATTTGTATTGAAGGTAAAACTTAATCTGTCTTGCAGTTAGTTAGTTACCTTCAAGAAACTCAAATATTTAGGCAGAAGCTCATCAAACTCATCTGAGATGAAAACCCTCCTGACAAAGAGCTTTAAGTTCGCCTTGTTGCTGTTGTAGTATCTCTCGTACTGATCATGAGCAGATTTTGGAGGAACATACAACACAGCCTTGAACTCAACATCACCTTCAGCATTGAAGTGACTCCAAGCCGTTGGCTTCTCCTCAGAAAAATCCTGTATAGCGACTAGGGTCAGGAAAAATCCACACGAGGACCATACCACCTATAGTATGCAATTTGTTCACGTCACCTTTGCGAGAGAGTGGTAGAATTTAGTGTACTCTTCCTCCGTCACTTCCTTTGGACTTCTCAGCCAAATAGCCTTAACATCATTCAAAAGCTCCCATTCATGAACTGTTTCTTTCACCTTCTTGGTTTTCTGCTTTTTCTCACCGTCTTCCTCTTCGGCATCTTCTTCCTTCTCTTCCTCGGTAGAGGTGGTTTCTGTAACGACGTACCGTTACTAAAGACACTGAGGCAGAAAATTATAACTGCAGTGGTTCATTATAACTCACCACTTTCCTCTTCAGCTGATTCATCTTCCTCAACTGGGACCTCAGTTTCAACCTCTTTGCTGGCCCATAGGTGGATAGGGAAGTTAATGAATTCAGAATATCTCTTCACCAAATCCTATAGTAGACAGTGATGATCATAAGCAACCACAATGGTACAGTAAACAGAAGACATTTGCTTCCAAATTTATCAGTTTATTACTCACCTTGAGTTTACTCTCCTCTAGGTACTCCCCAGCTTCATCTCTAAGATGTAATCTAATCTCAGTTCCACGTCCCAGAGGCTCATTCCATGTATCCTCGGAAACAGCAAATTTACCGTCGGCCTTTGACTCCCATACATGTCTGAAAATTGAGAAAAGTTTTTCAAATGATTTTACATGTCTACACACAGAACACTCTCAGGAATCAACTTACTGGATGTCATCATTGTGCTTGCTAATGACTTCAATGTAGTCAGCTACAAGATAGGCAGAGTAGAAGCCAACTCCAAATTGTCCAATCAGGTTCAAATCCCCACTTGATTGCATTTTCTCAACGAAAGCTGTGAAAGAAAAGACCTTGAACACATGAATATTCCTTGATCCGAACTATTGTAAAAAATAACGTATCAGCACATACCTGACGTTCCAGATTTGGCTATGGTACCAAGGTTCTTGATCAGGTCTTCCTTAGTCATTCCAATTCCCCGGTCCCGAATAGAAAGTATTTTCTTGGCTTTGTCTAGCTTAATCTGCAGATCATTACATTATTATAGAACTTAAAGACCTCTCAAACCCCAAAGTACTACTAACCTGAATCTCAAGCTTAGCAGTGTCACCTTCACCCAAAACGTCTTTGTCTGTGAGTGCAAGGAACCTAATCTTATCCAAAGCCTGAAGATTTACAAACACACACACAGACACTTATAACCTCCCAATTCAAACTAGCTCTAAAAAAAAACAATAACAAGCTTACATCAGAGCCATTGGAGATCAACTCTCTCAAGAAAATGTCCTTGTTACTGTAGAGAGAGTTGATGATAATGTCCATAAGCCTTGAAACCTCGGCTTGGAACTCAAACTTCTCTGCGCTACTGCGAAGTGACTTCTTCGAGATCGATTCAGACTCTCTGTTCAAATAAACAAACACGAATATCAGGCTTGAGAGATTTATGAAATCAAAATCGAACGTATGAGACTGACCTATGAACGACATCTGAATCAGTCGATAAACCGCCGTGACCACCGAGTTTCTCCTCCACCTTCGGTGGATCAGTAACGTCGTTGGAACTCTCTTCTGCATTCGCGTGTAGCTTTCTTCCTATGATAGAAACATCGCCATTATACACTTACGTAACCAAATCAAATAATATACACAACGGCTGACAAGAAAAAAAAGCTGACAAAAAGAAAAGAAAGTAATATACACAACGAAGAGATGTTGAGAACAAGCATGCGTTGGATCGTACCTTGCTCTGGAAGAAGAAAGAGAAGGGAGAAAAGGAACATGACGGAGACAATCGTCTTCTTCCTCATTGTTAAGATCGTATAGCGTTCGATACCTCTCAGACTCGGTCACTCATTCACGCACTGATGATGGTGCAGCTCGAAGAAGGAAGAAGATCCGTAAAATACGTAATGATTTAGTGACGTGTGAACATTGTAATTGCGTACACTTCGGTTCCTGTTATTTTTGTTTACGTGGCAGATCCAACGGTTTATGGGCGTTTTGCATTGGAAAAGATTTTGAACTTGACGTGGATGGACGACCGGACGGCTACCTTTGTTCGTGTTACACGTGACAAGCTACTATTGGATGTTGGGGTTTAATGACGTCGGGCTTCCAAGGCAAAAATAAATTTCTGGATGATTCTTCTTCTACTTCTCCACGGTTATGTTTGGCTGCTTTCATATTCTGGGATCTTCTTATCATTTCTGAATATAAGAAAAGTTGGTCCTTCCGACAGCTCAGCTCTGTTTCTAGGAATCACCATTCCTAATTAAAGTATAGCTTAAAGGTGAAACTGAGATCCAAGTTGCATCCTGCGGTTCGAAAGTCATAATGCCTATACCCACTTTTGAACAGATATTCACTGCTTTTCTTTTATTCAGAAACGAGAGAAACAAAACTAAAAGGAACACAAAGCAACATCCTGAGTTGATCGAGATTTGTGTATTTTGCATGAATGTTTGGTTACTCATAGTTTCTTATTGTCCGAATCCTTTGTAGTTTGTAAGTTCAAGCTTCGCCATGATTGCCAATGATTTTACAGTAGCACAATCCAAAGCCAGACTGTAGTTCTTCAATAATAGAAGGTGGTTAGAGAATATTTAATCTAATTAAATACAACAATATTAAATATGATCCGATTTTATTATTACAATATTAGCTGACCAACTTTAGTCGGCACGTACACGTTTAAACTTTTATAATATAAATACTTTTTATTTACAAAATAAAAGGCTAAAAGACAAACCCCACACGGTTCTGTCGAGTCTACAACACCATCCCTCACCTTCTTGTCTTTCTTACTTCTCTTATCACCGATCTGATCGAGAAATGAGTTGGTGGTGGGCAGGCGCCATCGGAGCTGCCAAGGTAAAAATTCATCTTCTCCTCCTTACATAGTCACTAATCTAACAAAAGATCTCATCTTTTTACAGAAAAAGTTCGACGAAGATGAGCCAACGCAAACCTACGAGAGCGTCGCGCTCATCATCGGCGTCACGGGCATCGTCGGAAACAGCCTAGCGGAGATTCTTCCTCTCTCCGACACACCCGGCGGTCCGTGGAAAGTCTACGGCGTCGCTCGCCGTCCTCGTCCCACCTGGAACGCCGATCATCCCATCGATTACATCCAGTGCGATGTCTCCGACGAAGAAGACGCGAGATCCAAGCTTTCGCCTTTAAAAGACGTCACGCACGTGTTCTACGTCACGTGGACCAACCGCTCCTCGGAGGTGGACAACTGTAAGGTCAACGGCTCTATGCTCCGTAACGTCCTCCGCGCGGTTGTCCCAAACGCGCCGAATCTCCGGCACGTTTGTCTCCAGACCGGGACGAAGCACTACCTCGGCCCTTTCGATAGTGTTGGCAAAGATGTTGATCGTCACGAGGCGCCTTTCACGGAGGAGATGCCGAGGTTGAAGATCGAGAACTTTTACTACACTCTTGAGGACGTTCTGTCTGAAGAGATTAAGACGAAAGAGAGTGTGACTTGGTCTGTGCATAGACCAAACACTATCTTTGGTTTCTCTCCGTATAGCTTGATGAACATTGTGGGGACTCTCTGCGTCTACGCAGCCATCTGCAAGCACGAAGGGTCTAAGTTAGTTTTCCCGGGGAGCAAGGAGGCGTGGGAAGGTTTCACGACGGCGTCAGACGCTGATCTGGTCGCTGAGCAGCAGATTTGGGCTGCGGTTGATCCTTACGCCAAGAACGAGGCGTTTAACTGCAGCAACGCTGATGTTTTCAAGTGGAAGCATCTGTGGAAGATTCTTGCTGAGCAGTTTGGGATTGAGGAGTATGGGTTCGAGGAAGGGAAGAACGTGGGGTTGGTGGAGATGATGAAAGGGAAAGAGAGTGTGTGGGAGGAGATGGTGAAGGAGAATCAGTTGCAGGAGAAGAAGCTTGATGAGGTTGGTGTGTGGTGGTTTGCTGATGTTGTGCTTGGTGTTGACGGGATGATTGATAGTATGAACAAGAGCAAAGAGTATGGCTTTCTTGGTTTCAGGAACTCTAACAACTCTTTCATCTCTTGGATTGATAAGTACAAGGCTTTCAAGATTGTGCCTTGATTCATCTTCTACATAGCATACACTTGGATGTTTATTTCTCTTGTTTCTTCTTTGTTTCATGTCTATGTTTCTCCCAAAATCTCAGTTCTGTGTTGTCTGTTTTTGAATATTCCTTTTCTAGTCTTGTAAACCCTTTGTCACTCTTTTGAAATTCTACTATTTTGGAACAGTTTTCGCGTCATAACCATTACAAGTTGTAATAAAAATATATTGGACAATCCTGCAAGAGCGTTAAGGTTAGGAACACCAGATTATGTCTTCAAAATAGTGTATTGCTCGCTATGGTTCCACTAGTGGTGTCTATTAGCCGCATTGTGAAATTGTTAGCTGCTTCCAAATCATAACGAGGGAAGCTGGTCAGAGAGAGTACACAACACTGGCTGTGTGATAAGCGTTCACTTGGAATGATCTCAAATCTCTCTTTCAACTTGAAAGTAAGAGAACTTGCTTATTTTTGGTTTAACTGCAACCCGGTTTAGCCATTAGCTTGCTGTTACTATGAGGATATAAATTCCTTTGCTTGGTTCACATGTCTTAGCATTATCTACACACATAAATCAACCAATATTTCCACACACACACACACTGCTGCAACTCCTCTAGACCAAAAAGACCAAATGAAAAGCTTAAGCCATTGGTTGAGGATAATGTTATCATGTAGGACACTAGACAACCCAAGTTGCACCAAACAATACCAAAAGGCTAAGACCAAATGAAAAGCTTAAATCCCTTCTCCATTTGCATTAAAAGAATTCTTTTTCCTGAGATGGCCTTTAATAAACAGGCCTTAATTTATAATTTGCTTCCAGCCTTCAAATTTTCAGGACCGGTACTGTACCCACCAAGTATTTTCGTTTATAGATAGCACCAGCTCTAAGACAAGGGAATATGTAATCTTTGGCGAACTCTTCTGTGAGATCCTTAACAACCAACTGAGAAGCACCACTAGCCTTAGCCTTTTGTTCCAAACCGTCCAACTCTTCTATGCCCTTCATATCAAAGCAGTTAGTGGGTTGAGAAAACATAAGTCGAATGCTACGCAAAACTTCATCTCTCAACTATAATAGTCATCATTTAGCACTTATGCAGTGTAGTACCTGACCAACATCTGCGGTGAAACATACAACTTCACAACCACTGTTCTCCCTGCCAAATAAACACTTCCATGTATAAGACTAGCAAACGGATTAAACTTCCATGATACAAATAGCATTAAAGCTATATAAACCTATTGTTTCAAAACCAGAGGATGACTATTCTTGCTATCAGAAATGAACTAAACATACTTAAGCCATGTCACGATGACAGAAGTGTCTAAGCCTCCACTGTAAGCTAGAACGACTTTTTTCAGTTTTCCATGAAGCCTGACCGGCATCCTTTGAATGAGAAGTTTTACCATCACCGGAGAGGACAGCTCGAATAGCTGTGCATTATTGAAGATCACAAAGTAGTTAACAACATTCATGAAGCTTAATCAAACACATAGAAATTTCATCACACAGGAATAAAGAACATGTCTTTAAGTAAATGGGCAGATTGACTGTAACACTAACTTCTCATTGACTCTTGTAGGTCGATGATAGTGTTACAAAAAAGACTAATACGGACTTTTGAGATCATGATTTTTTATTGTATGTGATGGCAATTAATTGATAACAGGTGCTATAATGACTTGGTTTAGCTAAGCCATTGTCCATCCTTTTTTGGTACATATAAATTGTAAAATCATTATAGCTAAACATACAAAACCGGTAAGAAAATTCAGCTGATACAAAGTCTATTTTCATGCTACATAATTACGTAAATTGCAGAGTCAATTACATGTGTCATATTTTGATAACTAGATCAAACAAAAGCTGAAGAAGCTAAACCTTTGTCCATTTTCTTTTCCTTATCCAGATATATTTTCAAATAGCTAACGCTAACAAAACTAAAAACCGGTTTATTATGAGTTTTCTAAATTGCAATAAACCATGTAGTAGTATTATATTGAGTCTATACGTTTGAATTTTATTAATGATTTACTAGAACGAGTTCATCCTAATATTATATAAGAACCAAATAGGATTTTGAACCTAAAAGCAAATATTAACTGTTGATCAAAAAGAAAAAGCAAATATATATACCTAAATAGTACAATATTAAATGAAATCTTTTACTTTCTCACAAATTTTAATAATTAAACAATTTTGAAGATAATTTTTAATTTTAGTGCAATCTATCGTATACTAAAAGGCACATACATTGAATTTCTAGGCTGTCACGTCACCAAAAATAATCAACCAATCACAATTACAGAGAAGCCCAATGCTTTCAAAGAAAGAGAGAGCCCACACATCTAATTCATGCTCTGAAAGCATTGAGCTTCTCTGTGATTGTGTGTTGCAGAGAGATAGTTCCTGCTCAGAGTGGTGAGACTGCAGAAGAAAGCAGTGATGTTGAGAGAAGAGCAGCAGCAGCTGTGGCTTCAACTTTGGAATCTGAGGAACCAGACAATGGAGGAGGTTACATTGCTCGTAGCCTCATAAAGAGTTCGAGCATCAGTGGTTCTAAATGCATTGGTGTCCAATCTAAAACCGACAAAGAGGTTAGTTGGTAAAAAAAAACAGAGGATCTTGAAAGGAACATGAAGATGGAGTTTACTTACTTTTGTTTATGTTCTGTGTGTTGCAAGACACCATAGCTGAGGAAGGAGATGGTGAATCAGTGGTGGAGCTTACTGAAAGAGTTGCTTCTCTTTGTAATTATTAAAATGTTTTTTTTTTTTGGCGTTTGATGAAAGTTTTCTGGTGAAAACACTCACCGTGTTACTGGTCACGGCCGTTAATGCAAAGACTCTCGGAGGTATGTTAAAAGTCTTACAATTTCACTCGTTTTAACCTACAAAACAACTAATCTACATAAGATTCATTAAATTTACTTGAAAACAACAAGAAAAACAAAGAAAGCGTTCTAAAACTCTTAAAAATTGGAAGAGCCGTCGAGTTTTTGTTGCAGAAAATCCAGAAAACCTAATGAGGAAGATGCTAAGTAAATGACAATTTATCCCTCATTTAAGTTATTGATAAGAAAACAGAAAAAATGCCATTACTCTTGCTCGAAGTCGGGTTGCTAGGTAGTTAAAACGTCCCATAACCGCTACACCAAGTGAACTTCTTTGAACTTTTCACCAATTCACCATATATAACCGAAAATAAATCAACGATTAATCCCTGCAAAATCTCCGATTTTTTTCATTCAGAGTTAGGCCCGGCCCGAATATACAAGGAACGCCTAGCGAATTTCCGAAGGGGGGTTGTTCCTGCTTAAACACTTGAATCACCTTTCCCTTGCAGCTGTCACTGGTGCCAAATGGTACAAAAAAAGAGAAGGGGGGTGGGCTTTACGAATCCAGCGGCCCATCCATCTTCATTCTCCTTCTAGAAAGTTCATCTGGGTCCCACTTTTTTTCCTCACTAGTCTCCACCTTCCTCTTATCTTCTTCTTTCTTCTTCTGCTTCTCCTATATCTCCTCCTTCCTTCCTTAGGGTTTTCTCCATTTCCTTTCCTCTCTTACTTCCTTCATTTCTACTAGTCTCGGAAAATGGCTTCATCCGCCGCCCAGATTCACGTCCTCGGCGGAATCGGATTCGCCACCACATCCTCCAAGAGAAACCTCAACAGTAAAACCACTTTAATCCCCAGAAGCGCCTTCTTCGGCACAAGAACCGGTCCCTTCTCCACCCCTACCTCCGCCTTCCTCAGAATAAACACTAGAAACTCCCCCGGCGGCTCTAGATACTCAGTAGGTCCGGTTCGCGTAGTTAACGAGAAGGTCGTTGGAATCGATTTGGGAACAACTAACTCCGCCGTAGCCGCCATGGAAGGAGGCAAGCCGACGATCGTGACCAACGCCGAAGGCCAGAGGACGACTCCCTCCGTGGTGGCCTACACCAAGAGCGGCGACCGCCTCGTCGGGCAGATCGCGAAGAGGCAGGCGGTTGTTAACCCCGAGAACACTTTCTTCTCGGTGAAGAGGTTTATCGGGAGGAGGATGAACGAGGTCGACGAGGAGGCGAAGCAGGTTTCGTATAGAGTTGTGAAGGATGAGAATGGGAATGTTAAGCTTGAGTGTCCTGCTATTGGTAAACAGTTTGCTGCTGAGGAGATTTCAGCTCAGGTTTATTTTCGAGTGTCTCTGGTTGTAGTGGAGGGTTTCTCTCTTTTTTTTTTTTTTTTTTTAAATTGGGGTTTTGGTGTGTTTAGGTTTTGAGGAAGCTTGTGGATGATGCGTCGAGGTTCTTGAACGAGAAGGTTACCAAGGCTGTTGTTACTGTGCCTGCTTACTTTAATGATTCGCAGAGGACGGCTACTAAAGATGCTGGTCGTATTGCTGGGTTGGAGGTTCTTCGTATTATTAATGAGCCTACTGCTGCTTCGTTGGCTTATGGGTTTGAGAGGAAAAGTAATGAGACGATTCTAGTTTTTGATCTTGGTGGTGGTACCTTTGATGTTTCAGGTACTTGGCATAGTATTATCTTTTGGTTTCTACTTGCTCTGTATATTGGCACCTTATAATATGTATTTTTTGTTATGTTTCGTACTATGCAGTGCTTGAGGTTGGTGATGGAGTGTTTGAAGTGCTTTCCACTTCTGGTGACACTCATTTGGGTGGTGATGACTTTGACAAGGTGAGTTGAATGTTTATTCAAAGCGCTTTGAATCTGTCTACTCTTTCTTTTGTGATTTGCTTGATAGATTTAAGTTTTGATATGCAGAGAGTTGTTGATTGGCTTGCTTTAAATTTCAAGAAAGATGAAGGCATTGATCTTCTGAAAGATAAGCAAGCACTTCAGAGGCTGACAGAAGCAGCAGAAAAGGCTAAAATCGAGCTTTCCTCGCTGACTCAGACAAATATGAGGTACGGTTATTTTTTCTCGTCCAATTTTTTTTTTGCTTATGTACACTTTCACAAGCATGTGGTTTCTGATTGGTATGAATGTTTTGCCCAGCCTGCCATTTATCACGGCCACAGCTGATGGGCCAAAACACATAGAAACCACCCTCACACGTGCCAAGTTTGAAGAATTGTGTTCAGATTTACTTGACAGGTAATGCCCACCATTGTTTGTCTTCTCCATCTTTGTAGCAGTTCTTATGGCAAGTAGTCATGGAGGCTCCTGTTGATAATTCCTAATCCACGTGTCTATCTCGTAGGTGTAAGACTCCTGTTGAGAATTCCTTGAGGGATGCAAAGCTAAGCTTCAAAGATATTGACGAAGTGATCCTTGTTGGTGGATCAACACGTATTCCTGCTGTTCAAGAAGTCGTGAGGAAGTTGACTGGGAAAGAACCTAATGTCACTGTAAACCCTGATGAGGTTGTAGCTCTAGGTGCTGCAGTCCAGGTTTGTTCCCGTTAACAAAAAAACATGGTTTGATCATTTTTCTGGCAAATAAGTTATGTTTCGCTGCAGTAAGTTCTCATCTAGCGCCTTTCTTTTTTGATTTCAGGCTGGCGTTTTGGCTGGAGATGTTAGTGACATTGTTCTTCTTGACGTGACACCGCTTTCGATTGGTTTGGAAACTCTTGGAGGTGTCATGACTAAGATTATTCCAAGGAACTCTACTCTGCCTACTTCTAAATCAGAAGTCTTTTCGACTGCTGCTGATGGACAGACAAGTGTTGAGATCAATGTGCTGCAGGGTGAGAGAGAGTTTGTCCGGGATAACAAATCTCTTGGCAGCTTCCGTCTGGATGGTATCCCACCGGCACCACGTGGAGTTCCACAAATTGAAGTCAAATTTGACATTGATGCAAACGGTATCCTCTCCGTCAGTGCTAGTGACAAAGGCACCGGAAAGAAACAAGACATTACCATTACTGGTGCCAGTACGTTGCCCAAGGATGAGGTGCTTACAGTTTACAAACCCAACCACATTCTCGATAATTTTGATGGTTATGGTAACAAAAGGTTGGTGTGAATGAACGTTACAGGTAGAGCAAATGGTCCAAGAAGCAGAAAGGTTTGCGAAGGATGACAAAGAGAAGAGGGATGCAATTGACACAAAGAACCAGGCGGATTCTGTTGTTTACCAGACAGAGAAGCAACTCAAAGAACTTGGTGAGAAAATTCCAGGTGAAGTGAAAGAGAAGGTAGAGGCCAAGCTACAAGAGTTGAAAGACAAGATTGGAAACGGATCAACACAAGAAATCAAGGACACAATGGCTGCTCTTAACCAAGAAGTGATGCAGATTGGTCAGTCTATGTACAACCAGCCTGGTGCTGGAGCTGGAGCTGGAGCTGGGGCAGGAGCTGGGGCAGGTTCTTCCCCTGGAGGAGAAGGTGATTCATCGTCAAGCAAAGGTGGTGATGATGTGATCGATGCTGACTTCACCGACAGCAACTGAGAAAATTCAATTTGGATGATTGAGATGATGTGATCGATATTGACACACCGCAAATTAGAAAACGAACTTGGATGCAGGGGCGAAGCTATTTTATAAACTATGTGTGCACTTGCATCTACAATATTTTGAGATTTAGTGTATTTTATCATTTATTTGTTTTATGTGCAAGTCTGCACTTGATAAATTTAAAAAAGTAAAAAAACATTAAATCATTCACTGAGGAAAAAAAGAACAGTTTGCTTTGGAAAATAAATTAACCTGAATTGGGAGATTAGGCCGTATACAATATGCATATGTTCCAAATGTTGAGTTCCAAGAAACAGAGTGAACTTCACACAAAAAAAACGCTTTGTGACCACAATATTAAACACTCAGCATTTCTTTTAATAGGACCGGAAGAGACGGGCGATACCTTGCGATAGAGGCTAAGCTGTGATGGGCAGATGTGACGACCGTTTGCTACACCAACAGCAGCTCCTTCTCGATTAATAGCACAAGAAAATACTTTTGTTAGGGAAGAATAATAAAGAGAAGTTGTCTGTTGTCACCATCATCTTCACGAACAAGCTCCGGGAATTTTTCACTGTTATTCTCCAAATGCTTCTGTCTCAAGGTTGTTCCAGATTTCAATGCCTGAAGGTTCACAATCTCTTTGAAGCTGTCAATAATGTTTATCAGCATGAAGGGAAGGGACCTCCAAGAGTTGAAGCATCCCACATTCTTTTACTTCCCATTCTTCGGGCCTTTCTACAAGTGAATAGTCGAACTGGATCTCGAACTCAAAAACAAACTCGGTGGAAGTCAACTCATCTGTTTCAACTTCAACCTCGAATGTGTACAGATGCCCCGGAATAACTCGTCCTATACTTCTATAACAAGCCGTGAGAGCATTCCCTCTGGACATGATTGTTGAGATGAAGAGATCAAGCTATATGAAAGAAGGATATCAAAGGCACCAGACTTGAGAAGTTAGGCACCAAACTTGAGACTGTTGCTAAGGTACCAGACTTGAGAAGTTAGACACCAGACTTGAAACTGTTGCTACAGTACTCGGCCCAGAAAGGAAGAAGCCCATGACAGCCTTTCTCAAGCTCTTAAAACCCTTGTATCCTCTCTATATAAACTTTATAATCTCTTCATTAAGATTCAAGCAAGATAATAAAAAGTCTCTGGTCATCTTTGAATTCTCTCTCTAGCCTTTAATCTCATTTCCAAATCTCATTAATCTCCAATCTCTAATCTCTAATCTCTTTAATAATCCTCTCAAATCTCTTTCTAATCTCATTTATTATTCAAGATGTCTAGAAATCTTATGGTATCAGAGCCTGGGTGAATGTTCTTGAGTTCTTGAGTGTTCTTGAGATTATCCAAGGCTAGATCTTTGAAAATCTCAAGAAAGTTTCTGTTGGTGTTTTTACTGAAGAACTAGCCTAAAGCTGGTTTCTTTGGTGGTTTGGAGAGCTCAGATCCGTGTTCAAGCTTAAAGGTCAAGTCTTTGAAGTGTATTGGTGCTTTTGTGTACAAACTGAGAGGTCTTTGAGGTGTTCTTAAGGATCTAAGTGAAAAAGTTCAAGTCTTTTCAAGCTAGTGGGTTACTAGAGTCAAGATTGAAGCTTTTTGAAAGATGGAAGATAGTGGTGGAGTCTACATGAAGATTGCTACCAAGTTCAAGGGAAACAACTACCTTGTGTGGTCTAGGATGGCCAGGAATGCTATTGGAGGCAAGGGATTGCTCAAACATCTCACATCCAGTGTGATTCCAAAGCAAGAGATCAAAGAAAAGGAGGAAGAAGAGACGAAAGTGAGACTGCCTATGATAAATGGCAACAAGCTGATTGTATGGTGATTAATGCTCTTCTTGCCTCCTTGGATCAGAACTTGATGGATGCTTATAGCTACTGTGATACAGCTAAAGAACTTTGGGATACATTGAAGCAAATCTATGGAAACACCTCAAATCTCAACAGGGTCTTTGAGGTGAAGCAAGCTCTCAATAGTCTAGTACAAGAAGATATGGACTTTGAGAAGCATTTGGGCAAGTACAGAGCACTGTGGTCTGAACTAGAGATGTTGAGGCCAAATACCATTGATCCAATGGAGCTTAACAAGAGAAGGGAGCAGGATAAAGTCTTTGGACTGCTTCTCACTTTGAATCCAGCATATGGAGGGTTCATTCAGCACATGTTGAGAGATGAGACTCTACCTAACCTAGAAGAGGTGTGTGCTAGGATCCAAAAGGAATATGGGAACATGGAGCTATTTAACAAGAAGGGAAAGGAGCTAGCTTTGGCAAATCAAGCAGCGCAAGCTCAAGGAGATCAGGGAGAACTTGCACAAGCTAACAAGGCCATCCATGGCAAGTATGAGAAGTTTGGTGGGAGTTGTGATCACTGCAAGAAGCAAGGCCACAAGAAGAGCCAATGCTGGATCCTACATCCTCATTTGAAGCCAGCCAAGTTCAAAGAGGCCAAAGCTCACATGGTGGAGAGTAGTGGTGGTGGTGCAAGCAAGGAACAGGCTGGAGAGATGGATAATGGGAAGTCTTTGGTGGCTTATACTGGTGGTCCTAGTTCTAGAGGCAGCACTAGTGGTGATGAATACTTGAAGAGATCAGACTTGGATGTTCTCATCAAGCTCTTCAAGGAACATGGTAACACCCTTGCATACTCTCATGGAGCTTCTATGATTGCTAGAACTGATAGGTTACTAGAGGACTCATTTGACATGTATAATCATCTTAGAAAGGGTATCTTTGATAGGATTGATCATGCATATGATTCTGCCCATGCATATAAGCCCTCTAGTATACTAGCGCATCTAGCTAACTCCACATCTAGTTCATATAAGCCTCTCATTGTTGATTCTGGTGCATCTCATCACATGATAAGTGACACTAGATTGATTAACAACATTGAACCTGCTCATGGTAATGTGATGATAGCCAATGGTGCTAAAATTCCTATTAAAGGAATAGGAGAGCTCAAGCTATTTGATAAAGATTCCAAAGCGCTTTATATGCCTGATTTTACTTCTAATCTTCTTTCAGTTAAGAAGTGTGCTACTGATCTGAATTGTAATGTCATTTTCAGCCCTAACAGTGTAAAATTTCAGGATATTGAAAGCCATAAGGTGCTTGGAAGTGGAGTTACCAAGGGAGATCTTTATGTGCTAGAGAATTTGAGCTTCTCTGCTCCTAGTTCAAAATTTAGTTGTTCCTTTTCTTCTGCTTCTACTAGTCT
Source organism: Brassica rapa (assembly GCF_000309985.2). NCBI lineage: Eukaryota > Viridiplantae > Streptophyta > Magnoliopsida > Brassicales > Brassicaceae > Brassica > Brassica rapa. The sequence continues at coordinate 15,674,395 of NC_024802.2, read as the reverse complement.
AAGCAAGAATGCATTGTGGCATGCTAGACTAGGACACCCTCATAATAAAGCTTTAAAACTGATGTTGCCAGGTGTTTCTTTTGAGAATAATGATTGTGAAGCTTGTATTTTAGGCAAGCATTGTAAAACTGTTTTTCCAAACTCTTCTACTATTTATGAAAATTGCTTTGATCTTGTTCACTCGGATGTTTGGACAGCTCCCTGCTTATCTAGGGAAAATCAGAAGTATTATGTCACTTTCATTGATGAAAAATCCAAATACACCTGGTTAACTTTAATTCCAACCAAAGATAGGGTGCTTGATGCATTTAGAAACTTTCAAACTTATGTGATTAACCAATATCATGCCAAGATTAAAGTTTTCAGGTCTGATAATGGAGGAGAGTACATAAGCAATGCATTCAAGCAACACCTATCTGGCAGTGGGATTCTTCACCAAACTAGCTGTCCATACACTCCTCAACAAAACGGTGTGGCTGAGAGGAAGAACAGACATTTGATGGAGGTCGCTAGGTCCTTGATGTTTCAAGCCAATGTCCCAAAGAGATTCTGGAGTGATGCTGTCGTTACTGCTTGCTACTTGATCAACAGGACACCTACTCTTGTGCTACAAGGGAAGTCGCCATTTGAGGTGCTCAACAAGTACAAGCCAGTTCTCTCACATCTCAAGGTCTTTGGGTGCTTATGCTATGTAATGGTTCCTGGTGAGTTGAGAAATAAGCTAGAAGCAAGGAGCTCCAAGGCTATGTTTATTGGATACTCTACCAGCCAGAAAGGGTACAAGTGCTATGATGAAGACACTAGGAGAGTGATGATCTCTAGAGAAGTGAAGTTTGTGGAGGAAAGAGGGTATTTTGAAGAGAAGAACCAAGAAGATCTGAAAGATTTGGCTTCAGATAGAGCAACAGTCTTGAGAACTATACTGGAGAATCTTGGTATCAATGTGAACCAAGGAGGTGGTAGTGCACCAAGGGATGCGCCTACTACAACAACAAATGGAGGTCACGAAAGTGCACCAGTGAGTGCACCAGTTACTGATGGAGTTCATGTTCCTACTCTTGATCATGAGGGGGGGAATGAATCAGAGACTCTTAACCAAGGGATGGGAGAGAGTAGTTCAAGTGGTCAAGAGAGTTCTAGTTCTCATGATCAGAGTGGTGATCAAGGTGTGGAGCCTATGAATCATCAAGGAGAAGCTGAGGCTAGTGGTGATCAAGGTGTGGAGCCTGTGAATCATCAAGGAGGAGCTGAGGCTAGTGGAGATGATGCGCAAGAAGAGGACAATGTGGAAGAGCCAGAACCTGTACAAGGTCCCATGTTGAGGAGGAGCACACGGAATAGGAAGCCTTCCAAATGGGTAAACACGAGAGTGTACTACAATGCCCAGGCTGTGGAACATTCTTCTCAAGCTGTGTGTTCTTTTGCTCAATATCCAGAAGAGCATTGTGCATTTCAAGTGAGCTTGGATCAGAGTCATGTTCCAAGAAGCTATGAAGAGGCAATGCTGATACAAGAGTGGAGAGATTCAGTTAAGGCTGAAAGTGATGCTATGATCAAGAATGAGACATGGTATGAGAGTGCATTGCCAAAAGGGAAGAGAGCTGTTTCTAGTAGATGGATCTTCACCATCAAGTATCTTCCAAATGGAGAGATAGATAGGCGCAAGACAAGGCTTGTTGCAAGAGGTTTCACTCAAACATATGGAGAGGACTACATTGATACATTTGCTCCAGTTGCTAAGCTCCATACTATCAGGATTGTGCTCTCTTTGGCTGTGAATCTCGAGTGGGATCTTTGGCAAATGGATGTGAAGAATGCCTTTCTTCAAGGAGAGCTAGAAGATGAGGTTTACATGCATCCACCACCTGGTCTTGAGCATCTGGTGAAGAAAGGGAATGTATTGAGACTAAAGAAAGCTATCTATGGTCTCAAGCAATCTCCTAGAGCTTGGTACCACAAGCTGAGCACTACTTTGAATGGAAAAGGATTCCGCAAAAGTGAGCTTGATCATACTCTCTTCACTCTCACTTCTCCCTTGGGTATTGTTGTTCTCCTTGTGTATGTTGATGATATCATCATCACTGGTAGTGATAATGATGGTATCAAGGCTACCAAGGAGTTTCTCAAATCTGTTTTTGAGATTAAAGACTTGGGAGAGATGAAATACTTTCTTGGCATTGAGTTGTGTAGAGCCAAGGAAGGTTTGTTCATCTCTCAAAGGAAGTATACACTTGATCTCTTGAAAGATGCAGGTGCTTATGGAGGAAAGACAGCCAAGATGCCCATGGAAGATGGGTACAAGGCGCCACGTGAGGGGGAGCTTGAAGATAGCAAGCCTTTTCATGATCCAAAGCTTTATAGAAAGCTAGTGGGTAAGCTCATCTACTTGACCATCACTAGACCTGATATTTGCTTTGCTGTGAATCAGGTGAGCCAGCATATGCAAGCTCCAAGGGAGCATCACTGGCACATGGTGGAGAGAGTGCTCTTGTACCTGAATGGAACACAAGATCTTGGAGTGTGGATGGGCTGCAACAGAAGCACTGAAGTGGTGGGCTACTGTGATGCAGATTGGGCAGGAGATAGGACTGATAGGAGATCAACTACTGGCTACTGCACATTCATTGGTGGTAACTTGGTTACTTGGAAGAGTAAGAAGCAGAAGGTGGTTTCATGTTCTAGTGCAGAAGCTGAGTATAGAGCCATGCTGAAGCTTACCAACGAGTTGGTGTGGATCAAAGGGATCCTGAAGCACTTGGAGATTGATCAAGCTACACCAATGACCATGCATTGTGACAACCAAGCAGCAATCCACATAGCCTCCAACTCAGTCTTCCATGAGAGAACCAAGCACATTGAAGTAGATTGCCACAAGGTGAGGCAAATGATTGGTCTTGGAGTGATTCTACCTTGCTACACCAAGAGTGAAGATCAGTTGGCTGATGTGTTCACTAAGGCTGCGCGGCAAAAGACTATGGAGTCCATCCATATCAGGTTGGGACTCATAGATCTTGGCAAGAGAAACTAGTACCCCTTACCATGAGGTCTTTACTCTTTTTCCCTCATCAAAGTTTTGTCCCAATGGGTTTTTCTTTGGTGAGGTTTTTAATGAGGGAGATCTCATGGCTTCCAAGCTTGACTTGTTCCACATGGTCAAGCTTGAGGGGGAGTGTTGAGATGAAGAGATCAAGCTATATGAAAGAAGGATATCAAAGGCACCAGACTTGAGAAGTTAGGCACCAGACTTGAGACTGTTGCTACAGTACTCGGCCCAGAAAGGAAGAAGCCCATGACAGCCTTTCTCAAGCTCTTAAAACCCTTGTATCCTCTCTATATAAACTTTATAATCTCTTCATTAAGATTCAAGCAAGATAATAAAAAGTCTCTGGTCATCTTTGAATTCTCTCTCTAGCCTTTAATCTCATTTCCAAATCTCATTAATCTCCAATCTCTAATCTCTAATCTCTTTAATAATCCTCTCAAATCTCTTTCTAATCTCATTTATTATTCAAGATGTCTAGAAATCTTAATGATGCCACAACAAACCGATGCTTGTGACCAATGTGGAAAGTTATTTCCCTCCAAATCCGCACTTAAGATGCAAGCCTTAAATTTGGTTGATATGCCAAGAGACTTTTGAATCAACTTCACAGTTAAGGAACTCCCAGATGATCGGTAAGTGAAGCACTGAGGCACTTCTGTACCGGGAAAGACTGCATATCCATTGGTCGGCGTCAGGCTGATGAGATCTCTTGCTTCTTGATTTAGTTTGAAGCAGTTAACAAAGTTGAGACAAATATCTGGATTGTCAAAGGAGCAATCTAGTCTCTCCAGGGACTCACAATCTTCTGCATCTAAGAACAATAGCGAATCTGGAAGCGGAGGGAGTGATACCAGCTTCTTCATTCCGTTTAGTACAAGTGTACGTAGATGAGATATTCTCCAGATCCATGGATCAAGCTCTCGTATGATTGTGGAACTCTGATCAGGACAAATTTTAAACGAAGACTCGTCCGAGAGATTGATAGATTGAAAGTTATTGTCAGCCGGAAGAACCTCTGACTTTGAGCATTTCAACAATCTATCAAGGTTTCTCATAAAAAAAGGAAGCTCCACCATACTTGACCAATCATCACTGAGATTCAATTTATGAAAATTAATTGCATTCCCAATAGAGGAAGGGAGCTTTACCAAGCTTGAGCAACGGCTGAGATCCAATTTTTGAAGATTAATGGCACTCCCAATAGAGAAAGGTAGCTCCACCACACTTGAACAATGACTGAGATTCAGTTCTTCAAGATTAGTTGCATTCCCAATAGAGGAAGGGAGTTCCACCAGACTTGAACAATGACTGAGATTCAGTTCTTGAAGATTAGTTGCATTCCCAATAGAGAAAGGGAGCTCCACCAAACTTGAGCAATGACTGAGATTCAATTTCTGAAGATTAATTGCATTCCCAATAGAGGAAGGGAGTTCCACCAAGCTTAAACAATTACTAAGATCCAATTTCTGGAGATTTTTTGCATTCACAATAGAGGAAGGAATCTCCACTAAGCTTGAACAACCACTGAGATTAATGTGATTGGGTTCAGTGAATGTTTCAATGTTGTCAGGAAGCTTCATCAAACTTGAGCATCCACTGATATCAAGAGATGTGAGACTAGTGATTGTAGTAATAGATGTAGGAATCTCCACAAGACTTGAGCAGTGAATGAGAGAAATTTTTTTTATATTAACTGCATTTCCAATAGACGGAGGGATCTCCACCAAATTTGAGCAAAAACTAAGATGCAGACTTTGGAGATTAATTGCATTCCCAATAGAAGAAGGGAGTTTCACGAGACTTGAGCAATATGAGAGATCCAGGTCATATAGATTAGTGGCAGTTGAGAGATCTGGAAGCTCTTCCAATCTTCTTGAACGACTTAAATTCATCCACTTGAGATTATTGAGAGGCTGTAATGACAAAATACTCAAATATTAACACTCCTGATACTATTATTGTTAAACACATAAGAAAAATTGATTAGACAGCCAAAGTTATAGGCAGATATTTTCAAAAAATAAAATAGTACTTACTTTAGTTTCTTCCCACAATTTCTTAAGCTTGCTATTCATCATCTCTAGTTTGACTAGGAACTTTGGATTAAAATTTGAAGGAAAACATGTCATCTCGGAATTCAGCCAAATAAGTACTTTAAGTTTTTGGGATATGTGGTTAATACTTTGAGGATTAACGCCTTTGCCAAGGATTCTTAAGAATTGAAGATTATACAATCTTTCAAAGGCTCTTTCACTTGTACATTCTACGTCTTCATAAGTCTCAACATTTATTCCTATGACGCTGCTACTGTCCTGTAAAACGACCCAATGAAACATAAATAAAGATGGTTAGTTATTAGAGAAATCTCTAATTTGTAAAGCGCATTCAATGAAGATACCAAAGTCACAACTTACGGCTCTATCATCACTCAATACTTCACAAATCTCAATTGCATCATTCAAAAATTGTCGTTTTCCAGGCTCATTAACCGATTGTTCTCGCACAATTTTTCTTCCCAGTTGGACTAGCAACTTGGTCATCTCTATTGTTCCCCAATCCATATTTATAGATATAAGAGATTTTTCAGCTAAGACACCACGCCCATGTCTGACATCCGAAAAACATTTTGCAAGACAGTCTTCCACTATACCAACTTTTTCACAATTGAAAAAGCAGGCAATATGAAGAAATAAACGTTTATCTTCATCACATAAGGAATCATAACTAAACTTTAAAATGCTCGCAATTTCTCCATCTCGGTCAAGGTGAGTCCTTAACTTTGGTAGTGCCTCTGTCCACTCTTGCTCAAACGATCCCCGAAAATAGGATCCCATAACCTTTAGCCCCAACGGAAGTCTACCTACAAGACTCACAACTTCACAAGCCAGCTCCTCGAAACCATCCTTTGGGTATTTCTGATCAAAAGCATACATGCAGAACATTTGAAGAGCTTCATCATCTGATGGAAAATTCACCTTGTGAATATGGTTGATCCCACTTGCTTTTAAAACCCTTTGATCTTGTGATGTGATTATAATCCGAGTCCCTGGACCAAACCAATTAGTTTCTTTCGCAAAGGCTTCCACTTGGACTAACCGATCCACATCATCAAGAACGACAAGAACTTTCTTGTCTTTCAGTCTGTGTTTGGCAATTCCCAAATGTGAAAAATTATTGATATCTGTCACATTGGTTAGTTGAGACATAAAATGTTTTTGTAAATCCAACTTCACACTATAGTCATCAGAACAAGCTGTTGTTGCATACTTTCTTTTGATATTATCCATAAATACACTCAGTTGGAATTCTCGAGAGTATGTGTTGAATATATATCTAGCAATGGTGGTCTTACCGATCCCAGGCTGACCCAAGATCCCTATTTTTCTCACCTCTTCTGAATCTAGCTGTAACAATGGTCCCATAGTTACCATCTGGGATTTCATGCCAACGAAGCCGTCAAAATCACTGGATGGTGCGGAAAGGTTCAACTTGTTCGAAACATCAGTGGCAATATATTCAATCATCTCTGATTCATTCTTCCTGAACAAGGAGATGATCAACCGTTCAGTTATATAGTCATGAAAAAATTTCACATACTACACTATATATTCAGATATTCTCTTATGTGTATGAATACTAGCTGTAGAAAAGAAAGAAAACAGCACTAGTTCGAGCTACATGCTTTAACCCATTCACATTTTTTATATAAAAAATATGAACTTTCAGGATGGCTATTGTTTAAAAGCTACAAAAAATATAGAGGCTGTTGATGTGTTAGAAATATGTAAGAGATAGTGGGAATCAAGAGGACGAACCAGTTTATTGAATGATAACCTTCGATTTGGGCCACATCTGTCAAAGCATGTTTCCATCTTTGGATCTCCTCATTTCTTTTGCCTTTACAAGTTTTTCTGAAGACCTTCCCAAAATAGCTCTTCTGCTTCTTTATATCAGTTGGATTCACTTGATAGAAAATGGTTATCACTGTTTGACCAACCTCTTCTCTGCACTCCATGATCTCCACCAGCTCGTTCAAGCACCATGTAGACGAAGCATAGTTCTTCGAGAGCAAGACAATAGCAACCCTCGACCCTCTAATAGCTTCTATGAGCGCGGGACCGATTGACTTACTTCTCTCTATGTTATTGTCAATGAATAGGTCGATTGCGTTGCTCTTGAACTCCTTGACAATGTGGCTGAGAAAGTTTTCGAGGACATCTACCCCGTGGAAGCTTGGGAAGACTTGGTGTTTACAATTGGGAGGCAAAGAAGACGGAGGAGCCAAACGAGTTAAAGAAGAAGAAGCCATTGTTTTGTTTTCTTGATGGGATCTTGATTTCCTGTTGAAAAATACTGTACCCAAAAGGGCGTAGAAGCAGATTGCAGCAGCAGAAACACTGGAAAGAGATAAATAAGAATCCATACTAGTATGATGAAGAGAGGATCAAGATCTCAGAGCTGCTTTCTAGTGAGTAGAAAGAATTAAACCGAGCGACTCTTTTGTACGTACCAACACGGAACTGTTATCCCATTGACTGAAGAAGAAAGAAAGTTACCATCGTGGAACATAGGTATCACTTTTCCACACGAAATTTGTGGGCCAGCGTAGTCAGTGGATCTACCTAACATGTCTTCTATATTGATTATCGGATCACCATTTATCTATCATTATACCTAGGGATAGGGATGTCAAATGGGAGTTGGGCCATCTCGGCGTGTCCATACGGGGCGTGTCTTTTTGCCGGACGTTTTGGTCGAGACCCAAATAAGACCATGTATAAGACCATACCCAAAAAAAAACCATAAACAGTTGGACTGTCCATGAGACTAGACACCTATTTAGTATAAATAACCTAATTTTTATTGTAAAAATGGAAATATATTAAATTCCGTATATATTATAGAGTTAAAGTTTATAATTTTGCAATTAGATTTTTTGATGGGAAAAATTGATTTTGAAATTTTGGTGATTTTTGATAAAAAAAAATGTGATTTTTCGGTTTAGGAAAACATAATTTTGCGGTTTTGGCGGAAAACACGATTTTTGTGATTTTGACAAAAAAACTTAATTTTCGGATTTTTGTGATTTTGATGAAAAATATGACTTTCAGTTTCATGAAATTTTGCGATTTTGATGAGAAAATGTGATTTTGCAGTTTTAGTGGAAAAATACGATTTTACAGTTTTGACTGAAAAACACGATTTTGCGGTATTGATAGAAAACACGATTTTTCCGTTTTGGCGAAAAATGCGATTTTACGGTTTTGTCGGAAAATTGCGATTTTACAGTTTTGGTGGAAATACAATTTTAACGGAAAAACACAATTTTGCGGTTTTGACGGAGAAAATATAATTTTAACGGAAAATTGTGATTTTGCAGTTTTAGCAGGTTAAAGCGATTTTATGGTTTTAATGAAAAAAATACAATTTTGACGAGAAAATACAATTTTTTGGTTTTGGCATAAATTTGATTTTATGATTTTGGTAAGACTAAGTAAAACTGTTATTTTTTCTTAATTTTTTGAACCTAGATATTTTAGCTATTTGGGCTGCTCAATGTTCAGATTGTTCAGTTCGGTTTTGTCCATGAACCCAATTGAGTTTGTCCATTTGTACCATTTAAATTTGATCCAATATGGATGTGTCCATATTAACCCATAATAATTTGGACACGACACCGGTCGTCCATTGACAATCCGTCTATTTGACATCCCTAATTATACCCTAGTACAATCAGGTATACAAAGATTCATAGTGTAATAATAAGATGACGACTATGAAATCTTTTTTATTTTCTGAATTTCATAATGTGTTGTCCGTCCTATTCCAGTTAAGACATGTACGTTGTATAAACTGGTCCACTTTACAGTCTCATGATGCCATAACCATAAGTAACGACTTAGAGCTCACTCACTCTTGTCAGTTGATTGCAAGAATCAATTTCCACGCAAATTTGTGGCCGACAAAAATCATTGCGATTGTCTGTCATTTATGATCCACCATTCGTACAAAGAGTGTCGGTACCTTTTTGTTGTCTTCCAAGGAACACTACACTGCCTACTTCTAAATCACAAGTGTTTTCAACTGCTGCCAAATGGACAGACAAGTGTTGAGAGATATAGAGTTTGTCCGGAATAATAAATCTCTTGGCAGCTTCCGCCTGGATGGTATCCCACCGGCACCAGGTGGAGTTCCACAAACTGAAGTCAAATTTAACATTGATGCAAACGGCATCCTCTCAGTCAGTGCCAGTGACAAAGGAACCCGAAAGAAACAAGACATTACTATTACTTGTTGGATGTGATCAAGTCTTCATCTTATATTATTAAGTTTATAAGAGTCATATATTATATAGTTAAGTAATAAATTTATGTATAAATTAAAACTATTCGTATCACACACCACCGAAGAGATACGAATAGAATTGGTAACCGCAAAACAGTTATACATTTGTATGTACGTGTCTTCACATTGAGGTGTCTCCAAGAGACATATCCTTTAGTTAGTGTCTCATGTAAAACTATAAATACATTCTAAATATCTAATAAAGACGGTTTTCCTTTTATAAGATTACGAGTAATACGTTGAGTGTCAAGCAAGAAACAGAGAGAAAGAGATAAACAGAGTAAAATTTGTGTTGTCTGATCCTTAACAACTTTGAGAGTTAAAAGATCTACATTACTGGTGCCAGTACGTTGAAAAGGATGAGGTGCGTATAGTTTACAAACCAAACCACATTCATCAGCAGATTCATCGTCGGACGTCGAGCAAAGGTGGTGATGATGTAATCGATGCTGACTTCACAGACAGCAAATGACAAAACAAACTAAGAACGGCTTTGAATTAAATTTTCATACATCCGATGCTGTGGATGTGTAAACACACATGATTTGTAGGCTGGGTTGAATTGAGACACATGAATTGAGCAATGCGTGTGAAGATAATGTTTTTTTTTTTTTTGAACACAAACTTACTTTCATTCATACTTAATCTTCTTCAATACAATAGATAGAGGGAATTAACCATCCTCTTTGACACCAAGCATAACATACAAAACATAAATAAACTAAGCAAGATAGGTCTTCAATCGAAGATGACAGCGGATTCGAGACGATGCTCAAATGCGTCGGGGGAGCCTTCACGACAAAGTCGTATAGCTGTGGAATAGTCACATAATATGACGTTGAGGTCCAGTCCTCATCTACGAGAAACACCAAGGTGGTCTCGATTGCATCTTCAGGTCCCGTGGAGACCGCTCCGCAAGATAACAAACCGATGAGGAAACTGAAACAAACACTCGGACGCAAGACCGAGGAAACACCTCTTTCCATAGAAAGAGGGTAAGGTAGTAACAATTTCTCTTCAAAAGAAGAGGATGGCCGAACAAGAACCGAGTCCGATGAACGCACCAGTAACTTCATCCCAAAGGATAGATATGATCGTGTGATACAAAGAGCAGAGATCCTTATGAACCCACCTGAAATCTCTGATGAAAAATTCCAATAGCTCCAGACCATACAAATCTGACTCGTATCTTCAATTTTGGAGTTGGGCTTTAGGAAGCTTTTGCTTGGACTGGCAGGTTTGGTAGATCTAATGGGCCAAGCCCATTCATAATTGAAAAGCAGCCCACTACCCCAAAGATGCACGAAGCTTGGCTGTTCGACGGTGCCGTAGGAGAGGTCACCGGAGATACGTCGGAGAAAAACAGTGAAGCCGTTGAGGAAGATCCACGCAAAAGGAGAGGACACCACCTTAGGAGACGCGTAGAGTGAAGAATCGCCGCAGAAATTAAGTTCTAGTCTCGTGGAGCTTTGAGATCTGGTTCCTGAGGGTTGATGAGGAGCAAAACATACTGTGAAAATAGGCTCAGTCCTTACCAGAGACGGAAGGGGAGAGCTCGTCATGTAAAACCAATGCTCCAAAGGCGGATGAGAGAACGGGGCAAAGTCGACCTCGAGATTCGTCAGACAGCTATCAGGGGGAGGTTCGTCGGGAACTGTTCCTAAAAACCGAAACACAGCAGTGGCGAGAGAATCCTCTCGACTCATCGCTGGAGAAGAAGCCATCTGGGGAGAAAGGACCACCGGTAGATCTGAGACGAAGAGTCCTCGGCTTCGTCGTTGAGTCTGTTGGGGTCTCTCTCCTTCGATAGCCCGAAGGATACCACACAGTAACAAAAGATGAGGAAAGCGAGATACAGCCATAAGAGCGAGAGAGATAAACGTCGGAGATAGAGCCCCGCGCCGGCGAGAAACCGCTTCGCCGGCGCCGGAGAAAATAGATCTGGGTTGTGTCTCAAAGATCGTGTCTGGGAGAAAGTTGAAAATAGTAAAGGAGGTCAAGTAATTTAAAACTTGATTATTGTGTCAAAATAAACCATAAGGTGAAGATAATGTATTTGTGCCTAGTAAGAAGCAATGTTGTTACAGAGGATACTTTCAATATTATGATAAAAGATGTTTTAATCTTATTCTTCTCCATGTAACAGCGATTCTAGTATATGGTTATTCTCCATATAAATCTTACTATATATTAATTGAAAAGTTACTTAATTGACTTTTTCTTAGGTATCATTCATACGTGAAATTTAGAATTAATGTTGCTATATATTAATTGAGAAGTCACTTAAATGACTTTTGCTTAAAGAATCTTTGATGTTAAAATTTCTTTTTTAAGAATTTCCTTCTTTTCAAGAGACTACCGCTCAGACACTTGATGAGTTTCTTGGACATGACACCTGAATCTATTTATGCACATAAGAAAAACTCGGATAATCAATTTAATCTATACAAAAGAAGCATAAATAGATTAGTATATCTAAGATCTGAACAGTTTAATTCTGGGTTTACACCTTCAATTAAATGAATCACCTTTGCTTGGAGTAAATCACGGCATACGAATTCGTTCGCCAAGGGATGTGTCACCTCACGTCCACCAGCATGCTTTAAGGGACGTGTCCAACCCAATGTGACTGAACTCAAACACAGGGAACAATTAAAAATAAAACGTCAAACTCACATGACCCAACTTAATTTTTTTTTTTTTGAACAAACAGAGATTGCATTTCTCTAAAGAGTTTACCCACTAGGGGTGGAGTTTAATACAGACAGTGCGAGTGCTGATTTTGCCACAGTATCAGCCTCGACATTAAAGTTCCGAGAGATAAAGTTAAAGGAAATTACATCAAAGAAAGAGAGAAAATGATAGATACCAAACATGATACCGAACAGTTCAGGTTGATACCCACCCATCTTCAATAGCTTGATCAGGGACAGGGAGTCGGAGAGAACCGCCAGGGATCCGGACGTTTGAATATACGGCCAGGGTTACCGCACGATGAACAGCAATGGCCTCTGCCATAAGAGTTGATGATACATGGTTATGAGCTTCCGAGAAGCTGGGGAGAGACAGTGTCGCTTGTTCCGAGTATACTCCACCTATACCGCACCTTCCTGAGCCCGCATCCCAGGCTGCGTCCACTTTACAGACGAGAAACTATTTATCCATTCAAAAACCGATAAGCATGGTGTTTACATCTCATATTATAAGTTTATATACCAAATCACGCATATATAATTTAAACATGTAAAATAGTAATCTCATTCCGCGTAAAGCGCAGATAACTACCTAGTTTTATTTAGAGTTATTTTCACATATAGACACATTATGATTTTTTATTACACTGCAGGGCACAAAGTGCTACTGAGGTAGTTTTCAGTGGTTGAAGACAAATTTAACCTTCAAAAAGTGAAACCAAGGATGGGCAATTATGTAATTAGACGTGGGCTTTCTAGTTGGACTGGTTAGAGTTTTTTGAAATTTGAAAACAATTGGTTTGGTGGTGGTGGACGTGAATCTCATATGAGATTGGGTTTTATTTTTTTTTCTTTACTCATGAAAGTAATTGTTTTGTTTATTTACTCTTTTTATTTATTTCTAGTAAAAGTAAGAACAAAGAACTCAAAAACCGACGAACGGAGAAACCAACGAACAAGATTTCCGGACGGAGAAGACCTGTCGTCTCAAAGCGGAGAGTTTCAAAGGGCGAGGCTAAAGGTTGGATACTTTCCTTCCTCCCAGTTTCATTGATTTGGATTTCAAATTAGAGATTAGAGTTTCGATTTCTGGGTTTCGATCTTTTTAGTTTGGTAAAAGCCTCGACGTGAGGTGTTAGGATTTCGATTTGGAGGTACAGTTCTAGATTTATGCAAAACTCCCATTAGGATTTTGATTTGTAGATTAGCATTTCGATTTAGGGGTGCGGTTCTAGATTTCCAAGTTCTCAAAAAAAAATTATGGTTTTTGTTTGTTTTACAGAGATGTCGCAAACTGAAGAGGTGAATGGAGGAAAAGGTCAAAGCTTGTTGCTAGTTTTGGTGTTTTGACAAAACTGTGGTCGGATGTACACCAACATGTGTGTACATATGAACAACCAGGATTTTGTACATGTGTACACGCATGTATAGATACATAATAAGTAATGTAGATATGAATGTTCTTGTTGATAGGTTGACATGTATATGTTGTGTTTGTTGGTGTAGGAGTCAGTACATATGAACACTACCATTGCAAAATATGAATATAAGTAATGTAAACCTTCCAACATATAGCAATACCAATATATATTGAGAACCATTTAAAATATTATTATAAACTCAATCATATATATTTCATTGATGGGGTGGATGAAAATTGTTTAAACCAACCATCTGAAAGAGTGTGTACATATGGACAATAAAGAGAGTGTGTACATATGGACATTAGAGATCGAGAACTCGTGGATTGCAATATAACCATAAATGTGTATTTTTATGACTTTAAAAATTTGATTGGTTTATGTTAGATAGTTGTATGTAGTATCACTAGATGTATTTTGTGCTAGATGAATAGACTGGATCTTTGTGAAAAAAATACTCATGTGTACACATGCGAATAATATCCACGTGTATACATTAGGAACTTAGCTGTACATATGTACAACTAATGACCTAGTTACATGTTTGTATGGTTTGTAGTGGATGTGTGTATTGAATTCGTTTTGGTTTGCCGTGTTTCAATGGTTGCGAGTGGCCTGGTCTCGCGCGGTGGCGGAGTAGAAGGTGGGACTTGGGGGGAGTTGTTGGAACGGGCAGGGGGTGTACGCGTGGACGCCGAGGAGTGTACACGTGGATTAGTCGACTTATGTACACTGTTGGGGGTGGAAGTAGGTTGTCCATGTGGATTATGGATTCTTTGTACTCCGGCTGAGGAAGTTGTTGGTTGTCCATGTGGATACTCGTTAGTTCTTTTGAGTTCGGAGGCCAGTAGCTCAAAGAGGCTTGTGGGCGTGCTTGGTTGTTAGGAAAGAACTCCGTCAAAACATTGTTCTGCAGTTCTACCAAGGTCATGGAGGGGCTAAGCGACACGATCCTCAACATTTGTTGTTTGTCGATGGAGAAGTTTCAGTTACCGTCGTCTGCGGTTTTCCATTCTCTGGCAATTATCATACAGTGGTCAGCCATGGTGGTCACCTGCGAACAACAAAACATTCTTTAATTAGTACGAGTCAACGTTAATTAAAAAGACAATTATCTTGTTAATTATGTTACAAACTACAGCTTATTAATGTCCTGATTTCGCAGTAGATTATCTTGTTAATTTGCAGGTTAATGAGGATTGAAGGAGATGATTTTACGTAGAGAAGAGGATGAGGGAAGTTGGGGAACAATGGAAAATGATCTAGACCGTCGATTCCAAAAGATTGATCTAACGGTTTAGAAGGTAAGCAGAGGAGGTGTCTTTTCTAGATCTATGAGATTAAATCTCAAAATAAAGTAAAATCAAGGGATAGGGATAAATCCCGCCAGAAACAAAATAGAGAAGAAACTGGGTGCTTGATCTGTAACGAAATGGAAGAATTATTAGTTAAGAAAGTTACTAGAGTTAGGCCAAGTTGTTAGTTAAAGTGTGTAGGTAGAACAAAGTGTCCTAGAGTGTGAATAAAATAGGAAAAGTGTCCTAGAATGTAAATCTTTATTTTATTTATTTGGATCGAGTTAATCAGTTTCGAGTTCGACTATTTTATTATGGTTCATTATATACACTAACCACGGCACTCGAATATTTTTACAGTTCCGGTTTAAGTTCGGTTAAGATCTTTGGATTCCGGGTCAGATTTCTTACTGTCTTCTCTTCTCACCTGTTACCATCCCACCTTCCTTCTTCCTCTTCCTTAACTTAAAGGAAACCTAACTAACCGCTCCTCAACTCGAGGGTTTTTCTTCCTCCCTCCATAGCTCTCTTGTTTCAATCGAGGATCCTTCTCAGCTTTCGTCTAGATCGAGCTCTGTTGTCGATATCTAAGCTGCTTTGCGACTCTTCCGAAGTCATATGCTTAAAAAAAACTACTTTGATCTGCTGCAACCTCTTCTTTTCACAAGTATATACCTTTCTTCTTCTTCTTCTTTCAATTCAAGTTCCGTACAATTTGGACCTGGTCGTCGTTTTTGTCCTAAATTTTTTTAAGTTTGGTCAGATTTGATGTGTCTCTGATTTGACAATAAATACAACATACAATTCAACTTTGTGTCAACACATGACAAAACCAAACTGGCTTTGATTGGTTTCTGTGTCTTAATTCTTAGCTTTAACTCTGTTTGTTTGATTTTTATTTTTGTTTGGTCTGAAAAGTAGAATGGCACTTCGGCTACCTGCTTCGAAAGCAGCTGAAGTCGCGATAGGATCAATCGGATGCGGTTATGATTTAGCTATCGATGTGCGCTTGAAGTATTGCAAAGGAGGCTCTAAAGAGTCGCGCTTGCTCGACATCAAAGACGGAGATGACAGCTGTGACATTGTGTTACCTGGTGGTATCTCGATTCCTAATGTTTCAAAGTCTATCAAATGCGATAAAGGAGAGCGCATGCGCTTTAGCTCTGATGTTCTTTCTTTCCAACAGGTTCTAAAAAAGCTTCATCCTTTGTATTATACCCTTGATTTTGAATTACTACCAAAACAAAGTATGTAGCTGTTGTTGTTGTCAGTGCATCGAGTATTGGTTCGTGTTATTGCAGGTTTTGAGTAGCTTAAAACGGCCATAAGTTGAATTCATTAGCTAGTTTCTTGTAAATTTCTTTTACTTGTACCCTGATTTTGACTTCGTTCATCAAGTATTGGTTCGTGTTGTTGTAGGTTGAGTAGATAAAGAGGACTATATGTTGAAACCTTTAGCTAGTTTCTTGTGCATGGAGACAATATTTACTTCGTAGTGTTCTGGATGCGTAGTTGTTTACCTTTAATTTCCTTTTTGTTGTGGTTTTTTTCTAGATGGCAGAGCAGTTCAACCAGGAACTATCTTTAGCTGGTAAAATCCCTTCGGGTCTCTTCAACGCCATGTTTGAATTCTCTGGCTGTTGGCAGAAAGATGCAGCCTATACCAAAAACCTTGCTTTCGATGGAATCTTCATCTCGTTTTACACCGTTGCTTTGGACAAATCTCATATGTTACTCCGTGATCATGTCAAGCAGGCCGTCCCATCAACATGGGACCCTGCCGCATTGGCAAGGTGATGTAACACTACTTTATTATTGTTCGGAGTGCTGAGATTTGTAACTAAACATTTAAACCATATGTTTCTTTAACAGGTTTATAGATACTTATGGGACGCATATAATTGTTGGTGTTAAGATGGGAGGGAAAGATGTGATTTATGCCAAACAGCAACACTCGTCGAAACTTCAACCTGATGAGCTCCAGAAAAGATTAAAAGAGGTGGCAGATAAGAGGTTTGTGGAAGCTAGCGGAGTGCAGAACATGGCTTCAGATAGAATGCATCCAAGTAGTAAGGTGGAAGCAAAGGAGCAACGCCTGAGATTTGCTGATTCCAGTTCGCTCGGTTCTTATGCAAATAAAGAGGTGATTTCTATTTTTGTCAGATCTTAATATGGTACGAATATGAGTTTGTTTCGTTTCTCATGAGTTACATGTACTTGTAGGACATTGTCTTCATGTGCAAAAGGCGAGGTGGAAACGACAATAGAAACCTAATGCATAATGATTGGCTGCAAACAGTTCAGACGGAGCCTGATGCTATCTCAATGTCCTTTATTCCAATCACTTCTCTGCTTAATGGAGTTCCAGGAAGTGGATTCTTGAGCCACGCCATCAATCTCTATCTAAGATGTAAGCCTACATATTATTCTCCATTGTGTGCATTTTTAGTTTTTTTTATTCACGTATTTCTTCATAGTAGTGGTTTATATCACCTTTGGACTAGAAGTTTGGTATAATTATCATTTTAAGCATATTATAAAAGCATTGGGAGCGATTGGTTGGGATTTTACAAATGTCTTTAGCTTTAGTTCATGTATACAACCACAAAAATTACCAATCATGCTTCATTTAGTGTTTAAAGCTAAAGCCATAAAAAATAAAGAAATGATGGTAAGAGCTCTGTTAAAGCAAAAAAAAACAAGATATTATTACTACAAATCATGTAAATTTTCTACAGCTACAACCCAACCAATCATTCACATTGTCAAGTTCAGTCCAATAATATTTGAGTTTTGTTTTTGTAGATAAGCCACCGATTACAGAGCTACATCAGTTTTTAGAGTTTCAGCTACCAAGGCAGTGGGCTCCAGTGTTTAGTGAACTCCCTCTTGGTCCGCAAAGGAAGCAACAAAGCTGTGCGTCTCTGCAGTTCAGTTTCTTCGGACCTAAGCTATATGTGAATACCACTCCAGTATGAGCTTCTTTCATCCCAAAATATGTTTATGGCTTTGTTAGAAGTACTCGAGTCTTAAAGATGTTTGGTTTCTTATTTATCTACTTTCAGGTTGATGTTGGTAAGAGACCAATCACAGGCATGCGTCTCTACCTAGAAGGCAGAAGAAGCAACCGTTTAGCGATCCATCTCCAACACCTCTCCTCTCTCCCCAAGATATTCCACCTCGAAGACGATCCAAACAAAAGCATGCGACAAGCGTCTCACGATCGCCGCTACTACGAGAAAGTAAACTGGAAGAACTACTCCCACGTCTGCACAGCGCCAGTCGAAGCAGACGATGATCTTTCTGTAGTAACAGGCGCGCAGCTTCACGTGGAGAGCCACGGATTCAAGAACGTGCTCTTCTTGCGCCTTTGTTTCTCCAAAGTCATGGGAGCGACGAGCGTGAAGAACTCAGAATGGGATGAAGCGGTGGGGTTTGCTCCCAAGTCGGGACTCATATCGACGCTGATAAGCCATCACTTCACTGCGGCGCAGAAGCCGCCGCCGCGGCCTGCGGATGTGAATATAAACTCTGCTATCTATCCCGGTGGACCGCCGGTGCCTGTGCAAGCTCCCAAGCTTTTGAAGTTTGTGGATACGAGTGAGATGACGAGAGGGCCGCAGGAGTCGCCGGGGTATTGGGTTGTGTCCGGTGCGAGGTTGTTGGTGGAGAAAGGGAAGATCTCGTTGAAGGTGAAGTATTCGTTGTTGACTGCGATAATGGAAGATGAAGTGATAGAGGAAAGCTATGGAGGTTAAGAGCATGGTGGTTGTTGTATGTGTACATTTATTATTTCTAATGTAACGGTGTGTGTGTGTGTGTGATAGGACTACATGTCTTGTACATTTCATGTCTTGGATGAGGAGATTTTGTTCGCATGGTGTAAGTTAAGATACACAACTGTAATCTGCGAGCATGGCTAATGATTGCTCAAGTTCAAATCTAATATACACAGAGTTGTGTTCATGGTAACGAAAGTGTTATTAGATTTGGCTAATGATGCTCAAGTTCAAATCTAACCCCATAAGTCTTGTTTAAGAGAAAGAATCAGGAAAGTGTTTGTCATCTATACTATAATTCTAAAAGGTTAGTGGGACAACTAGGAAGAAAAAAAAGTAGTAATAGTCAACTTTGAAACACGTTAGAAAGTGTAATTAAGGAAGGCTGGCACTAAGAAAGAGAGATCAGCTCTCGTCACTCTTGACTTCTCCAAAACATTGAGCACGTCAACAACTATTATTTAAATTTAACTTGTATATATAAATACGATCATGTTCATCCATTAATCTCCACGCAGGAAGAAGAAGAGAAACAAAAGAGAGATCAAACAACATGTCATCTTCCCTGAAGCAGAGAAACCCAACTAGTTCCCAAGCCAATGACACCGACCAAGAGCCACCCGAGTCTCCACCTCCACAGCTAAGGAGACAACGTTCGACATCTCACCAAGCCATGTCACAGACCCTGACGTCAGCTGCAAACTTAGCCAACCTCCTTCCGACAGGAACCCTCTTAGCCTTCCAGCTACTCATACCTGTCTTCACAACAAACGGCTCATGCGAGTACGCGACTCGCGTTTTAACCTTAGTGCTACTGACCCTTCTCTCCATCTCATGTTTCCTCAGCTCCTTCACGGACAGCGTCAAGGCTGAAGACGGTAACGTGTACTACGGGTTTGCTACTCGCAAGGGTATGTGGGTTTTTGATTACCCTGACCCGTCCGGTTTGGGTTTGCCTGATCTAAGTAAATACAAGATCCGGTTCGTTGACTGGATCCACGCTGTTTTGTCTATGCTTGTGTTTGGTGCGGTGGCTATGAGGGACAATAACGCCGTGAGCTGTTTCTACCCGGCGCCGGAGCAAGAAACCAAGAAGGTTTTGGATATTGTTCCGGTGGGTGTTGGTGTTATTTGTAGTTTGTTGTTTTTGGTTTTTCCGACGAGAAGACACGGTGTCGGATATCCGGTCACCGGAGACGGAGGTCGCCGTTAATGATTCTTTAGTTTTTTTTCGTGTGTAAAGGTGGTTGACTTATTCGGTTGTCTGATCATTTCGTGTGTTGTACGTTTCTTCTCATGAGCTTCCTATCTCTTAAATATTATTGATAAATATTTAATTTGGTGGTTTGATAGTAACGCAAGCAAACCTTATATTATAATACACTCAAGGTGCGCTACTTTTTACAAAAATATCGTCGTTACTTGACCAATCATAGCAGCTTATCGATTCTTTATTATTGGGTATTACAGCTATGGCTATCCTATGTGATCATAGGCTGTTAACTTCACAAGCTTCTCTTAGTCAACGAACATGATCTCGTTTCGTTTCTTTCTCCGATCTACTCATAAGATATATGTACCTATGTGTCATCCCCATCAATGGGATGCTTTTCAATCAAGAAAGCTTTGTTATAACCTTCCCTTAAGACAAGAGTCTGGCTCGAATCTTGTGTGACACGTAATGGTGTACCAAAGCCGTGTTGAACCTCATCTCTATATATACCCTAAATACTCCTCTCCATTCTCCGGCAATCCACTCATCCTCATCCAAGTAATCAAACGAGGTTGACGATGGCTTCCGGTAACCTGTAGGGTCCGGTTCAGATATGAGAGTAGGATCGGATTCGGACTATGGTTCCGTATCCGGAAGCGTGGAGTCAGACTGAGTCACGAGAGGTGGAGGGAGAGAGTAGTGAAGCTCAGTGGAGTCTTCTAAAAACTCGTCGTCTTCAGCATGGAAACCTTCTAAATGGGAAGATGCAAGAATACGGTTTGCCATGACATATATAAACTCAAAATTAAAAACCGAAGTTGAACTAAACCAATAAACAGGTTTGAAACCGAACATAAACTCACATATATGGAAACAAAACCGAAGCGAAACCCAAATAGATAACCTAAAATCCAAAATAGTTATTACATAAAATATTAATTATATTTAATTTTTAAATTATCAAATATTTTCAAAATTATCTGAAATTATCAAAATTGAAACCAAACTAGACCTGAAAGTTTATCAGATACTAGATGGGTCTAATACGTTAATTGAACCAAAAATTGAAGTAAGCAAACCAAAATAAATCATATTTATTATAATTAACTACACTGAAACTTCTATAAATTAATAATGTTTGAGTTACACTAAAACTATAATTTTTTTTTATTAATTTATAAAAATATTAATTTATCGATATACTAATTGAATCAAAAATTCAATTTGAAATTATAAAATTATCTATTTTATAGAAATTTTTAGTATATATTAATTTATAGAATATTAATTTAAAGAAGTTATACTGGTTTGTATGTTTATATCACCAAACTAAACTGGAACCAAACTAATAAGCAAACGCCAAAGACTTACGTATAGTCGTATAGGTTGTTGATTTGAAATTCCGGTTCAACAATCGGTTCAATTTGATTGACCGACTCCCATCTTGCAGCCACAAGATGTAGTTTGGTTTAGATTCCAAATTTCAGTGAGAGGAATTCCATCTTGACCGTCGTTTAAAAACTCTGGTAGAAAAGATCGTCTCTCAGCCGTCGATCATCACCAACATTTGCCAACCAGTACCAAAAACAAAACCTGAATTTTCCAATCCCAGAGCGACCTATTTTTCCATGTGCGATGTACTAAGAAAAGGCACTATATATGATCAAAACATGACTCGAAGAAGAAAAGCAAGCAAGCAAGAAGAAGACAGACAGCTTTAATTATCACAAGAGAGACCAAACGAAACTGTGAACTTTTGTCTGAAAAAACAAAATGGGAAGCCAAGGAGGATCCATAGTGAGGAAACCAAGGTTTCTGTGTCTCCATGGGTTCCGTACAAGCGCAGAGATAATGAAGATACAGCTTCACAAATGGCCTAAAGCTGTTATCGACAGACTCGATCTCGTGTTCCTCGACGCGCCTTTTCCTTGTCAAGGCAAATCTGATGTCGACGGAATCTTCGATCCTCCTTACTACGAGTGGTTTCAATTCAACGAGGTTCAGTCTTTGCTTTTCTCTTTTGTTTATATTCACGATGAAGCTTCTTCCTGGTGTAAAAATTGACGTTGGAACGTTTTAAAAAAAATATCAGGAGTTCATTGAGTATGAGAATTTCGAGAACTGTTTGGAGTATTTAGAAGATCGTATGATCAAGCTTGGTCCCTTTGATGGTCTCATTGGCTTCTCTCAGGTAATATCTACATTTTGATAAGACGAATTAATTTAGTGACTAAAATTTTAGACTATCTAGTAGAGATTTAACGAGTCACATGTTCTAAGTCATGTTAAGAAGACATTTATTATCCCAAAAAGTTAAATTACAAGGTTCGGGTCCTACGGGATGTACGGACCTACGGTGCTTCAACAGACAGCATAACGATTCTCTGGTCATCAACTACTCATAAATCATAACAGACTGCAAAGTTTCTCGAGTCCTAATCAATACTGACCTTTTAGTCAGTATATCTATTGTTATGCGGTCTCTTTGTAGACCCATAAACTCGTAACCATTTAAAAAATTCTACATTTTGATAAGTTGCATATCATTTCTCTGAAAAAACTCCGTATTTGATTTATTCTTTTATATTGCAGGGGGGAATCTTGTCTGGGGGCTTACCAGGACTGCAAGCCAAGGTATGTCTACAATGTTGCTTTTCTGTTTCGTAATACATTTATTTGATCAGTTTTTTTTTTTGGAGTTTTTACAGGGAATTGCACTCCAAAAAGTGCCAAAGATTAAGTTTATCATCATTATTGGAGGAGCTATGTTCAGATCTACCAAGGTTGTGGAGGATGCTTATTCCTTTTCCATCGATACTCCCTCCCTCCACTTTCTAGGTAAGTTGATATGATCTACTATATAAGTGGGGTGTGCAATTGGTGCTTGAATCTGGAGAGTGTTTTTTTTGTAGGAGAGACTGATTTTTTGAAACCTTACGGAATAAAGCTGATAGAGTCGTTCAAGAATCCGGTGGTCGTCCATCATCCCAAAGGTCATATTGTCCCCAGGATC
Source organism: Brassica rapa (assembly GCF_000309985.2). Lineage (NCBI taxonomy): Eukaryota > Viridiplantae > Streptophyta > Magnoliopsida > Brassicales > Brassicaceae > Brassica > Brassica rapa. Next base: position 15,651,593 of record NC_024802.2, on the reverse strand, counting down.
GACGAGAAGAGCTTGGAGAAAGTCACGGCGTTCCTCGAGACCATAGAGAACCTGGTGATGATGGAGGAAGAAGACAAGGATGGTGAAGAAAACATTTGTTCTCCAATATAGAACTCAGCTTATAATGAAACAATATTTAATGAATAATTCTTACGAAATAATTCTTTAGAAATTTATCGTGAAATGACTGTAAATTATTGTGAAAAATCGTTATTACCAAAAACAATAATAATAGACGTTTTATTCTTTTTATAACCTGTTTTTATTTTTTTTGTAACTTTCATAACCTGTTTTTTTTTCCTTTACATTTCATTCATTCTTGGTGGTATAAGACAAATCCAAAGACAATCCAATCAAATGGTGAAAACAATCTTTCACAGTTACAAGCAAATTCTCTTATAATTTTGTAGCTTTCCCTAAGCAAGGCATCATCCTTTGCTGCATTTAGCCCTCAAAATACTACACCAAAAATTTTATACATAAAACTGCTTCAAATTTGATAAGAAACATTTACCCTGACGAGGCTGCATGGAAATTGGAGAGCATGAGCAATATCCATGAAGCATCCTGGAGATCAGAAACATGATGACATCCAAACAAACTTCATATTGTGTATCGATGCATGCCAGAATGCAATCCAATATCTCCGGATGGACTGTCCTTGATTTCAAACTTTTGTAGTTTATGATATGATTTCAAACTTTTGTAGTTTATGATATCAACTGATAGAGAGCGGAAGCTATATGATTCAAAGATCAAGGGTTTGATCTCGAAACCGGTATCTTGTGATCGAAGGTAACTCAGAAAACAAGATTGATAGGGCACAAATACTCTTTGCACTGCCTTTTGCAAAGCTCTTTAAAACCTAAAAACTTATAATTTTTTATTATCAAATCGTCTCCTTACATTAAGCGAAAGCACCTCTATTTATAATAGCCTAATAAAACATAAACCTAAGAGGATTTTAACATCCTTTTATGAAATAGGAAACACTGAAAGAAAAGAAAAAATCTCATAAAACGGAAAAGAAGTATTCCTAAAAGAAAGAGGAGTTGTGATCGTTATCGATCTCAACCCTTAAGAACATATCTCAGAGTCAGAGCCATGTCACTGTCCCAACAAAAGCTGTACTAACTGAACTCGCAAGCCTACTTGAAATTAGTTTATCTAAGCAAGGTGTTGGTCTGACTTGGTCAAGAGTTTTCTTCATATACATCAGATTGAAGAAGGCTTCAAGGTTTTTGTGGACAAAAGTGCGGAAGGAAATGGGTTTTGGCTTCGTAACTGGGCCTGTTTGAAGGCACTATATGATCCAATAATAACAAGAAGTGAAAGAACCAAAGATGAAAGCAAATTCTATTGTTTACGGCCGTTGATCTTTGATTTAATGGGGGTTGAGATTGAAGATATGTGCATATATTCAACTGTCCTTTCAACATGCTTTCTAAAAAAAATTCTCCAGAAGGCAATCTTAATAAAATAGATACTTTTTAATATGCTTTAAAATTTCCAAAAGGCAATTGTAGAATATTGATCCTTCAAAATAATCTTTGCAGCTAGCAATGAAAAGGATCAATCACATAAAAGACCAATAGTTTGGGGTGTGTGAATAATAATATTCGTCGGCCATGCTAGAATTATTTTTTTTTTTAAATGATTAGTGATTTTGACATTTTTGTTATTCCTTAATGTGAGAATTATAATATTCACTAACTTTAGCATAATTTTTTTTGACATTCGAAATTTCGAATCAAATCTTTCACTAAATACATAAATCAGTAACACCTAAATAATGCACTGAGTCTTGCAGGTGCCAATCCGAGGGGGACCAAATTACAATATATTTGTAATGGGAGTACTGTACTATTATTATTGTTTTGATAGGACATTTAAAAATCATGGATCTAAATTTTATGCATTATTATATTAGTGCAAAGATGACACCACAACTGAGTAATGCAGAAGATAAATCAAGAGACAAAATAGATACAAGCAACTAACTATTGTTTTATTAGAAATCACCTAAATAATCTATTACAAGACTTGCTTATCAGCTTTACACAACATGTTAACACCCTAACATCTGCTATTGAAAGATTTCTAATCTATCCAAACTTGTCTATCTGTCGTCAGTACTTCAGCATCTGCTTCAGCACGACCCAAGAACATCCCTAAAGAATTTTCACTATTCCTCTATAATAATAGCCAGTGTCTTATTGGAATACACACGACTCAATAACTCTTTTATAGTGATCTCCACATTCCTGAAACCCTAATCTCCAAGAAACATGGATATGGACAATTTCCATATCAATAAATACATTTTCCTTTTCTTAAAATGCACTTATTCCTCAAGACATAAACTTGCTCCCAAGTTTATTTCTTGTCTTTTCTCCACGGTATAAACTTGCTCCTCAAGTTTATTCCACGCCACCTCAGCATATTGCGTCCACATGGTCTCCAACACTCCGCATGCCTCATGGTTCACTCTCTGACACACACTACCTCAGCAACTACTTCAACGACTACGTCAAGACATAAACCCTCAGTTTATCCTTCTCCATCTTAGCATATCTTGCATCCACATGGTAACCCACCAAATAATAACGACTAATGCATCTAACATCAATAACTTCGTCGCCTAATTAGTCACGAAAGACTATAGACATACGAGTTTTACTTGCATCTTCATATCATATTGACTTTTGTTTATTAGCTTAGTGGCCAATCCTCAACATGTCCCCCGACTTAGTATGCCTAGTTTCTAATTAACTCCTAAGAATGAAAAAGTGGTCTGAAAATCACTAAACTAGAAGACAAATACTAGAAAAGGTTAGCACATTATGTCTATTTCCATACGAACTTACATGTTCAAGAAAATTGTTGCTGTCAACACCATTGAGATTGGTAAGAGCGTTGGTTCCAGGAGTGTTGATAGTTGCCTCTGCCACGACACCATTGCGGCCACGTTCACGACTTTTTGTTTGCGTGTTCCCTATTTTATAACTCCTACATTTCAACCAAGTAAATAGCAATCTTAAAATTTAAAACAATGGATAAAACTTAAAAAAAAAACCTCAATTAACAAATGCCAACATAAAAGCATGAACCAAACTCCATTAACCTGATAAACGAATGATAATTTTACGAAAATATATAAATTTGGTTATTAGGGCACACGACTAACATAATTATCAGATGTTGCTGAAATATTCGTAAGAACACATCTTTACAAAAATCTTAAAACGTACACAGACGCTTTTTTCTTTTAATTTTCAGAGAAAAAACACACGAGCACTTACACGCACTTATTAGTATAAGTTTCTTAATTTTTTTATTTCGCTTACAATTAATTCAATATTTGGTGAGACTTTATTTAACTAAAATAGGTTATATTAAAGGTTGATAACATGTAATACAAAAATATGTCACATAAATGTTAATAGTGTTGATACGATAAGCTTAACACTAAACTAATACAACCATCATAATGCATCATCATCGATTCTTTTTTTTTTTTGCCAAATAAATCATCATTGATTCTAGATAGTCGGCGTTACATTTCTTATATTATTTTACGGCAACCAAAAGTGGTCGTACGTGGCTCTTCCGGCGTCACAAATATAAGTTGTTATGACTTAGGGTTGGGAAAAAAGACGAGTTCAAGTTGGTCCAACACCATAAACATATAAGTAGCTTTTGCAACTTGGTACTTCATGATTTCGTATTATATGTCTATTATATTTTTTAATATTATATATCTATTATATATTCTTACAGATTATTTATTTTTTGTTTCTCTTGATAGTAACGACGAAGAAATTCGACACGAGTAACAATTTGGAATTTCTTTTCGGTACAAACCAACTAGTGTAAGTTAAATCGTCTCTAATGGTTTGTTCTATTTTTTATTTTAAAATAAAGTAATTCTATAATAGAGTTCAATTCTACTTTAATGGTACTTTATTTTAGAGTAAAAAATAGAGCGATGAACAAAAATTAAATAAGTTATTCTATATTTGGAGTAAACTTTTTTTTTACTCTATTATAGAGTGAAAAATAGAGTACCATTGGAGTATTTTTACTCCAAATTCTATTTTAGAGTGGAAAATAGAGTGGGGTTGAAGATGCTCTTACAACACATCTTTCTATGATACAGGTAATTTCCTTTTACAAATTTAAATCATGTACTATTTAAGCAACTATTAACAATGATATATTTCCGTCAACTAACTATATACATTTTGTTTTGGAACACTCTTATATACTCTCTCTTCTCTCTGTTCCTACAAGATCCATGTTTTAGAATTTTCACATTTTTTTAATAAAACATATTAAAATTTAGCTATAAATGTATATTTTTTGTAATTTTATATTTCCTATATTTTTAAACTACTAAATTTTAAGAAATGTAATTAATGTTTTTGAACTTCACAATTTTTCATTATTAATTGACAAAATTTACATTGAAAATATAAAATATGTATTTTTTTAAAACAATTTTTTTTTCTAGAATATAAATAATTTAGCAACGGAGGGAGCATGCGTTTATTTACGCACTGATACGGCAACTTGCTTCTTGTGTGTCCTACTTGTGCGGTTGTGCACATTTGGTTTAATATTGGATTAAAAAAATCGAGCCTACACAGTGGCCGAAGACGCCAACCATATAAACCACTGGCGCACATAAATTTTTTTCTTTTTTTTTTGGGTGCAAATGTTAAATAGCACATAAATTTCTTGTTACTGACTTTAATACTAGGCAAATGCATACATGAAAAGAAACAGAAGCCGTATATATAGAAGAAACAAGACTAAATACAGTTATATATAGCTTAAGAAACAAGACTAAATTCAGTTATATTTAGCTTAAGAAACAAGGCATGAATGTAATGAATGCGTAAACCGTTTGCCGCAAAAAAGTTGGCATAAAACTGCAATATAGTTGATAATATCTAAACATATGTCGACAGATTAGGAGACACGTCAGTTCTAATAAGGACATGTGAACCTGAAAAATCGTATAGATCGGAAATTTAGTTTGATCAACCGATCAGAGCCAACGATCAATACAGAGAGAAAAAAAAACACTTAACTTGGATCTCTTCGATATCCAGCAAAAATATTATTAGGGTAACATTAGAAACTTTAACAAAAGCATTTTTTTTTGGTTATTTGCGATGCCTGAATCAACATCTAAAAACCCACTAAATACCTAACGAATTTTAAATAAATAAATCTAACATTAAAATATTTATAATATATTTGATAACACGTATTCATGATCAATTATCTAAAAATGAAGTGACTATACTGAATTATGATTTCTTTATCAGATTGATTCTCCATCGTATATATCTTGCATGTGTGTTGGATACTTGGATCACCACCTTAATTAAAAGCGATCGTCATGAAAAAGTTTACAAGGCAACCATTGCAACGATTGTGGAATAGTCATTGTAAACGATTGTTGAATAGTCATTATACAGTAGTTCATAAATAAAGTCATATTAACTATCATGGTGCACAAAAGAAAATAACAATGTTGCTTTAAAGCTCTTGTGGAAGCTGTGGATATGAGATCCGGTTAACTTATTTTACAAGACCTAGAAACAATCAAGGTCAAATCATTTGGGATTGCGAGGTGGCTAGATCGACCATAGGATTGTAACTGGTTTTCGCACCATTTGTCACTTTGACGTTAATGTATTTTTCTGACTAATTTCAAGTGTGAGATCTGAGACCAACAAAAGTTTATGTAAAACGACTAGCTAGTAAGACCGAAAATTGTATATGTTTTTTATTAATTTAGGGGTATCTCAGGTTTATGAAATTTGTTCAAACAAATCTTTAATGAAAGGTGTAGATCTTTTTCTGAGTATTCATGAGTAATAGGTCTATATATGCATCGCCATACGATTAAATGTACTAAGATGCCTTCGAGACCAAGTTTTTTAGCAAGCTAAAATTCGCCGCTACTAAACCAAAAATTGCATATGTTTGTCAAAGTATCTAAAACTGGTTTAATGAACGTGCAGACGAAACACTCACAACTCTCAAGTATGGTCTCTTTACAAATTTCGTATCGTGCACAATCACATCGACAATAGAACGGGATAATAGTTTCGAAGTGCTCGATGTAAGTGCATAACATGGACCAAACAGTGACTCCAAAATGGGTAAATTGATCGATCGCACTCGCATACTTTATAGGTGTGTACGTGTGTGGCTACTATGTATCATCATTCACATGGAATGACTTTGTGAAGATAACTTGTTGAGCTGCGATTTGTAACATTTTTATTTAAAAAAAAAAAGTTAAGCGTGAGTGTCTTAGACCAATCAATGTTCAACGAATCTCAAAGGGAGATAGTACTGACGAATAAGTTAGCTCTGAAAATGAGATTTAATTTAACACACAGCTTTATGTTGTAACTTAGTTTTTTTCCAAAATTCGAATGCAGAATCGACGTATTAACCTTCTCGTACCACCATACTATTACCATTTAGTTTTTTAGATTTCTGAAATTATGAATTTTAAGTTTGAAATTCTGCCAAGAGAAATAAATATTCTTATAGGATATATGTTGTCTATGAAAGATAAGCCCGCAATTATAGGACATATACATCAATATCAATATATAATAACAATATGGGTGCACACACTCAAAGAAAAGTAAGAGTAAAAAATAGGACGCTGACAGATCCGGAAAGAGCTAGAAGAGAAACGTGACAATTGTTTATTCATTAAAGGAGACAACTAGTCAATGCTTTAACTGTATTTCTGGTCTATATGGTCAAGTCCGAGCTGGACATGTGTCGATTTCACTTTTTCTTCTTGCTTCCATGCACTTCTTTTCCTTTTTCTAATTTAATATTTACTCGATAAAAACTACGTGAATTTAAAGGTTATTGGTTTTGATGAATAAATGATTAGGGAAAAGATTTATTTTTAGTTTTATAACGTCACTAAAATATTTTGGAATAGCATTTCAATGGAGATCGGAGCCTAGTGTCGTCATTGACCAAGTCCAAGTGTACAGTGACTAGAGCAGCCTGAGTTACGGCTTTATGCCAGCATTAGAAGCCCTACATGTCTCACTCAATTCAATTATATAATTCTAATTGAAATCTAATTAACGCAGTAATCGATAATTCAGTATTATAATGGGGGTCATGCTTCCTTTGCATTACTATATAAAACCCTCTCTCGCCTCCTTAGTAATCACCGTGCTCTCTTCTCCCTTCTTAATTCGCTCTCACTCTATGATATCTCGTTTATTAAGGTGCTTTTTAAACTTTCAGTTTTATTTTCTGTTGTATTGTTTGAGACTCTCTCTCACCAGTAGTTTGAGAAGGGGGAGGATGTGAGTTTATCGTTTAGTAGATCAGCTGCATGAGCTTTAATTATCAAACTTTCTGAATTGCAGATCCAAGTTTTATTGTTTTCCTTTCATTTTAGTACTAAAATGTATTAACATTAGTGAAATAAAAGAAGAGTATTAAATTTGGTTTGCATGTGTACGAATGAAGTTCATGAGGGGTGATAGATGGATCTGTCTCTTTTTTTCAGGCTTGGTTTCTCATCCCCATTTACTTTTATTAAGATGCATATGTTTTATCCTTGATCGTATTTTTTTTATGCTTTTTGGTATAAAATATCTGACTAAACAAATCTAATGCATGCATGATCGATCCGTGTTTCAAGTAGTGTGATTGTCATTTTCCGTTGTAATTGTACTTAGTGTCCATGTTCCTTTTTACTTATGAACAGCTTAACAGTAGTTATGAGCATAAGATAAAAGCAAATTTATTTTTGTTCTTGGCTAACGAAACTGATAAAAAGAAAGAAACACATTTTTTTTACTCTCTTGTGCTTTTTCATTTCGTTTTACTGTATCTTCTTTAGTCATACCTAAGAGAGTTTTGAAAGAATCATTAAAGTCACACTTTAAGGTACACATAAGTTTACTAAAAATTATATGCCCAAAATATATGAAATTAAACTTGTTTTACTGTTTGTTCAAAAAAAAAACTTGTTTTACTGAAGAAAAGTTAAGAATTCTATTGATTGGATACAAGCAATTCTATATTTTCTTAGATGACTAAAAATATAAAAGGTACTTTGCTGTTGCATAAACTTGCACCACATGAATTTTGATTCATATATATGTTTATATCCACATATCATGAATTTTGAATCTGAAAGTCATATGCCTTTATTAATTCAGTGCTACCTTTTAACATGGAGCTGCAATGGTTAAATAAACTGAAGAGAAGCAGGGTCGCTCGAGTTGTCTCTCATGTCTAGACCATTTGTGAGAAGGGATTTACTGTTTGCACCATCCACCTCACCAATCTCTAAATCTGCCATTAGTATTATGCTCATTTAAGAAAATTAGCATCTAGAAAATAGGTACATAAAGTGCATGAATGACTTTTGCAGATGCTGTACACATAATTTTTTTTTATAGAATCAGTTCATGCTGGTTCTCCAAATCATATACAGTTTTGGACATATATTTTTCCCAAGAGATGTCAAACTTCTATATGGATTGTTAGAAGGTTTTCATGATATCTTAGAATTTGTAGCTTGCACTACTTAGCTACATTAGTTCACTTGTTAAAAGTTGGGAAGTGGGGGAGGTGCTGGGTTATTCCCTTCTCATCGATGGTCTAGATGTGCGAGGTGACTCTCATAGTGTTAAAGAGAACCGGTAAAAGTGAGTGTGGTCACAACAAGCCTCAACAACAATAGTATTTCCTGAAAAGGTTAGAAAATTTTCACCTTGTGAAATTATTATATTGCTAGATTTCTCGACCAGTTTTGGGAGTTGTTTTTCAGGTTGAGTAGTACATCATGCCACTTTTCAAACTTAACGTAAATGATAGATGCAGAAGCAAGTAGCAATGATTTTATTGCAAGAACTAAAGAAGTCAGGCAAAAGAAGAAGAAACAAAGTGTGTTTATCGGTGACAGATCAATAACGTGACCGAAAGGTTTTACCATTTGACTTGTTGTCGTCGTTGATTCTCTCATTATATTCATCCATTTCATGCTGCAAGAAAACCCAATGTATTAATACATTTCTTGTAAATTGATACGTACCATTACTCGGTAGATTATAACCACAAATGAAAGACTATGTACATCTGTATACTTAGCCAATGAGAAGATGAATATAATTACTTCTTATCCATGAATGATATTAGCCCAAAACAAATATAAGTGATGCTAGATAGCCTAAATAATAAATTTTATTTTTGTATAATTGTATGACATTCATTGAAACTATTGTTTCCACAATTTAACATGTTTACCAAAAATATATATATATATTGTTTCCACTTTTTGTGAAGAAGTGCATGTTGATTTTTTTTTTTGTGCATGTTGATTTAACATTAGTCACACTCACGTACTCTATTGTATACCCAAACCCGACTGCAACATTGGATGTATGAACAATTTAGTAAAATTAAATAAAAATTTTGGTTTAATAATTTGCGGACCATTCATGTTTATATAATTCCGAAAAAAATTGGAATCCAAAACTAATGTTTATGCCGATGACCAGCTCTGCTAGTGTGGTAAATAGGAGTCCGTGACAGGCCTGCAGCTGAGTTATTTACTTCATACCCAAATTCTAAATCCATCAACAATATATATTGATGTATTTAGGCAATCAATCCATGACCAAAAATATCACAATCTTTGTGTTTGAACCGGTCAAACACATTCAATGTGGAGACAAACGAAATAAACGGTGTAGGCCTAACTGCCTAACGTATGGTTAGTGGTTACACCTAGGCATGGCCAAAATAACTGAAACCGAAGAACTGAATCAGAACCAAACCGAAATACCCAAAACCGGAACCGGACAAATACTCTCAAATATCCGAACAGCTTCTATATTTTTATATCCAAAATAACTAAACCGAACCGAAAACCGAACGGGTATCCGATATATATATATATATATTAATTATATATATACATATAATATAACTAAATATATATTTTTAATTTAAAATTCTATTAAAAGTCTCTGAAAATAGTTGAGAATAACTAAATTATTATAAAGTATCCAAACTACCCAAAGTATCTGAAACTATCCGGATAGTTTTATCCGAAATATCCAAATTAATCTGAAATATCCAAAAAAATTATCTAAATCATCCTAATTATTTGATATTTTACCCTAAATAACCGATATTTTATCCAAATTATCCGAACTATCCGAATCCGAATCGGACCAAATGAAAACCGATTTTTTCGGGTATTTTCCGGTTCCTATATTTACTATCCGAACCGAACCCGAAACTATCCGAACCGAACCGAACAGAAAATAGGCCAAGTAGTAAATGAATCCTCTAGTTTCCTATCTAAACTATCCGAAACCCAAAATACCCGAACCGAACCGTACCGAAATGCCCATGTTTAGTTACACCTTTACACTCATGCAGTTTTTAGGAAATATCTTAATGGGCTACGAATGGGTTTCTTCCTTTATCTATCTTCGGCCTTTTGACTTTAAACGTAAGGGTAAAACGGTAGTTTCACCTCGCCCCTGATCCATCGCTGCGTATATATAAAGTCGCCTGCAAAAACTAGGGTATAAAAGCCCCAAATTATTTTCTCCGCTCCAAGAGAACAAATCCTTCGCAATCGACCCAACGGTACCCATCCTTCTTTCACGTCGCCGGAGATCGGTAAATCGTCTCTAATTTTCTCATCTCTCTCTCCAATTTTAAGATCTTAGATTCGTCTATCGCAGACTTTTCAGATTCGTTTATTTAGTTGCGAAATTCGATTTTGAGTTTTGTTTGGGATTTGTATGTAGGTCGTTAGATAATGGCGACGTTTGAGCTATACAGGAGATCGACGATAGGGATGTGTTTGACGGAGACTTTGGACGAGATGGTTCAGAGCGGTACCTTGAGCCCTGAGCTAGCTATCCAAGTCCTTGTTCAGTTTGACAAGGTGACTGATCTTGCAGAGTCTTTTGTTTTTAATTTGTGTTTTTTTGTCTGATGTCTGTGTCCTCCTTTTGTAGTCCATGACTGAAGCTCTGGAGAGCCAAGTCAAGACCAAGGTGTCTATCAAGGTGATCTTTTAAGTCTTGTTGCCCTTTTTTTATTTATTTATTTGTTTTAAATCGTGTGATTGTTAGTTCTAAACAATCTTGCTCTACTTCGTTTTGGTTGGTTTGAACCTGATGCAGTTATTCATATTTCGTGGAAAAATGTTTTAGAGTTGAAAGTTTAAGATTCCACATTTCCACTAAATGTTTCATGCATTATGTCTAGTTTTGAGTTTCTTTTGATGGCAATTTGATTTAATTTGTATGGATACAGTTATCTGCATGATGATTAGATTGTTTATCTTGATAGAAACTAGCATTGTCATGAATTCTATCAAGATTACTGTTTGTTTGGACGTTAACTTATATATATGAATAACAGACTGAAGCTATCCGTTTTTTAAAGTTCAACATGAGATTAGGCTGTATGGTTTATAAGTAGGAGCTGACATATGTTACCTCAAGATTATCCAGATTATTGTCAATCCATAAAGCTTAATCTCAAGTTATTTATGCTACTGTTTTAGTGTGACTATTGGTAGCCAAATATTCGCACAAGATAAGAGAGTGTTGGCAGATGAAACAACCAGATACTTAAATATTGTTTTGTTGTTTCTTGTACAGGGGCACCTGCACACTTACAGGTTCTGTGACAACGTCTGGACCTTTATATTACAGGACGCAATGTTCAAGATTGACGACCGTCAAGAGAATGTGAGCCGGGTCAAGATAGTGGCATGTGACTCTAAGCTGCTCACGCAGTGAGAGATGTATTAGATTTTGAGTTTTCTTTTTTACTTTGTAAACTCAGGCACTTGCTATATGTTGAGAGCTCCATTTGCAGCCATCAATTTAGCCTTTTATATGTACATTATCGGCCCAAAGACATATGGGACTCTGTTGCTATGAGAAAGTTCGTAAGATTCACCATCTCTTTTACACTTAGTGTTCAACTCATCTCTTGCTTACTTGTCCTCTAGTCAATGTGAAAGCTGTCTTCTTTTGGCGGTTTCCGATGTTTGGTCGCCATTACTATATCAGATGTGTTTATGGTTATCTAAAGTGAGAAATAAATATTGTCGGTCTTATTGAGTATGATAAAGAGCAATGGCTGTTTACAACAAGATTGAGAGATGCTGCTGCTGTTCAATATAGTTCACTGGGGAAAGATAACAAAAAGTGCGGTTTACTCCAACGTTCTTGAAGATGCAGAGGAAGTATATTTGAGAATAGACATAGATCATCTTCGTTTTCATCACTCAAGTCCTTTTGGATCTCCTGTCCTATGCTTTTAGCTCTCCACGTGCAACTTGTGTTTATTATATTCATGGTTGTCATTGGGTTACACTAAAAACCAGAGAAATTCCGGTCCGGAATGATGATTTCAAGCGTCGTAAACCGGGTATAATTCATGACTTGGGCCATATCAACGTCTTGTTAAAAATGGGCCCATCAACAAACACGGAATCATAATACTCACAAACCTTCTTTCTCGTCTAGAAGCTTTTACCAGAATTAGTAAAAAACGTGAACCAGGAGAGCACACGAGAGCTGATCGGCGATCAGCAGAGTCAGCCAAATTAGCGGTGAACAGTCGGGAGGAAGGGAAGGGATGATGATCTCTCAATTCTTCGTCCTATCTCAGCGAGGAGATAACATCGTCTTCCGTGACTGTAAGCTCCCTTTCTCTCTTCCTATCTCATCCTCTCCGCTTCTTCTTTCGTAGTCGAGACTTATCGTCACCGTTTCGTCAGATTTTCTCCATCGAAGCTTCTCTAAGCTCATTGATCTGTTTGATCTACACGAATTTCGTATCTGCTCGCATAAATGTTTAGCAGAATTTTCCAAATTTAGATTTTACCATAAACAGATTAGGTGTTGTTGCATCCATTAGATGATTCTCTATATGTAGTAGAAGAGCGCATGCGATTTGATTGGATCAAACTAGAATTTTGAAGATATGTATCGTTTTTCATTTGCTACAGATCGAGCTGAGGTACCAAAAGGCAGTACAGAGACATTCTTCCGTAAGGTCAAGTTCTGGAAGGAGGATGGTAATGCAGAGGCACCACCTATTTTTGTAGGTATCCTCGTCCTCATTAGTGAGTGAATAGTCAAATGTGACAAATCATAACCTTTTTTAATGAAAATTAATTGAACTGTTAGTGGTGGTGACTGGTGAACATTCTTTCTGTTTGTTTCTGAGCTCTAATGAATCTAACTTTTTTTTTTCTTTTTCGTTTTGCTGTGTTTCTTTATAGAATGTCGACGGTGTGAACTACTTCCATGTCAAGGTTGTTGGTCTATACTTCGTTGCCACTACGAGGGTTAACGTCTCGCCTTCTCTGGTTTTGGAGCTTCTACAAAGGATCGCTCGTGTTATTAAGGACTACCTCGGTGTTTTGAATGAAGACTCTTTCAGGAAAAATTTTGTGCTTGTCTATGAGTTGCTTGATGAAGTCATTGTAAGTGTCATCATTAGCAAGTGTATTTATGCATAGTAGCGAATATTACTAAACATGGCCCTTTGATTAGGATTTTGGCTACGTGCAAACTACATCAACCGAGGTTTTGAAATCCTATGTATTCAACGAGCCAATTTTGATTGCTCCTGCACGCCTTCAGCCTATCGATCCTGCTGCCATCTTCACCGTAAGATTGATTTCTTTTTTTTCTTTTTTATGGTGTATGTTGAATGACTCCTTGAATTAATGTTATGCAGCAAGGATCCAAAAGAATGCCTGGAACAGCAGTTACAAAGTCGGTTGTAGCTAATGATCCTGGGGGTCGGAAGAGAGAGGAAATCTTTGTGGACATCATCGAGAAAATCAGTGTTACTTTTAGTTCAAGCGTGAGTATTTACTTTTTTTTTTTTATATCATTAGTTACGGAAGTCTTGTCATGTTAGTTTTTTTTTTCCTGGAAAGTTTCCGTAACTTTTCTGATATCTGAACAGGGTTATATACTGACTTCTGAGATTGATGGCACCATTCAAATGAAGAGTTATCTTTCTGGCAATCCAGAAATTCGTTTAGCTCTTAATGAAGACCTAAACATAGGAAGAGGAGGAGCATCAGTATATGGTATTATTGCTTATTTCATCCCATTGTATCAAAATTATTATCTTGAGAAGGATTCTACTTCATACTCTATTTTTCACTTTTTTGATTTCTTGGTGTCTGTTCCGTGACATTTGGGCATTGAGAATGCTTAAAACGTGAACTAAGCTCCATGACTCCACTCATAGCTTCCTTCATAAACGATTCTTTAGGTTATAGCTACTATTGTTATATTCTGCGTCTGTGAGGCAAATCATTCATTATTGACATCATACCCATAAAGTTGGTTCGATCTACTATTAAGGTAACATTCACTATTGAGGTATAAATTCATTCTTTTCTTGCAGATTATAGGAGTTCTTCAGGTTCAGGGGTGATACTTGATGATTGTAACTTTCATGAGTCTGTTCGTCTTGATAGCTTCGACTCGGATAGAACTTTGTCCCTGGTAAGCTTCAAATGTTTACCACATAAAACACCTTGAAATTGTCATGACATGTTATTTTGCTCTGTAACTTGCGTTTCGTTTTCAGGTTCCACCAGATGGTGAGTTTCCAGTAATGAACTACCGTATGACTCAGGAGTTTAAGCCTCCTTTTCATGTTAATACCTTGATTGAAGAGGCCGGACGCCTTAAGGTACAATTTGAACACGTCTTCTGGTCAGATGGAGAACTAAATAAGTTTCTTAATTGCTTTATAAATCTTTTTCCCAGTGCTTAATTCGTATATCTCTCTGCTTCCTGAAATTTAGGCTGAAGTGATTATTAAGATACGAGCTGAATTCCCTTCTGACGTAGTTGCAAACACGATTACTATTCAGATGCCATTGCCAAATTATACTTCCAGGTTGGTACGCTTGCATAGATGATAGCCATGGTAAATTTTGAATCGCACAAGATATTCGATTCAACGGATTGTATTTTGTTGTGACAGGGCTAGTTTTGAGTTAGAACTTGGTGCAGCTGGACAGAAGACAGATTTCAAGGAAACCAGCAAAATGCTTGAATGGAGTTTTAAAAAGGCAAGTGTTGAACTCTCTCGTGGTTTGCTATTGAACATGTATTATGGTGCTTCCGTTAGCTAATTGTGATGTTCCAGATTGTTGGCGGGGCTGAACACACACTGCGTGCGAAGCTGACATTTTCACAAGAATTTCATGGTGATCCTCTCAAGACAAAAGTTTTCCTTATTTGCTTTTTTTGCAGAGAAAGATAAAGGATTACTGATAATACATTCTCAATATCGTTTTAGGTAACATCACAAAGGAAGCTGGGCCTGTCAGCATGACGTTCACGATTCCGATGTACAATGTTTCTAAACTTCAGGTAAGTACAATGCCAACAGTGCCCATCTTATATTACCGTAGCATTTACTGTACTCTACTCTTAAATCACATGTTTTAAATGAACTGTGTGGTGCAGGTCAAATACTTGCAGATAGCAAAGAACTCAAGTAGTCAAAATCCATATCGTTGGGTGAGATATGTGACACAGGCCAATTCGTACGTGGCTCGGATATGACCTACTTTCAGATAATGTTTTGTCACTTTTATGTCCCACATAACTTCTCTTTCCTTCTCGACAATGTTTGTTCGGATTCTGGTCATACTTGTTCTAAGTTCTAAGAGGTTGTTGACAAAATGCTTCACAGTACGTGTCGAATGTTAGCTCTTCTATCTTATTTCTCTTTATATATGTTCTTGTTTAGGTTTTCATCATATGCTTCATCTTGTTCTTCCTTGATGATCACTTTATGACACTTGTTAGAATACACCATCGCATGTGTTGCACGTAGATTAGCTTTTATTCATCGTTATTACAGAATTATTAGAACAACTTTCTTCCCCACTGTACACTATCTATATATGTATATATACCACGTTCACCAAATCACTCTCTCTACATGTGTAAATTTACTTCTAAAACCAAGACGTATGCTCCTGTTTTTGTTACCAGGCAATTCAAACAGAAAAATGATTGTATGAGTGAAGGTTTATATTAGCAACAAATCTGATGAGTGAACTCAGGTCATAATCTCACTATCATAATTGAATTTATAATTTAGTTGTCAGCAATATAGCAACAAGTCGCTTTGGCCGAGTGGTTAAGGCGTGTGCCTGCTAAGTACATGGGCTCTGCCCGCGAGAGTTCGAATCTCTCAGGCGACGTATATTTTTGTTATGAAACCTTTTTACAAATGATTAAAAGCACATATAGCAAACAATGGCCGTCTCAGACTCTCACATGCATAATGCATTACACGTTCTTTTTAACTTTGATTAGTTTCAAAACTGGCGAGTCTGACTTCAATTTTTGTTGTTGGCAAGGACCTTTCAGTATTGTCCTCCTCTTCTTTACGTTGGAGCAAGTCAAGAATCTGCTTCGTGAATTTTTTTCAACATTCTTGTATTGTTGAAGATGATTGATGACGATTAAAACAATACTAGCATAGGAATCATTATGATATTTGTTCAAACAGCACTGTTGTTGTTACATACAATTCAATTTTTTTTGTTTCTATACTCTGAAGTAAATGTCTCTACCATCATAATAACATATCCACTGAACAGTCAAGAACACATAAAAAAAAAGAGTGTAGTTTATTTGATCTTTGAAGCAAGATAAGAGAGGGTAGATCAGAGAAGAAGAAGAAGAAGAAAAATAATGAATCTGTTATTTGTTGTTGGGGGAGAGAACCTGAAGTTAAATGGTGGCTGTACATCTTGGGAAGTTGGGGTTAAGCAGCTCTAATGAGGAGATCATCTAGAGAAGGTCCTTGGTGTAGTGCTGGGATGGTTTCCTCCACCAGATCCTCTGCTTCTATCTCCTCCGTTATCGGATCTTCCTCTGTCAAGAACATGCGGGCTATTGAGTTTGCTGCTGTCTGAATCCTGGTTCTGGTTCTGGTTCGAACCTGTTCCTCTTTCACTCTCCTGGGGACTTTTCTTTTGCCCCGAGGAAGGACTAGGTTGCCCTGAGCTGCTTTTTCCTTTGTCCATGTTTGAGAGCTCGTTAGCGATCTGACTCCGTCTCTCCTTGAGGAAGTTGAGTCTCATTGTCAACTTGGAAAGTGCAGAAGTTGTTGTGTTTCCCTATTCGTATGTACTCAGCTTAAGTATGTTCTCAAATGAAACAAAATGGTATATGTTTTGTGTGTGTTTCAGTAAATATGAAACTTACCTCTCCCTTTGAGCCAGACCTCTTAGACGTGCCCGCAACCTTCTGCGAGCTTTTGCCACGTGGATCTTGTTGCTTCTCTATCTCATTTCCTCTTGCATCCCCCTGCCCTTCCTACAAAATGTTAGGGCATAAATACAGAGAAAGACTTGATAGACAAGTAACAGATATATATACCTTGAGCGTTGTATTACTAGCGGCTGCTTCCGTATCCTTTTGTTTCTCCTTCCTGTGTGTGTGACAAGGTTGAAACAAGACTAGTACTTAGCTTTGTTGTGAGGTCAAGTTTGAATGTGTAAATGAATCCTTACATTTTTGCATTGTGCTCTGGACTTCTCCGAGATTCTTTGCTGCCACTAGATGCTTTAACGTCCTGTTGACCAAGTCTGTTCTCAAGATCATCAACCTTATGCTCCAAGCTGGTAATATCATCCTCCGCTTGAGCTACATCTTGCAGATCTTTTTTCAACTGCAAAAAAAAAAACATGTCTCTTACAAGTTAGATATGTACTTTGTAACCAACACAAGTTGCTAGGCAAGAATAAGAAGAAGAGCAACCTTTACATCAGTTATTTCTGGAATAGGTTGGTTCCTTTTTGACATGTTCAGTCCTACTTCCAGAGCTGCTTTCTTGTCTCTCTCTTGCTGCAACTGCTCTTGTAGTCTTTCCACCTAATTGAAAAGGTAAAGAACTTTGTAAACACACTCAATAAGACAAAACTTCATATATCTTTTGTTTTAAAAGCTTTACTTCTTTCTCTAGAGCTTCACGCCGCTCATACAAAGCTTTCTTCCGTCTCTCCAAACTAGAATGTAGTACTGCATTGTTCTTAACCTCCTCAGTAATTTTGTTTTGTAGCTCTGATTTGGTTGTCTCTAGTCTTTCAACGTCAGCACTGTAGAATATATAATCATTGTCAGATAAAGTATGTGAAATCACTTGTATAGATGATGATGATGATACTTACTCGGCCTCGTCCACCTCTGCTGAGAAATCAATAGATTCCATGGAAAGGTTTCTCTTCCCCTGTGCACATTTATAAGACCAAACTTTTACTTAAACGTTTTAAGAGCTAATAAAAACCACATCAAAGAAACTTACATGGGCACGGCCCCAGTGCCTTTTACTTTCTCCTGATGCACTAGACAATGTAGACGGTTCCTTCATGGATGAGTTTCTATCTTCAGTTTTTGAGACCTCACCAGCCTTTACATCTGTATGATCAGAACCTTTAGCTAGGATGCTATCATCCTTTCTTGCATCATCATGCTGTGGTAGTGAAGACCGGTTAGAGCCGGATAAAAGCTTTTTAGTAACTTGTGGCTTCATACTTCCTTTTGGAGATTTGGATTCAGAACTTAAATTATCATTTATCTACAATATGAACAACACAATGCCCAAGTAAGGTGGAGTGAAGAGTAAGGAACTTGTAATATGGAGTGGAGAACAAGGAACTTGTATCATCAGTCTAGAATGGATTAAGTACTGAACCTTAGTATGGGACCGTGCCTTATGATCATCATCATTATCAATGTCATCACCATGATGGTCTACAGAGGCTTCACTCTCACTGTATGACCCTTCAGATTCATCTTCGAGGTCTTCTTCCTCATCTGTGTAGTCATCAGATCCTTGTGTCCCTTCATCATCATCATACTCTTCATCATCTGTTCCCTCCTCACTTCCACTACCACTCTCTTCTGAATCAGAGTACAAGCCAGCTGACAAGGAACCTTCCTGCATCGATATACCATTTATGTAGCTAGAAGTCAGGGTCTAGAAATAAGCCCACTATGCACAGAGCAGGATTTGAGATTTTGGGGGTTATAAACATTTTTTAAGAAACTTCAATAATTTTTTTGGGGAGCTTATCCTTATATAAAAAACATATAATATTTTTTGGGACCAAAACCAATGTTTCATTGGACTTTGCCACGATCCGGTCCTATGCAGAATGGTAACCTTTCCATCATTATGATAATGTGACAAAGGAGACACTTATTAACAGAGATATAAAGTAAAATCTTACTCCAAAGATGCTGTCATATTCTTCTAACAATGTTATGACTATAGCCTGTGCATGATTAGCTGCAGCAGCAGCTTGCAGAAGTTGCACAGAGCCATCACCGCCAACATCAAAATCATTCTCAATTTCACAGTCACCATGGAGAAGAGGTCTAAGAAGTAAAGGTGCCATACAAGCTGCAACTGCATTTGTGTTCATCCGGTTCACATTTTTGTTAGAGGCCACAACCAGCATCATCATCAGGATCCTTGCAAGAAGGAAAAAACAAACAAACACAATTAATAACAAAAAGTTAAGGTTTCATCACTGAAACTATTGTAATAAGCCAAACAGATAATAAGAGACTATATACCTTTGAAGAAGGCGACGATTTGGTTCAGGGAATGATTCACTAATTGCTTCACGCATGGCATTGACTCTATGGCCACGGTCACCTGATAATGTTACACGTTATAACATATGTGAACGTGTTTGGAGTGTAAGTAAAGTATAAACTTACGGCAAGCTTCAAGAAGGGCGTTGCAACAAGATGCAGGCACTGGAGAGGAAGGCATCTCTCTAAGAACAGTCTGCGCATTTATGAAAACAGTTAAGAGAGAGATTTAAAGAGCAAAAAAGGCTAACTCAGCATCATTGTAGTGGCAGGTACCTTAAGACAATCACCAATAACATGAGCATCTTCCGTGGCAGTGAACTCATTTCTCCCTGAACCAAAGTGACTACATATTTAATATAAACTCACAATGCAAGGAAATGAAGTTTAACAGTGTATATATAGACCTTGCTCATATTCACGAATCCGATGGTTAACATCATCAACATCAGCAGCTTGTCTCAAGATTCCTTCTGTCTTGGCTCCTGAAAAGAGAAAGTTGTCTTTTTTTGTAGCTCAAAACTGTTAAAACGAAAGCAGAAAATTCAAAGGTGGGAGGCTGAAACTAGTACCATGATCTTCAACAAATCTAAGAGCTTTTTCCAAGAAAGATGGAGATCCATCAACTTCTTCTAGAGCAAGTAGTACTGGTCTTCCAAAGACAGTCAAATTTGTTGGTGTCTCATCTTCTGTCAAAAGGATTAAAATACAAAAATGAATCAATGTCTAAATCAACTGAAAGAGAAACGAACTGGTCAGCCTTGAACACTCCAGAGGAAGGGAACATATGTTTTACATTATAAAAAAAAAAGGTGACAAAACATACTCGGTTCATCAACATCGACAGGGGGTGCATCTGGTGCATTATCATTCCTGAAGATACCATTTTGACCCATAACATGGGAAGCACTAGGTGCTTGTGTCAAAGCGTTTTCTAGTGCAGTTTTCCACTCTTGTAGATCCTCCATTGTGTCAGCCTGCAAGATAAAATATCAAATCATATTTGATAATAACAAGACCAAGGATATAAAAAAAAAGAAATAAAAGTTGGGAAGAAACCTTGAGGGTAAAGGCACGTCCATCACGACCATCAGGGAAGAGAACAGTCAACAGCTTCTTATCTGCCTTAACAACCACACTAAAAACAAAATAGTCCCATGTTATATATGATGTTAGTAACACCGAAACAGATACATATATAGGTTACAGAGACAATAAGCCAACCTGCCTGAATTGTTGAGATCAATTCCCCCAAGGGTTAAATTGACCTCACCGCCTCTCTGTTGAACTGCGCTCTGTAAAACAAAACCACCTTTTAGTCCCTCCTCCTCTACTGCTCTATGAAACACACAAGGAAGTAACATTTTGCATCAGAATATGTGAAAGGCTTACCGGGTCACTTCGAAAGAAAACAAGTGAAGTGCGCGTCAAGATAAACCATCTTTTCTTCCAAGATGTCCACCCAAGCCCTGTGTTAAAAAAAAAAACCTTTTGAAAACATATCAACCAAATTAATACGAACTTTAGCACTAGAGTTATATCCCAACACTACTTATCAACAATCCCCCAAGAAAAATGTGAAAAGGTGTAAAAGTGAAACATAAGGAGGTAAGAGCCAGTTTTTAAGATATAGCAGCCACAGTGAGAACAGCCAGCATAACCCACTTGACATGATCACATGATATATGTCCTTACTAGCCTAAGCTGGACATCATAGCATTGCAAAAAAAAAATACACACAAAAGGCTTCCTGAAAGTAATAATATCATGCTAATTAAGAAGCAAGTAAAACTTACCTTTTGATGAAATAGATAGAGGTCCACTCTTGAATACCTACAAATTCACTAAAATACTCAGAGATATATCTAAACATAAACGCAATCAACATACTCAGAGTTAAAAGGATTGTTTCTTTTTCGTTTGCATTATTGTACATTTGATTAGATATGTTGTGTTTATACATTAAAACGAATTCACAAATTAACATGAAAATGAAGGATAGTGTATGGTTCTGTCTTAGGGACACAATCATGTAAGAAAGAAAGTAAGTACGGTGTTGTTGTTGCCGGTGCCACGGGAACGAGAGTCTGCGTTTCCAGACTGAGCAGGAGGAATACTACATGTGTCACCCTATGATTGGGAAGAAACAATATGTTGATCGATATTAATAGGGAGATGAATATTGAAAATGAGAAAAAGAGAGAGAGACGTACATGTTGCTCCTGGTCTTGTTCGTTAGCATTCTGCTGTTGTTGAGGAGGCTGTGAAGAAGAGGAAGAAGATTCTCCCTGTTTGTTAGACGTAGATTGATACATAACTTGTTATATAACACAGTCTTCACGCCATTCACATGCGGCACTATATCCAGAGAAAAATAAGAATGTCCGATCAAAACTCGAGGAAAACGCAAGCTGGTCTCAGATCATTAAAAAAGAAGCGTGAATTCAAGAAACAATACCTTGATTTTTTTTTTTGATCTGGAGGAAGAAGGAAGGAGATGATGTTAACAATAACTATTTTTGAAAAAAAGTAAAAAAAATTAGTATTCTTTTAGGGTGAGATTTGATTGATTGATGTGTTCAACGGAGTTTGAGAAGGAGAGAAGAGGTGAAGCGGAAAATTTGGGCGTAAACAGAGGAAAGCCCCTTCTGTTTTTATTCGGTAGTAGTTTGACATGTCATCATATCACCCTCTCTTCTTGGAGGGAAAATTTCCAAAAGATTTATAAGAAAAATAATAAGAAATGTATAAAATGCAATTGTCTGTCTTACAATCACTCTTCAAGATATATACTCTAGTGTTAATATAACGTTTCTTTTATAGCTTCTCTTCGTAGTCTCTACATCCTTAAGAGAAAAAAAAAAGTAGAAATGACCTTGCATTGGTTGACCATATGACCAGACTATGCTGAATGGTGCTAAGCACGACCATCCACCCACCACTCTTTTAAATGCTGACACCTCTGTTTTGATTATTCTCTTGCATCTATCAGTTAGAATAATTTTAAACTAGGTATCTTTTAGATACTGTTGCGTGCATGGGGGACTCAATTCCTTCGTCTCGATTAATTTGATTTTGTTTGAATATAATATTTGGATCATAAATGATAAAACCAGTCTTGTTTGTTGTATCATATCCAAGCAGCACTTATGCCCCCTTGCGGCACATAACATCCGGAACACTCAGGGCCGGTCTAACTTTTTTTTAAAACTTGTAATGTCTACTCGAATACCAATTTGTGTCCACATTTTTCATATAAATTTTTTATAGCGCCCCACAACATAAAACTGAAGTTATGTATAAAATTGAGAAAATTGAGATATTCTAAACGGTCGGTTATAATTATTTTGCCTGTGCTCTGGACGGCACCATGCATGAGATGCACATGTATGCGGCTGTTTAACCAAGAGGTCTTTTAGGGAACTTACTCTGAATGAAAAAAATGCGATAACAAATTTTTAATTCGCTATATAAAGAAGATTCAATAAGATTCTATCCCAATCCTAACAAACCTAGTTGCTTGCTTGTTGTCTTTTTCCCTATTTTGTGAAAAATTAAACCAAAAAAAAAAGAAGAGGAAAAGGTTGGAGAAGACGAAGACGAATCATTCAATCAATCAATAGGCTTTCTCTTCTAGAGCTTCTCCACGCAAAAACTCCCACAATGGAAATAGAGGTATCTAGCTCGACTCGTTTAGATAGTATTCGTGTCCAACGCAAGACGTTGCAGAACTTGCTCCAGGATTGCCAAAGAGCTCTCCAGCTTCTAAATCTCTCCGATAGCGACCGCGTTGGCCAACATAGTGACTCACCGGATAGGGAAGAAGAGCTGTCTTCTTCCGAATCAAGAGATCCTGAAACCGATAAAGTAATGCTTATATCCTCATGATATCCTCATGATATATGTGAATTTAAAAGCTCTTTAATGATTTATCTTGCAATGCAGTTGTATGAGCTCATCAAGTCTAGAGTTGAATGCCATGACTTTCGAGATAGGTTAGAGTTAGCCCAAGCTTCACTTCTCCTCCAAGACCTTCCTGCTGGTAAACAAGTTCATTACAGTTTGAATAAGTTATATGTCCGTGTTGCGTTTAGCTTTAACTCTAGGTTGTTGAATTTTGGCAGAAGATGGTAGCTCTTGGGATGTAGTTAGTGAAGATGATATATTATGGGGTGACAAAAGTATGGAAGATGATTATGTGGTCGTTAGGGAAGAAGATGTAGCAGATGGTATTGCTTGTTTCATGGTTACTTATTTATCTTCCCTTGAGCAGACTAAGGTACGTACGTTCATCTCTGTGTCCTTTATGTGAACTTATCATGTGTAGTTAATCTGAGTGTGATATCTTTTTTTCTTTGTAGGATATTTCACCTGATCAGCTTCAGAAAGGTATGCTAGTGAGTTTGACTTTTATTATGTCTCTTCTCCTTATCAAAAAAAAAAATCAGATACTAAGAGTATGTGCTTATTATGAACTGGGAATGTAGCACTTAGCACCATGTTTTCTGTGAAGAAGAGAAAGGGGAAACTTCGTAAAGCATGGGAAGGTAGTAAAGTTATTTACAATGTTGCTTCATGGAGCGCCACTGCTATAGGGTACATTGATTCACCAAACACACACTCTTTTCTTTTTAACATCACATCCTTACTTTGAATGCTTCTAAGTTCTCACCAATATCCTTTTAATGGCAACTACAGGATATATCAAAACCCGATGATCCTGAGTATTGCATCTAAAGCCTTCTGGGTGTCTTGCAAGGCTATATCAAAGCTTGTCTGAATTGAATAACACATCTAACTCACAGGGTGGGGCTCATAAGTTACAACAATGTTTCTATATCATTTAATTTTATATCTGTACAGAATGCCGTTGGTGTATCCTTCTTCTCTATTATAGTTATCCACAAACATGCAATGTTAAAGATTAGTTCACATTCTGAAATAATCTGTATTTCAAAAACAAGTGCACAACTGTTTTATTCTTTTTTCCTTGTCAAAATCACCAAATAAATGAGGGAAACAGAGAATGTGACTCTTTTGCGTTTTGAGCTAGTGTTGTGTTTACCATGCGTACATGTCATCCACATTGCACTCGCCTAGGTACACTTTAACACTCATTTGGCGATCCACAGCAGCCTTCAGCTATCAGAACTCTGTCGCTTGCATATTATCTATTTCTGCAAATTCAAAAAGATAAAAACTTCTTGCTACTTTTTTTAATTTATTTGGAAGTTAGTTCCTCGGGAGCTTGGCAACGATCAGCTATCTCGTCTAGTGTCAGTGGCTCTATAGGATCTTTACAACTGCAGAAGTTGCCTCTCTAGACAAGATTTGAAAGAGAAGCAGGCATGGTGTGATTCTTAACTGGCTTCATTAAGATCCCAATCATGAACTGGGGGGTCTGTCACGTAATAATAGTTAAGGATTAAACTCCACATAACAGAATGGTGGAAGTAGTATGCAATTTTATTTTAAGACGGGTTGGATTAATTTCAAGCCGAGATCAAAGTGTTACCTGAGAAGGTAGAAGAAACTGAGAGCTCAGTTTGTGAAGTGATCAATTTGTTGTTGTTTTTTTTTTTTTTTTATGATAAGATGTTAGTATGAATTCTCATTAAACGAAACCTAAGTTGAAATCAAAAAACACCAACTAAAAGTTGTATAGAATGGATTTAACAGACAAGAAGAAGAAAACAAAAAGCGAGGGGGTACTAACTACAAGTACAACTAAATAATTGTGGTTTAGGAGGGTAAACATGATGACGTCATATAAACCAAGAAATATTATAAAAAAAAACAGGGAATAGAAAACGAAGTAGAGAGAAGGAAGAAGCAATCGATCGTTGGTTCGTCGCGTCGCACGCAAGACGACGCAGAATACAAAACACCACCCCCCCGTCGTCGTCGTCGTCCTTGAGGGAGGTCAGCCCATAAGTCGCTCGAGTCGCGACCCTCCCTTATTATATATTGTATAATCAATTCCTTTGTACTATTAGGTTTCTCATCGGAAGAACGAAAGCCCCTTTTCTATGAAATAGAACTAACGGGGAAGATATATATATACACCGCGCTGTCCTCGAGTTTCGTCTTCTGGGTACCTTAAAAGTTTTCTGCTTTCTGTCGCTTCTTCTTCTCTCGCTCCATGACACAGACACAACGAGTCTTCCAAGCCTGGAAAGGAAGCAATGTAAGCCCTTTCCTTATCTTACTTTACTGTTTTTGTTTCTTGGGTTTGGTCTGGGTGATGGATACTTCTCTCACTTCTCTTCTCTGGTTTGAAAGTTGCTTACTTTTTAGTTTATTTTGCCTTGTTTCTTGATTGGTTCAGCTTTGGTATGCTGTAAACTCATGTATGGAGAAATTGTAAAACTTGTGCTTCCTGTGTGAAAAGCATGAAACTTTAATGCCTTGATGATGCGTTCACAACCATTTTGACTCGAACTACGTTGAATAATCAGTGGTTATGGGGATTCATAAGCTGCGTACATTAGTTTGGTGGTTTAAATTAGAGCAATCTTATCTCTATATGATCTTGATATGCTCTGTCCTTGCTCTTTTTTTCAGAAGTTCATCCTTGGTGGGAGATTAATCTTCGGCCCGGATGCTAGATCAGTCCCTGTCACCGTCCTCCTCATCATAGTCCCTGTTATTTTATTCTGCGTGTTTGTAGCAAGGCATCTTCGCCACGAGTTCTCTCCCTACAATGCTGGATACGCTATCTTGGTCGTTGCAATTCTCTTCACTATTTATGTTAGTCTTAGAAAAATCAATTTCTTCTTGTTCTTTCACTTGCTTTTTGGCATTCAAATTTGTTATTGTTTGCTTTGCTTAATCACGTTGTTGGTTTTGGATTAGGTATTGATCCTCCTCTCCTTCACATCTGCACGAGACCCTGGCATTGTCCCACGAAACTTACATCCACCAGAGGAAGATCTACGCTACGAGACAACACTATCAGCAGACGGAAGACAAACGCCAAGCGTTCAGATTCCTCGGACGAAAGAAGTCATCGTTAACGGCGTTTCCGTTAGAGTCAAGTACTGCGACACGTGCATGCTTTACAGGCCTCCTCGTTGCTCCCACTGCTCCATCTGCAACAACTGCGTCGAGCGCTTTGATCATCATTGCCCCTGGGTGGGCCAATGCATTGGACTGGTAAAAAAAAAACTCATTTCAAAAACCATATTTTACTTAAAAATGTTAAATAGATTACTGACTTGGAAAAGTTCATTGGCAGAGAAACTATAGGTACTTCTTCATGTTTGTCTCCTCGGCGACACTTCTCTGCATCTACGTGTTCTCCATCTCGGCGTTATACATCAAGATTCTGATGGAACATCAACGCGGAACCGTGTGGATGGCAATGAAAGAATCTCCTTGGTCGGTTGCGCTGATGATATATTGCTTTATTGGCTTCTGGTTTGTTGGAGGGCTCACGGGGTTTCACTTGTACCTCATAAGCACAAACCAGACAACCTATGAGAACTTCCGGTACAGAGCAAACAGCAGAACCGTTGCTTATAACCGCGGCTGTGCTAACAATTTCATGGAGGTGTTTTGCACCAAGGTTAAGCCCTCGAGGAACAACTTTAGAGCCTTCGTGGAAGAAGAGCCTCCAAGAGTTGTTACAACAACCACCAGAGAGTCAGAGGATGAAGCCGGAACCCGGAGACAGAAAGTGGAGGATGATCTAGACATTGGGGACGATCTTATGAATATATCACAGCGGTGTAATCCAGCAGAGCAACCTCGTCATGGTTTGGATATTGACCAATCGATGCTTGGGGTTGCTGAGAGAGCGGGAACGATAAGGACGGAGACGAGGCATGGAAGCTGGGGGAGTAGAAGAAGTGGGAGCTGGGATATAGAAGCAGATGTGAGTAGTTCTAATGTCAGGGAGAGTCGGAGCTAAGTAACAGAAGAGGGAGGAGAAGGGGGAGGATGTGTTTATTACTTTTGTTTTTTTTTTAATTGGTACCAAACATTTGGAGGAGGTCTCTTTTTAGGACAGAAGTCGGAAGGATCTGATTTGGTTTTGGGGGATTTGCCAGTCAGTTCATGTAATCTTTGAGTATAGTCCCCTTTTCTGATCTTCTTTTCGTTTCCTTAATTGTGTATTGTGTGATATTCTGTTGTTGATATTATGTGGAATTCCATTCTGTATTTGCGTTGATAATATCTAGCTTCTTGTGTTTAGCTCAGCCAAAGATATATATAAGTCTGGACATTTGTAAGTGAACTCGAGATTGGAATTGATTCCAGACTGAAAACCTGAATCTGTATCTAATCCAATATGTAAAAATATCCAAACAAATTCTTTAGAATAGTATTTAATGTATTCAATGTTAATTGAATTCGAATGGATATCCAAAAACTTGAATGATTTTGATTAAAATCTGAATTATTATCTAAAATAGATATAAAAAACAATTAAGTTTATCAAATATTAGCTTTATGTTTATTTTGAACTGACCATAAAAATATTCAAAATTTGTCTGAAATGAATTCAGGTCTAAAAGCATCTTAGACAACGTTATAAAATTTTCCTGAATCCAAAGCATCATTAACCGAAACTACTTGAACATATGAATCTGAACTGGATTCAAAAGACTGAACCCAAAAAATGGATCCGGATATGAATGGGTATCCAAAACGCCATGCCTATACGTCAAATAAAGATTCAGTGAAATGTGTTATGTTCTATCATCCTCAACAGTCAACACTTGTCACGTCGTATCCTAGTTTCCTAAACAAGGGAAGACGATAATGGACTTTGTCGTCGACTAAACACAAACAACAAACCGCATTCACATAGGTCCTCCAAAATTAGCAAGTATAAATATAATTTTAGTATTTAATGTATCTGATTACAAATATAGTATTTTCTAAAGTTATCCAACGTTCCTAATCTAGCCAACTAAGTGTACAATATATATACCCCCTAAACTAAAAGACAAACAACATAAAATTGAATAACGGACCCGAGAAAAGAAACATTCAGACGCAAATAAATGGCTACTCTTAAGCTCAGCATCAGCGTCGCCTCATTTGAAATACATTGACGCGATCTGCGATCGCTCACATGACCAAGCTTTCTGCCTCCAGACATTGACTACCAATCCCCCTACGGCTGCTCCCATTGACTAACCATATTCTTTGTTGCGTATGTTTTGTTTCTTAAAATCAACCAAAGACATCTTTACTACTGTTTGCTTTGCATGTGAATGATTTTGAATGAGAATGATCATTCTTTTCGGTTAAAACCAATGTTTCTAAAACCGATATGGTAACAAAACCTAAAAAAGTTTTTGGATCAATGGTTAATACAGTTCGACCGAATTCAATTTGGTTCGATTGCATCAATCATAGAACAATAACTAGAACCAAATCTATATGTTTTGTCATTTTTTTAATATAGTTGAATTTAGTAATTAAAGGTTTTAATAAATGATTTTGAAATAAATTTAAATACAAACCAAATAAAATATCAAAGTTTTATTTGTACTAGTGTTCTTTTTATAAACAAGTCCGGTGATATTCAGTTTATTTGGTTCGATGGTTTTCGGGTTTTTGCCGGATTGATATTGGATTATTAACGGTTCGATGCTTTTGATTTTGTTATTTATATTTCTGGTTCGCAGTTTAAACAGCTGGTTTGGTCCGGATTTAAAATTACTTGTTCAAACGTTCTGCATGGTATTAATTGCAAATGAGACTGATCATTATTATTTTTCCTAACAAAATGTCTTTATTATCTCTGAAAAGAATCCACTGGCCGTGGCCGTGATGGCCCTCGCCGTATCCCACGCCGAGAAGACAGCGGTTTTTGTGGATGAGACGGCAAAGAAAGATCCAACGCTGAAGGCTTCGTTCACTGAGTGCCACAAGGCTTACTTAGCCGTCCAGAAGTATGTCCAGAAGCAATGATGATCCCTCTTGTACATATGGTTTAAGTACAAGAGGGATCATCATTGCTTCTTTTCTTTTTGGTAATGACTCTTTTGTAACTAGCTACTTGTACTTCTGGACATGCTTTCTTCTTCTAGTTAATAATTTAATCTCGGTCTCCCGGAACATTTTGGTAGAAAGAAACGAGACCTGTTTGCCTCTATAGTCGATAGAATCAAGCAAAAGGCGAGTGGCTGGTCTAACAGACATCTATCCGCAGCGGGAAAGATGACGATGCTCAAGAGTGTTCTTTCTCCTGTTCCGTCCTATGCGATGACATGCTTCAAGCTACCGATCTCCTTGTGTAAAAGAATACAATCTGCCCTAACCCGATTTTGGTGGGACGACCGTGACGGAAAGAAGAAGATGGCGTGGATATCTTGGACAACAATGACGCTCCCAAAATAAAACGGAGGGTTGGACTTTCGTGACATTGAGAGCTACAACGACGCGTTTCTCGCAAAGCTCAGCTGGCGCATAGCAAACAATCCGGAAAGCTTATTGGGGAGAATTCTCCTAGGAAAGTATTGCCAATCGGAAAGCTTCCTCACCTGTCAAGTCCGCTCTGCTTGCTCCCATGGCTGGCGCAGTATAATGATCGGGAGAGACATCATTGTGGAACACTCGGGCTGGGCTGTGGGAAATGGATCTACTATCAACATTTGGGAGAAGCCATGGCTCAGTCTCTCTGCGCAGGAAAGACCAATGGGACCAGCTCCTGAAGCGTTGGTAAATTGCACGGTCGCTGACCTGTTTACTCAAGATAAGAAGGCCTGGGATGTAGAAAAGATCAGACAGATACTACCGCTCGATGAGCAGCGTATACTCTCGATCAAACCTAGCTTTGAAGGAGCCTCAGATAAGATAATCTGGCTCAAGGATGCGTCTGGGGAATATACTACAAGATCAGGATACACTGCGGCTCTCCTGCAGCAAAGGGACTTCCCTACAACCCTCCAAACTACACCGGCTTTCAACTGGCAAAAGAACATTTGGAAGCTCAAACTTGCCCCAAAAGTTAAACTCTTCCTATGGAAGCTGTTCCATGGCGCCTTACCTGTAGGAACTCAACTTAGAGCAAGACAAATCAATGTGGAAGGAAAGTGTAAAACCTGTGGTTTACCTGAATCTATAAATCATCTGTTTCTCGAATGTGGCTTTGCTCAACAGGTATGGAGCCAAGCACCTGTCTCCCCGGGCATCGAGAATAGCGGATCCATAGATTTAAGGACAACATGGAACGGTCTGATTTCAAGGAAGAATCTTCCCCCAACGGGTGTATCGTCGGGACCCCTGGTGCCATGGATTCTCTGGCAGCTGTGGACAACGAGGAATAAGCTTGTTTTTGAAGATAAACGATGCTCCGCGGAGGAAGTTCTAACGAAGGCGATAGCTACAGCTAAGGAGTGGACTCAAAGTCAGCAGAGCTTACCGGATCAACGCCTACGCTCTCCACCTCCCCTGCTTCTACGGGGTTCAGGTGCTATTATCAGAACAGATGCGGCTTGGAATGAGGATCAACAACTAGCGGGTTTGGGCTGGACGATACAGGAGCCAAATGGAACTTTCTCCTTTGCGATCCCATCAACATTTGTCCGATCTCCTCTCCTAGCAGAGGGTCTTGCTATGCGAGAAGCGATAATCAAATGCAGGGATCTTGGTCTCTCAAGTGTGCGTTTCGAGTCTGACTCAGCCACGCTGATCAAGGTCCTCAATGAACAAGTCTCAAATGCAGAATTGTATGGAGTGGCTGCAGACATCATCTCTCTATCTCTTACTTTCGAAAGTTTTTCTTTTAATTGGATTCCCCGTGATAGGAACCTTGTAGCTGATAGATTAGCAAAACAGGCTCTGTCTGATGCGCTAGCTTTTAATGTCCCAACAAACTTTGGTTGAGAAAGTTAATGAAGTTTGGTTGTTTCAAAAAAAAAAGAAATGTATTAAGAAATTTTAATAAAGGTATGTATCAATAACATGAATATGTGAAAACCGTATACAAGAAAGTTTTAATTATTATTTATATTTATGGTGAAACCTTATACAAAATTCTCGTTTAGTTAGTTTCATATTTAGGGTCATTTGAGTGGGTTGGAAAGCTTACGTATATTCACATAATTAGGTAAATTTTCTTTGGTATGAATAAAACATTCCAGATTTTGCGATCGATAATCTCTGTGAACAACATCAAAAAAATTGAAATTCTCTTAATCGCAATGAAAATGTAAATATTACATAAGTTAAGATGTAGCTAGCCAAGGCTAGCTCGAACCTCTCCTGATCATCTGATTGACATGTGAGTATGGTAATGCTAATACAGTGATATAGAGTGGACTAGAAACGCTTGCTAAAATAGAAATGGATTTTTTATGTATTTACGCCGACATTCATATAGTAGTGTAGTACTAATTAATAAAGTGATATCAAATGAGTTGGAAACTTATAGTAGGAATCAAAACGAAAAGTATATATTATTATTGCTTTTCTTTATATTGATTAGCAATACTGGTTTGTGTTCACAAAGACTCAAACGGCTAACGACCTAAAACAGCTAAGAGTGAGATTCTTGGTCTACAAACAGCAACTTTATACTAGAAACAGCTTACTTCAGTTATAGATCATTTGTCCAAATATTCAGTCGCATCATATAATATAGGAGGTAGATTTATCAACTTAACCATTCAAACCAAAGTTGGAGTAGTTAATCACAATCGTCTTAAACCCTTCCAAAGTACTAGATTAAATTATTAACTAGAAGAAGAAAGCATGTCCAGAAGTACAAGTAGCTAGTTACAAAAGAGTCATTACCAAAAAGAAAAGAAGCAATGATGATCCCTCTTGTACTTAAACCATATGTCGGAGAATAATTAGGGTTTCTTACCAAGAGAGTTCTTGTTGTTATGCATCCAGATTTTAATCACTTGTCTCCTAATACCCGTCTCTCCACAGAACTGCTCAACCGCCACGTCATCGTGCTTCTGCATCCGCCACCCTAACCTCTCCGCGAATGCAAACATCTTCTCCTTCTGCTCCGCCGTGAACTTCGTTCTAAACCTCTTAGCCTTGGTTCCGCCGCTGCTGCTCGGGTTAGATGTATCCTCCTCGTCCGCCGAGGCAGCCGGTTGCCTGTATCCTGGCGGCGGCAGCTGAGGCGGGCGGTTGAAGTACGTCGGAACTATGTGGGCCCTGCCGCTGATCATTTCGGTTTCCTTACGGTGGAAGTTGCGGTGGCAGCAACAAGCTGCACACTTGAGAGCGTCGAGCGAACCATCTTCACCTGAATGCATGAACTCGCAGCAGCCGTCAACGGCGTGGCCAGCGATGTTAACGGCATGATTCTTCAAGCACTCTCTATACCTTGTCTTCTCTCCAACGCTAGTTCTCCTTCCTCCTCCGCCACCGCCGCTGGACGTGGCTCCCTCACCGCTCAGAGAGTCGTAACCGCCAGAGGGATGAACACCCGACATCTCCATTTCTTCTTCTTGCTCCTCAAAATTCATTTCTCTTATTATTTAATAGTTCTTGAACATCACAAGAATTACATCCGTACAGTTGAACTGTAACTTAAAAACTATTCAAGAGACCAATAATTCAAGTAGGTTATGAGTACAAATAATGAAAAGAACAATCACATATTTATATATTCAATTTAATCTGAAAGAAAAGTTGAAACTGTGAAGATAAGAGAGATGGTGTGAGAATTTGTGGTCAACAATAATTTAAATTCTTTTAGCATATTTCTCATATTCAGTTTCGTCAAAAAAAATTATCACTGTGTTTCCAGGGTTTATTAAAAGTATAGCTTATACAATTAAAAAAAAAATTAAAGCTCGTACCATTGATGTAAGATATAATTAAGTGGTAAATTTGAGATCGATTAGTAATTTGAAGGACGCTTAGGGTTTTGTTAAATGTAGTACGTGGGACACTGGGGACTTTTTTTTTTTTTGGTGAAAACACTGGGGACTTTACTCCAAAAATGAACTTTTTTTTTTTCAAAAAATGAACTTTGTTGAAAGCAAAAGTGCCTTTAATTAATTTTAATTTTGTTTTACTTGTGTTCATTATCAGTTTCGTTTTTCTCAAGTCGCGCATCAACGCAATGATGTACAATTGAAAATCTATAATCCGTCTTTTTTCTCAAATTAACTGAAAAACAATTTCAAATTTGTTCAATGAGATTTTCCATAGATCTAGTTTAAGTGTATATACAGCATCATATCTAACCGTTCTAATAATTCTTGTGTCTTGAAATGTGATTAGTTTTTTGGAATTTTCCTTAATTTGCTAATACGTTGCAGTGTTATATGTAGGAATATTACAGTGAGCCAACATCTGTGGACCAACCGATCTAGTCTTGTTTTGGACATGTTCGGCCGTGTTAAAAATCGAGTTGTTTAATTACACCCATCAATTCCAATGCATTTTAAACAAGTAACTATAGGATTGCCAGCAATCGAACTGAAAAAAATACACGATATTATTCGATAATATATGAAGATTTAAAAACAATTGAGAAAGATTGTTCCACGCCATGTTTGAGATGAGGGACTTGAAGAAGTCATGTTGCAGCGAATTCATCTAAGATCTAAAGCATCATTTTCTTTAGAACATAATTTAAGCTAAAATGTATTAATATGAAAACTATATTAAGCCTCTTTTTTTTTTTGATCAACATATTAAGTCTCTCAACCCTCTTTTCTCTCTCTATATATTTTTTTTAAAAAAATTAGAAAAACAAGTATATATATAACTTGTTGGATTGTTTATAATAGTGAAAGTGTGAAACACATACATTGGTTATAATGAGGATGGTGATATGAGTAATGATGAATAGGTTAATTTGAAACAACTATCAAATGGTCAAGATTCAAGAATAGGTGTAATTGAAACTCAACCTCAGATTCGGAGTATTTGGTATAAAAATAAAAATTACAATTCTCACAATATTACAGTAACTCATGATTCCTGAAGAAGGAAAAGGACAAGAAGACGATCAAGTTGATAAAGAAGGAAGGATCTGATTGTGGAAAAAGACAAATTACGAAGGCCGGTTTGACAATGGAATAGCTCCACAAAAAGATGTGCGCGTAGTCAAGAGAAAGTTGATGATGAGTTTTGCAGAATCATCACGTGAATCGTTGTGTGGTTATGTCTCCCCTCCCTTCTACTCTCCTCTCCTCTCCTCTCCTCTCCTCATCCGTATATACGGTATCAGAGCATGGTTTGGTAGTTTTGGTGATCTACTAATATATATATTATTTAATATGCTCTACCCGTTGATTCAATTAATTCAGGTAAGAAACGTACTTAGCGCATTTAATATTATAGAGTGAATTTTTAAATCAACTAATTTAGTTAATTTTGGTAAAAACGCACTTGATGTTATAAGTGGACTTTTTTTTTATGAATTAGCACTATACTGTTTGATCCGAATTTATGATACTTTTTGACTAACATCAAAAAGTAATTGACTCACGTGTTATCAGAGTAGCTATGGGACAGATCCATATATCCGAGAAATTTAAGGTACCCGGATCCGTGGATTTAATATCCGGATTTGTGGTTTCTAGATATCCGTATTTCGGATATCCGTCTCTATATTCTATTACCCGCGAATATCCAAATCTGGATCCGTAAAAATAATTAAATTTTTTTTAAAAAAATACTAAATTTTTTTAAAAAAATGATACATAAATTAAATATTTATACAAGATTTATAAATATATATTCCATCTGTTCCTAAAAGTAAAATTTTTCAGAGTTATTTTTATTCCAAAATAATAGATTTTCTAGAATTTTAAAGTACTTTTAGTATTTAATGTTGATAAATTATGCTTTTAATGAATTGATTAAATACTATTAGTTAATAGTTATTAGAAAATGTATAGTGAAATAAAATAATTGTAAACATTTATTATATTTTTAATATGCGTGAATACTCTATAAAATCTTTCTTTCGGGAACGGAGGGAGTATATATCTCTATAATATTATAAAAACTAAAATATAATATTATTAAACTAATTTATGTATAAATATTATTATATAAAATATAAATATTAATGAAATTTAAAAATTAATATTTTTAAAAATACAGATCCGGATATCTGGACCTAAAAGTTAAGATATTCGGATCCAGATTCAGTTAGGACGGATCCAAGATTTTACTATTCAGATTCGGATCCGGGTACCCTGGATATCCTATTTTCAGAACGGATCCGGAGCGGATCTCGGATCGAATCAGAATCTCGGATAATAAGTCTTATGCCTATATCAGACTACTATATAAACTGTATAGATCAGGAATTTAAATCAAACTTCCGAAATAATTGTGATTTTGTTTAAAATGAAACTTGAACCCAAAAAAGTACATTCTCAAATTTTACCTACTACTTGACCATGAGGTAATATATATACACTATACAATATGAGAAATGTTTGTCTCTATTTTGGAAAGATGGCACACTTTCATATGTTAGATATTTTTATGTATATTTAAACGCTATCTATTAATGGCTTCTTTTATGTAGAATTTTCTTAACTTTCAATGTTCTAAAATGTATGATGCTTTAAGTAAATACATAACTATTAAAAAATACCTTAAAAGTATTACTAAACAGAATTTAAAACTTATTTAACCAACTGCAAAGTATATTACAAAATAGGACCCTGTATACAGTTTTTTACAAAGTTAAAAATTATCTAGAACAATTAAAACATCTTACACATTGAAACATCAAAACCTTATTTAAAACTCATACATTTCGAAAGGGAGGAAGTATTCATCAAACATTTGTTCTTATAGTCCATGAATCCATAACCACAATAATAACATGTATGTTTATCTTTTCCTTTGGTTAAACTGAAAAACAAATACTAAAGCCGAACCAAGTTTTATGAGCGTCATTCAGTAACCAGAATACCTTGTACCACAACTAACTTAAAACGCACCTGGAACAATGGTAGAGTTAAAACATTTTTTAAATTTTCTTGTTTACAGTCATCTTGATAAAAAAAAGCACTATACATCTTTGCCAGATTAGGTAGAAGCATTTCCATGATGAGCTTTCTTTGATGGCTTAACATAATTTATGCAAACGAACAAGAAACTTGTTGATTCATGCTTGATCAACCTTAATCTGCCTATAGTTTGTTAATTAGCACAATCAAAGGTTGGAAGATAAGGTTTGTCCCGCCTTTCCCACGGATCGCAACTAAGAGAAACTTCCTTTTTGTTTTGTTCTCACAAATTAAGCAAAATGTAACAAGAAAGTACCCAATAGGCATCTCTGCGTGTGGCAATGAAGAGCATTACATCCTGATCAGCTATTGAAGTTATCGGCATATACTGCATGCGCCCAGTAGGCAGTATAGTACGCCAAATCATGGATCAGTATGCCTTTACTACGGTTCACTAGTGATTAGTCTGATTCTCTTAACAGCCCATCAGGCTTGTTAAAACATGTAACAAGTGTGTATGAACGGAACCTTAATTCTCCCTTGTATGTCTGTGCATCTCCGCCTCATCTATATAAACCACATTTGAATTTGATGCAATATATAATCAATGGGTATGACTACAATCAAACCGGGTATACATGCTTCTGATATATAAATGTGAAACGAATTAATCAAGAAAGCTAGTAAGCAACAACTTGGGCATCCGATATCCACATTACAGGTACATTTTAGAAAAAAAATTTAGGTTTGTATAGTTCACTACTTCCTTTTTATACAAAACTATAGAAAATGCGCAGATGGCCTTGAAATAGTTCACTACTTCCACTTCTTTTATTAATGGTAAGTTTATGATCAGTTGTTAATTGTAAGTTTCAACAGATAAAAATCTAACAAGAAAACATATCATGATATCACAATCATAATATATCCAGTTGGGTGAAAGTGAAACCCCCTTGGATGTTCCAAAAAATAAGCTAGTTCTGTGTAAAAGTTGTTGATAATATAATCATTTTTTTAATAATTATCATAATAACATAAATTACCATTTAAAAAAAAAATCTAGTTAGTTAAGTAAGTGAAATTAAATATCTTTAATAAATAATGAATTAGAAAAAGTCAAATCATAATATCTTGGTGTTGGATAAGTCAAATTTAAAAAAAAAAAGCAATCGTCCGATCATATATAAAAACGCGAGGGTCTATCGAGAGATATTTGGGAAGTTGACGACATAAGCGGATAACGGGTACGCTTCCTTCTCCCTTAAAAAGGATTTTAACCTTTCCGAGCACTCATCGTGAACTAGGGTTTCTTCGCAATGGATTCTGCTACTTCTCTCGTCGTCAAGGTTATTATACAATCCTCTTTTCTTATTTGTAATGATCCTCACAGTTTTGTAGCTGTAGCTGCCAGTTGATCATGTGGCAGCTATCGTGTCGCTTTTGTTCTAGGTTTTACGAGATTTAATGTCGCTTGTGATCGGTCCTTTCGTTTTTGAATTTGATTTCACCGTGGATCGAACCGTTTAAGGGCATCATTATTGGTGTTCTTTAGGTTGAGGCCCATGATCCCTTAACTTTTAACTAAAAACGCTAAGAGATTTCTCTCAAGTCCCTTATTTAAGGGCCGTTCCTTAGCTTTTTTTAAGTTAAAAGCTAAGGGACCCTACGCTTAAAGACCCTACTCAAGGGTTAATGCCCTTAGAAGCAGACAAGGTTTCCTTAAGACACAGACCAATACAGAGCTAGAAGCATATAATCCTGTATCTGCTAGAAGCATATAATCCTAAGAAAGATTCAAAATTAGGTTTGATTGTATCCAGAATCAGAACTTGGGATTCTAACTAGTTTAAAGGTTGCTTGATCGTGATTTCTAAGCTTCTTGTTATTTAAGTTTGTTTCTCTGACAAAGTTTCCTTAAGACACAGACCAATATGCCACCACATCTGTTATTGGTCGGTCTTGAGGAAAACTTGTTAGAGAAACATAACCATGTGTTTTTGTTTCTGATCTTAAGTGTCTAAGGCATTGCCACCGCATCTGTTATTCAAGGGTAACTTAAGTTTAGTTTGTTTCATTTAAGTGATGTGTTTTTTAATCATTGCAGGTTAGCTATGGAGGTGTGCTTAGGCGCTTCAGGGTGTCTGTCAACGCTAATGGACAGCTTGATCTTGATATGGCTGTTCTTAGGTGGAAGATCATTCGTCTGTTTAACTTCCCTGTGGATGCTGACTTCTCTCTGACTTACTCTGATGAAGATGGCGATGTGGTGGCCCTGGTTGATAACAATGACCTCTTTGATGTCACGAATCAGCGCCTTAAGTTCTTGAAGATTAATGTGCAGTCCAACACTTACTCTGTTGCTCCAGAGGGTACTCGGAGTTCAACAGCTTCGGCCATGCCTAATAGCCTGAACCCAGTTTCCCAAATCCAGAAGGGTATCAACGATGAAACCATATCCAAGGTGTATATTGACCTTGCATCTAAAGCGGCTTCTTCTAGCCCTGTTGTTGGTGAGCTGTTTGATTGCATCTCCAAGCTAGGGACACTCTCTGGTCCTCAGGAAGGTAGTCTTTTATCACCTGTTGCTATTCCCGTTCTTTCGGGTCCTTACCCGAGCAGGGAGGTTCCTTCCTTTGGTGAAAAGAAGAGCCAACCCGGGAAAAAACCTGTTGATCTTAATGAACCAACTGGCTTTGCTGTTTCAAAGACTTCTGGTCCTGTACCAACCTCCTCTGGAATTGATGCTAGTTTCAACGAGTGTCCCTTCAGTGGAAGTACCGTGAATCGCTCCGGTCCAAATCCAAGCAACTTCAAAAAGCATGCCCGGCGTGTATGTCATTCCAAAAAGAGCAGCAATGGTGATTACTGGACCTCACTGGGTGTCTTCCATAAGGGCATCCGCTGTGATGGATGTGGAGTTCTTCCAATTACCGGGTCAAGGTTCAAGTCTAAAGTGTAAGGAAGACCTTTTCTTATAGCAAATATAGAAACTATAGTCATCTTAGAAATTTGGTTTTGCTTATTTGTCTCTATGGTGAATATTTTTCAGCAAAGAAGACTATGATCTTTGCACCATCTGCTTTTCGGTGATGGGTAACGAAGGGGATTACACAAGGATGGATAAGCCAGCCTCAGTTCAACATTCACATCCTTTTAGAGGACAACTTACCCCAGTACTGCTCTTCTTCTATCTTTAAGCTTCCTTTTTATCTGTGCCGTCTCTTTCCTTAGTGTAGCTAAATGGAAATCTTACCCTTTTATCTATATAGATCTCGAACCCGTGGGTGGGCCATGTGCCACAACCACAACATGGAGGTTTACACCTCAGGTGCACTCGGCCTAAGCTTGACAGCCGCTTTGTGCTTGATGTGAATGTACTTGATGGGACAGTTTTTGCTCCATCTGCTCAGTTCACTAAGATTTGGAAAATGAGGAACAATGGTTCGCTGGTGTGGCCGCATGGTACTCAGATAGTCTGGATCGGTGGGGACAGACTCAGCAACTCATTGTCAGTTGATTTACAGGTATGTTCCATTTACAGATCAATTATGTAGTTTTGAATTATTCGCAGTTTGGCTTGAGTTAGCTTTTTCTGTGCACAAAGTGGCAATAGTTTTTTTTTTTACTAGTTGTTTATTGGTCTCAACATTATTGCAGATTCCAGCGGAGGGTGCGCCTATCGACAGTGAGCTGGACGTGAAAGTTGATTTTGTTGCACCAGAGTTACCTGGTCGATACATTTCTTATTGGAGGATGGCTTCCTCTAGTGGTGCCAAGTTTGGGCAACGTGTTTGGGTGTTGATACATGTACTTACTAGATCTTGCTGCTCTCTCCTTTTAATATTTGTTTCTCTATCAAAACGTCTTTGATAACCTTTTGTTGTTGTTTGCGTGGTTAGGTTGATGCATCCTTGGA
Source organism: Brassica rapa (assembly GCF_000309985.2). NCBI lineage: Eukaryota > Viridiplantae > Streptophyta > Magnoliopsida > Brassicales > Brassicaceae > Brassica > Brassica rapa. The sequence goes on along the minus strand of NC_024802.2, from coordinate 15,611,052 downwards.
AAATTTCGTTGTGAATAAGTTTCATGGACTGAACTTGAATGCCTCCCCTGATGAAAACTCTTCAAGCGAATTTACAGGGATCAATCATAAGCCAACTCAAGCTGGCAGCTCCAGTGTTAACTCTGAGGTAGTGAAAGGTGCTGATCTAGAAGGAGAAGCAGCTGGATCAAAAGTCCCAGAAAAGGATGACCTGCCGGTTGGTGAAGCTGAGCCTGCTACTCTTAGTCCATCTTCATCTTCGTCATCATTCAACATGATCGAGTTCCCAAACATGCCTGCTGTTGAGGCCTTGGGTGGTGGTTCGTCATCCACAAAGGACATCCCTGTTGATCTTCAAGAGGATATTGAGAAGAACGACGTGGAGATAACCATGCTCAAGGAGCTGGAGGAAATGGGTTTCAAAGAGATTGATTTGAACAAGGAGATCTTAAGGGAAAACGAGTATGACTTGGAGCAGTCTGTTGATGCTCTTTGTGGAGTTAGCGAGTGGGATCCTATCCTAGAGGAGCTTCAGGAAATGGTGAGTGTGTGCACTTTTGTATTTTAATATTTGAAAATCAGATAAAGGGTGCGGTGTTGATGATGTGGATTTTTGCCAGGGCTTCTGTGATGATGTGACGAACAAGAAGCTGCTGAAGAAGAACAATGGAAGCATTAAAGGCGTAGTGATGGACCTCCTCACTGGCGAGAAGGAGGCTTAATGTGTTGCTTTTGATTCTGGGAACTTCTTATCTATCAGGTTAAACTATGTTTTAGTACTAATAAACCCTGATTATGCTTGTTTGATGAATGATGGATTTTATTATCGAAATAAACTCTCTTTTTTCCGAAGAGTGATTACGAGCCAAGACTCACTAACCATACAACACCAACCTTTAGTCTTAGGTAGGTCTCAACTAATTTGTATGTCAAGGTACTACTGAAGGCAATGATGTGCTATAGAAGAAGCAAGAGTTCAGACAGAACAAAAAAAAAAATCATCAAAGAGTGTAAGAATCTCGTCTAAACAAAATGGAAAGAGATAAGAGAGGCACAAGAGAAAATCTCAATCCTTAAAATCCACGCCTTGGACGTTCCTCCGCGACATTCACTCTGATTGCTCTACCTTCCATGTTCTGCAAACATAGACATAAAGAAAGATCGATTGAGAGATCATCACAGAATCTTCATAACCATGACCATATGAGAGGAAGGTTTACCTGTCCATCAAGAGCAGCGATAGCGTCGTTGAGTTCAGTCTCGTTAGACATTGTCACAAAACCGAACCCACGTGAACGACCTGTCTCACGGTCGTAGACCACACGAGCTTCCACAACTTTGCCATGCTCGCTGAAAACTTGTTCTAGACGACCGTTGTCCACATCCCATGGTAGGTTTCCAACATAGACTCTGAACGCAGGTTCGTATACCCGAGGTTGGCGTTCTGGACGTGATCCTCTCGGTGCTGCCTTGTTTACTGTCAGAAGCCTTCCGTTCAAATCCTGACAAAACGTGAAAAAAAGACCAATACGCAGATGCTCAGTAACGTTGTCACAAACAGAATCAGACATAACATCCCCACTTATGAGCCAATATCAAGATCAGATATGCTAGAAACTTACATAACGGTTGAACTTCTCGACAGCAGTCTCAGCTTCCTCCACCGTACTCATTGTCACAAATCCAAACCCACGACTCTGGTCTGTCTCTCTGTTGTAGATAACCTTCAACCACAAGAATCCCAAGAACACTTTAGGATTAACAACGTTATCTATACGAACATATAATGTCAATAGATGCAAATTCAATCCACACATCACTTCAGTAGTACTCTCAAGCCAGAGATGCTTCAAACACTTAAAAGCCAATAACATTACTTTTATCTAAACCACTTAAGCAATGCATAATGAACATAAACACATACAAGCAGCAAATAACATTCACCTCAGCGATTTCAACGGTACCAGCTTGCTCAAAGAGCATAGCCAAGGCTTGGCTATCAACGTCGTACGCCAAGTTTCCGACGAAGAGCTTCGCTTCTTCCGGTGGCTCCGGGAAGTCACCTCCTTCGCTCACATCTCCTTCCTCTTCGGAAAACGTCGCCTCTGGCTCGTTCTCCTCAACGGCGACGGAAGCGCTCACGTCCCCACCTTCTTCCCCCTCCCAATCAGAAGTCTGAGCAACGAAGGAGACGAAAGGGGACTTCTTTAGGTTGGTTTTGGCTTTGAGAGATAGGGAGACGCGGGAGAAAGAGAGCGGGAGGTTAGTGAGGAAGGAGCAGCGAGGGGAGATGATGGAGAGTGAAGGGTGGGAGAAGATGGTGGAAGAGGAAGAGTCCGCCATGGCTAAGGGCTTGAAGCTTGAGGTTACTATTGAAGAAGCCATTGCAGAGGAAGAGGAGTGGGAGAGAGATAGGGATAAGGAGGGACAAGACAGCGCAAGAGAAGAGACTATTGTTCGATACCAAAAGTTAATATCATTTAAGAAATAAAATATTTTGAAAATAGAAAAATAATATCTGAATGGGCTAATTATTGGGCCATTCGATTAGGATGGGCTTGGTTTAGATAGGTTGAATTTTTAAGTTCTACAGGTTCTAGGTCCTGGAATAGAATATGACCCACTAAAAGTTAACATAACATGTTCATGTGTTTGGAACAAAACGAGTCCTTGGGACAGCAAAACAAAATATCCATCTCGGACCCAGTGGTTAGTATGTAATGGGATCATTCGGTCTTCAAACTATATCATCCGATCTTTAAACCCTAATTGTTTTGAATGTCAAAAATTTCTAACAACTTTGATGTTATATTATTACTATGACAAAAGAAAAAGAAGGGAACAACTTTACATTCTGCATTACTACTGACTTAAAGTGACTTTACCGATTTGAACTACCACATAAACAAACCAACTTACATTTTGTCTTTTAATTTGTTTGCTTTTGCATGGTGCTTGAACGCCAATACTATCTTTTGTACCATGGCCGTTTGGCTTATTACTTGCAATGGAAGTTATCAGTGTTAAAAAAAAAAAAAAACAAACCAACTACATCACATCGTTTGTTGCGACTAGTAACCACGTGATCTTATTGCTTTTTCTTTCCTTAATGAATTAATAATATGTTGCACATGGGATATGACATGGCAAAGAAAAAGGTGTATTATATTGGTTAGTTATATGGAGGAAAACGAATACATTGGCTCTTTAGTTATACTAGTTACAGATTTAAAATATATCCACAATCAGTGGACAATAGTCAATACACGAATATGACCACTCCATCCAAAGTAGGGCTGCTGAGACACATGACTGCTTCAGTTTTTCTTCCTTTTGAATTATTTGTATTTAACACAGTCTATGCATCAACCATAGTGTAGAAAAGTCGTGGCTTTTGTCAGGCATTGATTGGTTCAAACAACTTTGACCCAAAAAGCTTCCCATGTTAGAGAACATTCCAAACTTTCTGAGTTATGAATGTGCATTGTGTGCCTACACTTTCCATATGAGCTGTTTGTGTTCATCGTTATGATTTTATAAGAAGATAAAAAAAACAGAAGACATATATTATAGTATATTAATATGAAGATCAACACATCTGCACTTGTTACTACACTTTAACCTAATAAAAGATACCTTAAAACAGAAAATTCCTTAGATGGGTCCTAAGAGAAGTGAAGCCAGAGGTTGTATTCTCCTTAACTTTACCCCAAAAAGAAGAAAAATCAAAAGAGACTAATTAAAAGGGGGTAATGAAAGTTATAACTTAACCCCTTAATTGATGGCTTTAATTGCCTTTTCTATATCATTTTTTAAATTGGCTAAATACACTTAAGTGAGCCACCACAATCAGCAACGGGAACCCTTACGGCAATTCAATGCACCAGAACCAACCGTCAACGGTCCAACAAGAGAAGACGGTCTAGCCCCAAGACTCGAAGCCTTGGCATAGCTAGACGAGGTAGCACCACCCGAAGGCGTAAAAAATGCACCGTTTAGCAATAAATCACCAGAGGATCTCCAGTTCCAGCTCTTCCACTCACTCTCTGGGGCGTCCTCATGCTTAGTCACTTCTTTGCTAAATCTAATATCTGGGGCCAAAAATCTGTTCCCTTGACTATTGATTGTAGGGTTAGCACTTCCACCAATAGCATACATCTCCCAATGTGTATAGTCGTTGTTCACCACATGGAAGTACCCATGTCTACACCTACACACATCAAACAAATGGTCCCAAAATTTTAATCACATATCAAAATCACATTAATTTACTAACAAAAATCTAACATTATTATATACTTTTTTACCTTGGCATTCTTTGAACAAGACCTTCGCCAAAATGGTTAAAAGCAATGGTGATTTGCATGTTCTTGTCACGAGTGTAAGTGTCACTATGACCAAGCAACATGACCTTATCATGATGCGTCATGTAATTGTTAGACAGAGTAATAGCCGTCGAGCCTATTATAGCATCAATAAGCCCGTCTTCGCAATTAGATAACGAACAATGGTCAACCCAAACATGACTTCCTCCAAAGATGGAGACACCGTCACCGTCCGATATCGTTCTCCATCCGTAATGCCGTGGTGAGCTCCGCACCATAGCGTTACCACCTGGCTTACAATCATGGATATGGATACCATGGATGATGATGTTAGTCACGTACTGGATCGTAATGCATGGCCCACCAGCCATGTGTACTGACGCGCCACGACCGTCTATGGTCTTGAAAGAGTTCATGATCAGCTCTTCTTTGAGCTGAATGGTCATGTCTCGTTGGAAAATGATCCATAGTGGCTCGTCTTGAACCACAGCGTATCTTAACGTTCCGGGTTTGGGGGTCACTGGGTCGTCGTTTCCTGAGTCTGTCACCACGTAGATACGACCATCTCGGCCACCTATAGCGTTCTTGCCGAACCCTATGGCGCAGTCTGCGAGACGTTGACGGTTGGTCTCCCAGTGTGGATCGCATCGCCAACAGTCGTCGATGGGGTTACCAGTGGTGCATGAGAGGTAACCTAGCTTCCTTCTTCCAGCAACCGACGCATTAATGCTCCTGCAAGAGTTGACAACCAAGGATATTATTATTACATGAGAAGTTGTGTTACAAGTAAAATGTGCAAGAAGAATATGGAAGAAATAAGATTTAATTTGTACTTGTGAACTTCTTCGACGATAGCTTCTGGGTCTGGTACTGGTGAAGATAAGATCAAATGAGCATAGAGAAGAAAGGAGACTATGGAGATAAAGAGCTTCGTCATCTGCATTTTTCTTTATTTTTTCTTCTCTTGGTTTAAGTAAGAGAAGAGGGAAACGAAGATGGAGGAGAGAAGGTTTGAGTGCGAATAGATGAAAGTTTGAGTGTTTATATAAAAGATATATGTACAGGAAACTCCACACTCTTTTGTTATTGGACTTTTCGGTTTAGGGTCCCACTCTTTTATATATATCTTCTTTAGTAAAGAATTTATATAATAATAATCTTTAGGAAGAACCAATAGAATGCTTTACATCCGTTACAATTGTTGACAAAAAAAAACAAAAGCCTCCAATCTAATTAGGTCGAAAATGTTATACTTTTCAAATAAGTTCCACTTGTCTGTTACTCTGTTTAGCCGAATAAAAACAATAGGAAGTTGGTTTTGAAGTAATGATTAAGGATCCAAACTTAGTAACCATTCTAGTTGATTAAATTACTCCTTTTAAAGAACGTCAAACCAACAACAAAAACACAGCCATGTGGTGAGCACAAAGCGAACTATTCTTTCGCCTTTTACTAAAATGTATCAGTTTATATAACAGTTTCACTCGAAATGAATTTAACAAAAGTTTGAGATGTTATGTAAATCACAACCTATTATAATGATGCAAAAAAAAAAGTCCATAGACTGCTAGTTTTTTTTTCATTTCTCATGCTTTAGCTTAATTTGCATTTCATCAGACTTTACATCTTATGTTTCAGGATATATAGTTGCATATATTGCAACAAACTATAATCTAAAGAGATTAGAAAGTGTCCGTATCAGAACCGTTAGCCTTTATTATTCTGAGAGCTGACTCTCCAACCATATACTATAGCACATGTTAGGGGAGATTTCAACGAAAAGCAAAGTTAAACCGACAGAACAGAACATGTCAAAGTAATCGAGTACCAAAACATAAATGGCAAACATAAAAAAGAATGAGATGATGAAAAAAAGAAAATAAAAAATTTGATAATCAAACTGTAAGCCATGTAGTTTTAGTAGGGTTATGTAATTGTTTTCTTCATTATGGTTTTCATTTTTCTCAAATTTAAGCTCATTTGCTCTTGGAGTTTTTAGTCTTCCTATTTAACTATTGACTAATTATTGCGTAAATCTTCAAATGTAGAGGTTAGTTTCAGCCATTTTCTTCATGATTGGTGTTGGTGAAAATGACGTGAAAACAGTAATATTTTTTGTTTGTTTTCACCATATTACTTTGAGAAAATGACACAAAGAACACTAAATGAAGTTTTCCTCCCCAAACTAGCACTCAGGATCAGAATTCACAAAAATAGGTTTCATTAAAGGGGCAATTTACCCTTATGCCCCCTTCTTTAACTAATTTAAAAAACAAATTTGAAATCAATTTGTCGCCGTCCTCGTTTCATCGCTTCTTCTTCTCGTTTCTCCGTCGTCGTCGTCGTCGTCTCTCCGTCGTCGTCTCCCCGTCCTTGTCGTCGTCGTCTCTCCGTCGTCGTCGTCGTCGTCGTCGTCGTCGTCTCTCCGTCGTCGTCTTCGCCTCTCCGTTGATCCGTCGTCGTCGTCTCTCCGTTTATTTTATCGTCGTCGTCGTTTCTCAATTGATCTGTCGTTTCTACGTCTATTCATCTCATTCTCTCTCTCGTGTGTCTGATTTGATTAAGGTTTGAATCATTTCATTTTGTTATACATTATCTAGGTTTTGTTATATATTATTCATTTGTTGATGATTTGAAGTTGATTTTGTAGAACAATGGAAGTTTTGTGCATCTGTGGACAATGGATCTCAAAAGAATCTCTCCAGTGGGAGTTTCTTGTTGATTTGAAGAGGAATGCATCAATCATTTCCATAGAAGAAGATCTACTGTATGAAGATTTGATGAAGATTGTCTCTGAAGATTTTAGTGTTAAAGAGGAAGAAATCAGTTTGAGTTATGGTTTTTCATTGGATATGAAATGTATTATTGAAAGTTTCCCCCCACTCTCGATAGGTAATACTCGTCAGCTCAGAACTTTCATTTCCAAGACTAGAGCATTTGATGGAACCTGTCGTTTGTGTGTTAAGGTTTGTATGATTTTTTCTTAGACTTTTCAGGATATGCTTCATAACCAAGTATTATGCCTTACAGAACTACTTGACTTATGCAGGTTAGTACTGATCCAGTTAGCTGTAACACTCAAGCTTCTGATACATTTGCTTCTACTGTTCCATTGAATGCCAATCCAGCGATTCTTTCTACTGTGCAGAGTGAAAAACAGGTACATTGTCCTTAATTCCCTTTTTCTGTTTGTGTTTGCATGATATGCTTCATAATCAAGTACTATGCCTTACAAAACTACTTGACTTTTGCAGAGTCTTCTATATGAAGGTGTTTCTACAGTTCCTCTGAATGCTCTTCCGGATTTTAGTACTGATTCAGCTAGCTGTAACATTCAAGCTTCTGATACATTTGCTTCTACTGTTCCATTGAATGCCAATCCAGTGATTCTTCCTACTGTGCAGAGTGAAAAACAGGTACATTGTCCCTAATTCCCTTTTTCTGTTTGTGTTTGCATGATATGCTTCATAATCAAGTATTATGCCTTACAGAACTACTTGACTTTTGCAGAGTTTTCTATATGAAGGTGTTTCTACAGTTCCTCTGAATGCTCTTCCGGATTTTAGCCCTGTCCATATTGGACTTTCACCAAACACGAGAGTAGCTGGCGATATTAAGGTGAATAGCTATTTTAAGACAAAGAGAGAGTTGATGTTGAGGATGAAGAAATGGGCTTTAGAGTGGAAGTTTGAGTACAAGACTGTCTCTTCTAACAAGTCAAGAGTGCTTTTGAGTTGTGTTGATGAAAATTGCACGTGGAGGATGCGTGCTATCAAGCTACCTGTTTCAGATTTTTTCGTTGTTAAAAAGTATGTTCATGAGCATACATGCGATACAACACACAGGAAAGCCAACCACAGACAAGCATCTGCAAAGTTGTTGGGTTCTTTGATTTCCAGCAATTATGGAGAAAAAAAGGAAGGTCTCAAACCGAAACAGATCATTGAACAGGTCAGGATGCTGCATGGTGTTCACATCAATTACAAACAAGCTTGGAGAGTGAGAGAAGAAGCTCAGATTTTGGTTAGAGGGACTCCTGAAGACAGCTATTACAATTTGTCTAGGTGGTTGTATAAAATCACAGAAACAAACCCTGGTTCCTTGACTTATCAACATGTTGATGCTGCAGGAAAGTTCAAGTATGCATTTGTGGCTTTTGGTCCATCGATAAGGGGATTTTCATTGATGAGGAGAGTTATTGCAGTAGATGGTACATTTCTGAAGGGAAAATTCAATGGGACTTTATTGGCAGCTTGTGCTCAAGATGGGAATTATCATCTATATCCTCTCGCCTTTGCAGTGGTTGACGCAGAAAACGGCGCCTCTTGGAAATGGTTCTTTAGAGGTTTGAGCCAGAAGATCCCGGACGCTTCGGATCTTGTTTTTGTATCAGACAGGGCTAACTCCATTTCTTCAGCGTTGGAGGATGTATATCCCTTATCTCACCATGGAATTTGCAGGATCCATCTGCTCCGCAACATCACTCCTACATATGCGAAGACTGGGTTGCTACCTCTGGTGGAAAGCGCTGCTGATGCCTATACGTGTCACGAGTTCTGGTTAATCTTCAAGGACATAAAGGATAAATGTCCTGAATTGGCTAAGTATCTGGAAGAGTCTGATTTTAGGAAGTGGGCACGAAGCTATGCGCCTGCGAACAGGTATAATATCATGACTACCAACATTGCAGAGTCTCTCAATTCTATGTTGAAGATGCCTCGTGAGTTGCCCATTATCTCTCTCCTTGAAACTATCAGATTGACGATGACCACTTGGTTTTTTGAGCGACGCGAAGCGGCTGCGAAACATAAGCACCTGGTTACTCCAAAAGTTGTTCAGAAATTGGTATCTAGGTTAGGGGCCGCAATGTTGTTGAATGTGTATCAAGTTGATCGAAGCGAGTTTGAGGTGAAGAATGAAACAATGAAGTTTGTTGTTGACTTGGAGAAGCGGCATTGCACATGTAATGTTTTCGACATTGACAAGATCCCCTGCATCCATGCCATCGCTGCTGCTAAGCATATCAAGAGAGATGAAAACCGTTTTGTTGATGCTTCTCACTTGACAGAAACGTGGGCTAAAGCTTATGCTGAAAGCATACATCCTGGTGGAGAGTTGTCAACGTCCACCTATCCAGAGAATATTGATGAACTGTCTTGCCCACCTCCAGCTACCAAAAAGAAAAGTGGACGCCCTCCTACAAAGAGAAAGAGATCCGTTGGCGAGTTTGGGGTTCCTGGATCTAAATCTCAGTCCCACAAGTGCAGCAGATGTGGCACAGGAGGGCACAACAAGATCACATGCCAGAGGCCTATAGGATGAAGTTCTACATTTTTACATTTTTATCGATTATTATTTGGATGTTTGGCTATTTGATGGTTACATGATATGCACAAGACCATATACATTTTTTCTTTTGGAACCCTATCCTGAATAAGTATGATTTCTTACAACTTTTGTAATATACAACATTATCTTTTGATCTCATTTCAATTTTTAGTTTAAACTTCTTTGCTAGAAAAAAACACAGTAATATTCAACTATTCTGGAATCCCATCCAACTTTTGTAACATCCAACTTTTGTAATATACAATGTATTTATACTATAAATTGTATGGGTAAATTCAATTATGTGGAAGCAACTAACAGATGATTCTCCTCAGCCTAGCGGCTAAACCACGAAACCTATGATACCGAAACATTTGATCGACCCGGGTTCGACTCTCCTACGAGTAATGGGTGATTTTTTTTTTTTGTTCAAACATATATCTCAGGAATCACATTTGTCGCAATCGGAAGCCCATCCTGAACTATCAAAGATCTTTCCAATGTATTTATACTATAAATTGTATGGGTAAATTCAATTATGTGGAAGCAACTAACAGATGATTCTCCTCAGCCTAGCGGCTAAACCACGAAACCTATGATACCGAAACATTTGATCGACCCGGGTTCGACTCTCCTACGAGTAATGGGTGATTTTTTTTTTTTTGTTCAAACATATATCTCAGGAATCACATTTGTCGCAATCGGAAGCCCATCCTGAACTATCAAAGATCTTTCCAATGTATTATACTATAAATTGTATGGGTAAATTCAATTATGTGGAAGCAACTAACAGATGATTCTCCTCAGCCTAGCGGCTAAACCACGAAACCTATGATACCGAAACATTTGATCGACCCGGGTTCGACTCTCCTACGAGTAATGGGTGATTTTTTTTTTTTTTGTTCAAACATATATCTCAGGAATCACATTTGTCGCAATCGGAAGCCCATCCTGAACTATCAAAGATCTTTCCAATGTATTTATACTATAAATTGTATGGGTAAATTCAATTATGTGGAAGCAACTAACAGATGATTCTCCTCAGCCTAGCGGCTAAACCACGAAACCTATGATACCGAAACATTTGATCGACCCGGGTTCGACTCTCCTACGAGTAATGGGTGATTTTTTTTTTTTGTTCAAACATATATCTCAGGAATCACATTTGTCGCAATCGGAAGCCCATCCTGAACTATCAAAGATCTTTCCAATGTATTATACTATAAATTGTATGGGTAAATTCAATTATGTGGAAGCAACTAACAGATGATTCTCCTCAGCCTAGCGGCTAAACCACGAAACCTATGATACCGAAACATTTGATCGACCCGGGTTCGACTCTCCTACGAGTAATGGGTGATTTTTTTTTTTTTGTTCAAACATATATCTCAGGAATCGAAGAGTCTCTTCCAAACGACATCATGTAACTCAGTAACCGAAGAGTTTCTTTTCGTCAAGATTGGGTGTTATATGATTGGTTATTTCAGTAACTGACTTCAATAATCGAAGAGTTCCACAATAATCAAGAGTTTATTTTAACTGACTTCAATAATCGAAGAGTTCCTTTTTGTTCTATAAATATAAGGGACGATATCAGACCTTTTATTCACTCACTTCATTTCGCTTGATATATCCTTTTGCAATACAAGTTAGTTTTCGATTTTTCTCATTTTCCATTCAATTCATGAACTTTTTTCTATTTCTATTTTATCGTAACATCTTAGTTTCGATTTTGTTGCAGGACAAAGTTTCAATGGAAGGAAGTTCAAAGAAGATGATGAAGCGTCCCATAGAGGAGGTTTACGGATGTGATGCCGCCGAAGGTTTCAAGAAGGGGAAGAAGGAAACTGTGGAACATTACAGGGCTCTTCTTCGTTTGTCCAACGAATACAGGCTATCTGAGAATGATTGGAATCTTGCATCCAGCAAAGCAAATTCAATTGCTGTCCAAATCGAGTTGCTTGAAGATATTATCAAAGCTGATGGAAAATTTGATTTAACTGCTGAGTTGGAGAAACTCAAAGAAGAGCACTCGGAAGCGGAAGGAATGCTTGCTGATGTGAAGGTCAAAGTCCCTGATTGGGATAAACTTGGCGAAAGTTGGCTCCATCATGAGTAATTTCATGTTATCGTCTTCTCTTTTTATGTTTTTAAGGACCACATTATGTTTGATTTTCAGTTTTTATTTTAAATGAATAAGCACTTTTGTTTCTCTTGTGTTGTTTCTTCAATTAACAACCTAAATAAAAAACTTGTTCAATGTTTTTCACTATTTTGTAATGGTTTGGCCTAGTGTTCTTATAACTTGGTTATCTGATTTGCTTATTTGTTTTTGGAAAGCCATCCTGAATACATAAAATGATATCCAGATTATATAAATCTATCGTCTGTGAATAAATGAGTTCACATTTACTCTGTTATCGAATATCCAACGTAGCCTAGTGGCAAGCCCTTCTACTCTTAGTGTACCCTTATCACACAATAAGTCGTGTTCGATCCCCGTTGTGTATACTCACATTTTTTTTTGTTTTTAATTAAATATTCAAACGTTATTTTCGTTTTATTGTAGCTTTTGGCAAGTATAAGACCCTTGGTACAACGGCTGCACACTTGGATTAATCTATCGAGAGTTCACGAGTTCAATCAACATCAGATCACATTCTTTTTCATTTTTTTTTTTGTAAACTTTAAAGGAATTTGTTTTTGGAAAGCTATCCTGAATACTTAAAATGATATCCAGATCATATAAATCTATCGTCTGTGAATAAATAAGTTCACATTTACTCTGATATCGAATATCCACCATAGCCTAGTGGCAAGCCCTTCTACTCTTAGTGTACCCTTATCACACAATAAGCCGTGTTCGATTCCCGTTGTGTATATTTTCACTTTTTTCTGTTTTTAATTAAATATTCAAAAGTTACAAGTTATTATCGTTTTATTATATCTTTTGGCAAGTATAACACCCTTGGCACAGCGGCTGCACACTTTGATTCATCTTTCGAGAGTTCACGAGTTCAATCAACATCGGATCACTTTCTTTTTCATTTTTTTTGTAAACTTTAAAGGAATATGCTAGGCTTTGGTGCATTTTGCTTTCTCACTCTTTTTCTGGAAACCCATCCTAAAAGTACCATAAGCATTTGACAATTCATCAATACATCCTAAAAAATTTTTCAATAACAATCTAAATGAAAAAAACGTTAGGGATAATTCATTACAAACTTAAACTTAAACGTTAGGGATAATTAATATCAAAGTAGAAAAACAGTGTAGAAAACAGAACAAATATGACATTTTCACTTCCTTTGACCTTCCTGGAAATCTTTATCCATAAACTGGTCGAAGATCTCACAACATAGCTTGCTTCGTAAGTCCATCGCAGTTTCATCATTTATATTAGCCATGCTCTTCAATCCCAGTGACCTGCATTCCAGCATCTTCACAACAAAAATACCACAGTTGTATGGAAATTTTGTCTTTGGAAGCCCTTCTGCAAACTTAACTTCAAATGGACTGATATCTTCGAAATTAACCTCTTCACCAAGAAGTTCCATCTTTATGGCACTAATCAACACTGTCATAAATACCCAAAATTATACAATAAATCAATCACCAACAGACAACAAAATGAATATGTAAAAATGCATCACAATCACAAGCAGCAAGTGACAAACTTTTATTTTCTAAATTAGCTAATATTTTTACCTGCCAGTTCTTGGATTTTATTAAGAGCACGTTTGATATTTGCTTTTGGAAGACCACAATGGAAGAGTGTGATTGTGTTGTCCATCAATTGTATCTCCACCCCAATATAGTGACAGCTCAACTTATCTTCAATGACACCATATATAACATCAACATCTTCCAGCCATACCTTCTTTGGATGTATTAAACCTTTCACAAGTTCGCCTACACAGCCCTCCAATAACTTTTTTTTTTCTTATGTGGCTTCCTGACAGATTCATAAGCGTACCCAACCACTTCTAAGAATTTGACTGGTACAAAGCATGCTGCTGGAAGATTGTTGTTGCGGAACCAAGCACCTTGCTCAACCCTCTTACAATTTAGCATTTCAAATGCAACATTTATGTGCTGCCAATGTAACAATATAGTTAGAAACTTCATATAGAACTGCTATAACATGGACATCTAGCATAGCTCAACTCAACCTCTTCCTAAACATATGACACAATCAAATAGAAGACAGAACAGAGTGTTGATTACCTCTTTGTTGAGATTTTTTTCTGCATCGTCCATTTTTTGAAAGAACTCTTTTTCAATTTCTTTTCCATTGATATAAAACGGTCTGTAGTTGATAAAATTAACTAGTATCAATCGAAACTTTTACAAAATAAATTAGGAATATTTATGCGAGGACAAAAAGTTGCTTACACACGATATATGCCCCGTAGATCCATCCAGTGTGCAAGCCTTGAAAACCGAGGAAATTCAGGTGTCACAAATGGATCAATTGGAAGGATTACCTCAGGTGTTACAGGTATAGGAGGGTTTCTAGGTCGTATTGGCCTCTTCTCTTCTCGCTGTAGAAAAGGAAGCAAATCTACTGGCTGAGCATTTGCTTTCTTCTTCTTACCAACATGTGGCTTCCCCTTTAATTAAAAATAAAGACAAAAATTCAGGATCGTTTTTATCTTTATACTTGAATGCCTTCCTAATATGAAGTAAAAATATTTTTTATACCTTTTTTGCATGATCGTCTTGACTTGGTTTCACACTCTTACCCTGCTTTACTTCCATCTGTGAAACAAAACCGATATATCAAACTATTGACCTGAACTTCAATTCAAGTGGATCTTATTCATTTTTATTACCTCTTTTGCCATTTTCCCAACAACATCTTCTGATGGACCAGCTGCTTCATTTTTCTTACAAGCGACAGCCTTCCCTTCCCCTTTTTGAATGACAAAAATTCAGATACATTTATATCTTAATTCCTAGTATGATGTATAAATATTTCATACCTTTTTATCACCATCTCCTTCACTTGGATTCACACTCTGCGTCTGCTCTTCTTCCATCTGAAAATCAATACCGAGATATTAAACAAATGACATTATTTTTCAATTCAAGTGATCCAAGGCATTTGTTTTACCTTTTTTGTCATCTCCCAAACACCATCTACCCATTTTCTTGGTTTTCGCATCTCAGAATGGTGGAAGTAAATTTGTTCTTTAGAATTGTTCAAAGAGACAAAACACGAGCCATCAAACAAAATGACTTTAACTTTTCCAGCGCACCAGGCACCATTGTCGAACGCCTCCACGTCCTGCATTAGCTCATAACTTTTCTTCGCTCCAGATCTCTCAGGTGGTGGTTGAGGACGTATTCTGTCAATTGATACACGTGTCTCAACACTCCTTTTCCTCTTCTTTTCGTCCAGAGACGGGACGAAGTACTCAACTTTCACCATCTCAACCCCATCAACCAAATATGTTGCCAACACATTTCCTGGATACCATTTATGACAAGTATTGTCATCTTGTGATGAAATCTCCACATTTGCTCCGATCTCAAAGGGATTTTGAACTCTGCTTTCTACATCCTGTGATGGTTTAGATTCAAGGATATCCAGTCATTTTGATAGTTGCTGAGTATTTATTAAAGGTTTTAATGAAAGTAATACCTTATTTTGCTCTGTTAAAAGATTTCTGCGAGCTCGGGTATTTGGCTGTGTGTCGGAAATGTTTGGTGAAATGATCTCATTCATAAGCTCGTGAGTCTCCTGAATTCAGGAATGGTTGAATGAACACGTACAAGGGCTTCCAAAAATTACTTGAAAAGTCCAATTTTTTAAAGAAGGTACCTGCTGCGTCTGAATTGGAGTAAGGACTGGAGTCTCAATATTCTGTTGAGCTATTGGAGAACCAGGTGTCTCTTTCGTGATCTCATTCATAGGCTCTCGTGTATCCTGATGTCAGGAATGGGATTATGAACACGTACCAAATTCATAATTTTATAAATACCAACAGTTTTCAAAATTATACTTGCCTCATTGTTAAGTTGTTCATCTGCTTGATCTGCATTGGCTTCACCTTGTCTGGAAGCCGTCTCATGAAATGGAGTTGTGTCAGTCTGTGCAAGTACAACAAAAATTAGGAAGGCAAGCCTAAATATGTATAACATCTTCCAAAATTACTTGACAACTCAAAACTGAATCAAGAACTAGATAAACATTAATTTTAATTTCCGAAAAAAAAGTTACCTCATTGTTTGGAGTTTCATATGAAGTAACTCTTTGTAGTTTCTCTAGGTTTGTCACACGTTCTTTAATCTGTTTCCTGTCTTTTTCAATCAAACACAAACGATCGTTCATGATCCTTAAATTATCTCCCACCATCTCGCTGATTCTGTTGATCTTTGATTCCAAAGACTCCTCCTGATACGAAGTAGAAGCTTGACTCATCCCTCCATTCCCAAACAGTAAAGATGCTCTTCTTATTTCTTCATTAGCACCGTATAGGTCTACTGACATG
This sequence comes from Brassica rapa, assembly GCF_000309985.2. Lineage (NCBI taxonomy): Eukaryota > Viridiplantae > Streptophyta > Magnoliopsida > Brassicales > Brassicaceae > Brassica > Brassica rapa. The sequence continues at coordinate 15,594,923 of NC_024802.2, read as the reverse complement.
TTTCGCCAATCTCTAATTTTAAACTTATAACCTCTCTTGGATAAATCGGCCATGTCATCCAGATCTTTATTAGCTTCGTCTCCCATGCAAACATCATCTTCTGGATCATTAGAAATAGGAGGTAGGATGCATGTGACCTTAAGCTGAAACCATAAAAATAATTAGCTTTTAAATGGAGAATCATAAGGCAAAACAGAAACAAGAAAAAAATAATGTAAAAACTTACATGATCTTTGATTTCAATTAGGAGAACATCTATCAGCTGTGGAGAAGCTATTTGAAGGTACTTCTCACACAAAAATATTGGGGTAGACGGTTGAACGCTCAGAATAGGAACAACTTGACTGAATGCATACTGTAGCAAAGGTACTGACTCAAGTATCCATATAAGAAATGCCATAGGGAACCCTTGCAAATCATAATTGTTTTTGTCGAGGCTTTTGTCGACAGCTCTCTGAAGTGATTTTAACAGCAAATTATAAGCTGTTCTCCCCCATGGGTATGTCATCAAGACATCCATATCCTGCGCTATTTTCACATAATCCAAAGTAAAAGTTGTGCCACCGTCGAGAAGGCTCTTCTGTAGTAGTATGCTCTCAATCAGGAGGAGCATTGCAAGGCAGAATCTCTCATCAGAAGCATCTTCTCTTGTGTTTCTGAGCTGCTTCTCCACGTCCTTTACTGTATGAGTACGCCCTTTTAGGAAGTCCCACTTAAATTTCTCGGTTCCCTCTCGTGGTTCTCTTGCTTCACCACTACATTTCAAACCAGTCACCATGTGGAATTCTCTTATAGAGAACCTCATTGGCTGAGCACCAAAATGGAACCATGCTTCGTGTCTCTTCACTGTCTTGATGCTTTTGGTGAGAACTGCGTGCACTATCTTAGCTGATAATTTCAAAGACCTCTCTCCAAGCTTGATCACCGGTCCCAAAAACGTCCCTCTTATTCTGTTGAACTCATCATTTCCTAGAATTTCCTTAACAGTTTTGATATAAGCAACTATCGAGTGTTGGTTTATCGATATCGTCTTCTCTGGCTCTGATCCAATCGGATACCTCAGCTCAGGCAGTGCTAGTCTTAATGGTAATGGATCTCCCATCTTGTTTCTATCCTGCGTAAACAAGAAAAATTTTATTTGTCTAAATTAATTAAAATCCAATTTTCAGGAAGGGTTTCCTGAAAAAAATACAAATCCTTCCCGAAGTCTATACACATGCTTTCACATGAACTAGAATTCTACGAATCATATTAGGTTAAAACGAGCAAGTCTATACACAAGCAAAAACCAGGAGACCAATCTCTCAGAAAGAAAACACACATAAGGTTGAATCTGCAACATACCTTCAAGAGATAGAGCTCTAGAAATGGTTTTTCTCGGAGAATAGAGAGAGCTCGCGTAAAAGATCGAGAGAGAGAGAGTTCTGGAGATGGGTTTTCGTCGGAGATCGAGAGATATGGAGATGAGAGAGAGATTCGAGAGGCGGAGACGAGTGAGATTCGAGAAGTTTGAAACGGCGAGAGTGTTGAGACGGCAAGAGTTTTGTTTTTTTTCAATCGAAATGTATTGTTTTGGAAACCTATCCTATATTAATTGGGTTAAGTATGCTTATGTAATATTCTTTAACAGATGATTCTCCTCAGACCAGCGGTTAAACCAAGGCTTTTTATAACTCAAAAGTCTCTCTATCCCCGGGTTCGATATGTGGTGGATTCAAAATCTATTTTAATTCTTTTTTGTGTTACAGTTTGGAGTTAAATAAAATTAAATGTAATCCATAACAGATGATTCTTCTTGGCCTAGTGGCTAAACTCCCACACTATCCAAATACGCAGACTCTCTCCCTCTGGGTTCGATCCTTTGTGGTTCTAAATTTTTGTTGTCTGTAAACATCACAATTTTAAGCTTACCATATACATGTCCAATCCTTAGTATATAATCTCATTTCATTCTTTTTTACATTTGAAACACTTAACTTTTTTCTGGAAACCCATCCAGAAACAATATTTTAACCTTCCAAGATATATGATACCCAAATAAAATACTTGATATCCTTCCAATCTTTCTTATGTAACCAGACGCCAACAACATAACAAAATAAACAGTCATAACTAAAACCGAGTCTTAACTAAAACAAAAAATGTTTTCATGCATCATTCTCATTTCCCAAAGCTCTCATCCACAAATTGGTTGAAGATCTCACAAGACAAGGTTCTCCTTAGCTCCAATGCATTGTCATCATTAATCTTTGTCATGTCTCCTATCTTCAATGACTGGCACTCCAGAATCTTGACAAGAAATATCCCACAGTTGAAAGGATGTTTTGTCTTGGGTAAACCTTGTGCCTGCTCAATCTCAAATGGAATCATCTTCACCTTATCTACCTCATCACCAGAAGATTCCACCAGCAGATTAGAAATCAACACTGTCATATTTAAAAATCAATATCAAGATAGAATCAGTTGAATATTTCAAACCAAGAAACAGATGAATACATCAAATACAGATTGTTTATACATACCTGCCAACTTTTTCACTTGAGGAATATCAATGCTGTTGCTTTCCTTTTGAAAACAATCATATACTGTGATTCTTTTCTTCTTCAAATGAATTTCCATCCCAATCCAGACATTGCTTTTTTTTCCAAGAGTAATCCCATACACAACATCAACATCTTCTCCCCATGTCTTCTCTGGATATACCTTCCCTCTCACAGTATCTTTAAATAAATCGTTGAAAATCTTTTTACCTTTGACCTTTTCTTTCTTGTAAGCCAAATCATCAGAGAGCAAGCAATGCAAGAACTCCATAGGTAGGAAGCACGCCTTTGGAATCTTGTAGTTGTGGAACCAAGCAGCATTCTCATTTCTTCTGCAATTTAGCATTGCAAAGGCTCCATCAATGTGCTGCAAGAAAAAAAGGCAAACATTATCTAATTTGTTACTATATAATTTCCTGAAACTAAACAAATCCTTCCTGAATTTTTTTTTAAAAAAAAGCTCAAGGCAAGAACATATGTAAACAAATTACCTCTTTCTTAAGGTCCTTTTTTGCATTTTCCATGCTTTGAAAGAAAGATTTCCTTATCTTATTATCATTGATTGATAGGGACCTGCAGTCGATTAAAGATTCAAAGGAATTACCAAACCTCTTATACATAAATATAAGAATATATAGACAAGGACAGAAACATGCTTACGTTTCATGCATGCCGGGCTTTAATGTCATCCAATTTTGAAGCCTTGAAAGCTTATGTTCCGCAGGAGTTGAAAACGGATCAACTGCAGGTATAATCTCAGGTATTACAGTTAAAGCCGGATTTCTGTCAGACTTGAATGGAGTTTTTGTGTCTCTAGATCGTTTAGGCACCCTCTCGCTCCTTCTTAGGAAAACATTATCCATTCCTGAATTTTGTGATGAGGCAGCAGCTTTCCTTTTCTTATCAGGCTTCACCTTTAATCAAACAATAGACACCAAGCAAAATATTATCAAATTTGTTGCAATCGGAATTTCTGGAAACCATTCCTGAAACTAAAATGTATGTATATCAAACAATTCACGTGAAGTATAATTCTAGTTATGATTTACCTTATCTGCCATCTTCCAGACTCCATCTTTCCATTCTCTATGAATTCGCAAATCTGAATGTTTGAATAGAATAGTTTCCATAGAAGTATAGAGACACACCGAGTATGTGTTATCACCAAGTACCATGCTAATTTGTCCGCTGCTCCAGCCATTGTTGTAGAAGGCTTCTACCTTATCCATCATCTCAAAGGATTTTTGGTCACTAGTTGGTGTTGCAGGACGTATTTTGTCAGCCGTGATAGTATCCTGAAGTTTCTGAAGTCTATGTTGGTCTGTGAAGAGTGTCGTGTACTCAACTGTCAGCTCCTCTAGTCCTTCACACAGTTTAAGATCAACAACCTTTCCTGGATACCATATTTCGTCATCAGTAGACAAAATTTCAACCTCTGCGCCTATTTGAAAGTGAGCTAGAAGCCTGCTTACTTCAACCTATTAAAAATGAAGATTCAGTAACATCAGCGGTTTTAAATTGTTAGAATAATAATTAAAGATCAAATATACTCGATGCATACCTCGTTTTTTCTGAAAAATCTATAGCACTTGTCTGAAGATGCTCTGTTTGCTGAGTAATAGGCGGCATCTTCGAAACATATGTGGAAACTAGCTCAGTAGTAGGTTCTGTAGTATCCTTGAGATTTTCTTCTGCTTGATTCTGCTCTGATGGTGTCTCATCGGATTGATCTCCCTCACTTGTCTGAAGGTGCTGTGTTTGCGGAGTAAGAGGCTGTGTCTTCGAAACATCTGTGGAAACTAGCTCAGTAGTAGGTTCTGTAGTATCCTTGAGATATTCTTCCGCTTGATTCTTTCTGCTTGATTGTGAATGCTCTCCTTCACTTGTAGAAAAATATTGGGTCGCAGTTTCTGTCTCACTCTATAAGACAAAAGTAAATGGTAAGAGTTAGTTGAATAGAAAAATATTACCTAAACATTTTAAATATTTCTTCTTACCAAAGCATTCTTATTTTCTTCAATAACTAGTGCAATTAGTGAAGACAATGGAGAGGAAGGTCTGTAATGCACAGCATGTGTATCCTCCTGTAATAACAGTAAAATAAAAGAGGTAGTTATGAAGAAGTTTCTACAATTTAAAATTCAAGTTGTACTTATGAAAGACATTTCTATGCTTACCTTTTTATTGTTTGCTGAAATGATCTCAGTCAATGGCTGTGTAGCCTCATACGTTTCCTCTGTTACCGTCTGCAAAAAAAAAAAAAAAAGTCAGGTAGGGGATCAAAAACACGTACAAAAGCTTTCAAACATTACTTGAAATCTCCAAGATTTTTTGAACATTTACCTGCTGTTTCTGAATTGGAGTAAAAACTTGAGCCTCAATACTCTTTGGAGATATTGGAGAAGAAGGTGTCTCATTCATTTCCAGTGTTTCTTTTTGCAAAACTTGAGTCTGAGCAGCAGGTGACTCAATCACAATCTGCAAAAAATATCAGGAAAGGCCATCATGAATACATTCAATTATAATTTCTAGAGTAAATATTACCTCATCATCTGGTTTTCCTTCTCCTTGATTAGTTTTGGGTGGCGTTTCATCAGTAGAGGTTTGTGTTTCCCTCTGCCAAAAATTAGAAAGGTCTATATATGTAAATCCAA